>NC_079190.1:470286608-470654608 GCF_029499605.1 Hyla sarda
CCTTTGTTTATGTCCCTCCTCCTTTCTCCTCAGATATTTTGATTAAGCTTTTTGATTTTTGTGTAGGGAAGGACTGTCCTATGTTCCTGCAGGGAGATATAAACTGTGTAAGCTCAGAGGAAATGGATAGACTTCGTATGCAGGGAGCAGTTAGAAGTACGGGGGTGTCCCCATTGGCTAAAATCTGCACAGAGTTCGGATGGAAGGATATTTGGAGGATGCAAAATCCGGAAGCTAGAAAGTATTCTTGCTGGAATAAAACCAGCCGAACTCTGTCCAGAATAGATACATGTATTGGTAATCCCCAAAGCTGGGATAAAATAAGCCAGATTCCTTATCTCACTCGCTGCCTGTCTGACCACGCAGCGATAGAGATAAATATTATTACGGGAGGGTTGCCCTGGGAGGGTTTGTTAAAAATTAACGCACACTGGTTTACACTTATAGATAACGGAGGGATATTAAAGAGTCTTGTAGAGTACTTTAGGAACAACTGGGGGACAGCGAGTGACCAGATGGTATGGGAAGCGGGGAAGGCGTTCCTCAGGGGAGAGTTAATAAGAGCAATTAAAAGAAAGAAGCGGGAGTTTAGGAGTAGGGAGGAAGAGCTGAGGAAGAATTGTTTGAAGAACAACAAGTACGGAACCCCACGGAGGAAGGTAAAAGTAAGTGGCAGGAGTGCCAGGATGCCCTGGACGGCTATCTGTTAAGTAAAAGTAAGAGCAAGTCCCTTTTCCAGGGACACCAGAGACTGGTAGAGGCGGGTACCTCAAATAAGTTTCTGATGTCACTGGTGAGGTAGCAGAGAGCCTCTCCAGGGCCTCAGAGAATTATAGGGAGGGAAGGTAAGGAATGTGTGGGAAGGAAAGAGGTTCTTAGAAAATTTGGAGAATATTACAAGGAATTATATACATCAGAAATAGAGAAAGAAAGTAAAGAAATAAAAAAGTACCTACAAGTAATAGGGCTCCCTCAAATCCCGAGTGAAGTTAGGGAGGAAATGGAGAATTCAGTAAGTGTGGGGGAATTAGAACATGCTCTTAAAAAAACACGGGGTAATACCACCCCTGGGAGTGATGGCCTCCCTTTTGAGGTATACAGAAGATACAGTAGCTGCCTGTTACCAGCATTAGCCTGAGTTTTGTCCTCTAGTGGGAAGGGATTAGGGTTGCCACTTTCTATGAGGGAATCCATTATAATCCTATTGTTGAATGAAGGGAAGAGTGAGGAGGAGATGGGCTCGTATAGGCATAAAATTTATCAGTGTGTTTTTGTTTTTTTGTAACACAATTTTGTATGCATTTTTTTAAGCAAATAAAAAAGGAGAAGAAAAAAAAAGTTATAATAAGTAAAACAAAATCAAACCTTAATAAGCTGGGTATCAATTTAATTGTATGGATCTACAGAAAAAATATAAGGTGTAATTTTTACCGAAAACTGCACTGTGTACAACCGTAAGCCCCTAAAAAAAATTTCAAAATGGCGTTTGTTTTTTTCAATTTTGCCCAACAAAAATTTTTTTTCTAGCTTTGCCGTAGATTTTGTGGTGAAATTATTGATGTAATTACAAAGTACAATGTGTGGTGCAAAAAAAAACAGCCCTTATAGGAGTCTGTGTTATGATTTTAGGAAGGTGAGGAGGAAAAAACTAGCGCAAAAATGAAAACCTGTGGTCCTGAAAGGGTTAAAAAAAATATATATTTTTTTCATTGTCACTGCACCTGCACTCACATTTAACCCATGGACATGTTTTATTCATATGGTTATGCTTGTACTGGCACTTAATCTGTGATTTGCTGTTTTTATCGGTACCACATTTGCGTATATGTGATTTTTGATGCCTTTTTTTTTATTAACTTTTTTATTTTTTTTCCGGGATGTGATCACAAATCAGCATTGGACTTTGGACACTGTATGGAATCATTAATGTTATATTTTATCATTCGGACTATTCTTGACATTGCTATACCAAATATGTTGATTTATTTAATTTTTTTTACAAATTTGTATTTGTAAAATGGGAAAAGAGGGGGAATTAATTTTTTTTATTGGAGGAGGTAATTATTCCCATTATTAAACTGTAACAGTTAATAGCTATCTTTTGATTTTTAACCTGTTGGGGACAAAGGGCGTATGCATACGCCCTTGCATCCTGGTACTTAAGGACGAAGGGCGTATCCATACGCCCGTGGGAATTTCGGTCCCCGCCGCGGGCCGGGTGTGGGCCGGACCGGGGTGACTGCTGATATCTATCAGCAGGCACCCCGTGCAAATGCCCTTGGGGGGTCATTAGACCCCCCCATGTCGGCGATCAGCGCAAATCTCAAGTGAATTCACACTTGCGATTTGCGCCGATTCCGGGTCATCACAGGTCTATGGTGACCCGGTGACCCGAAATAGAAGGGGGATCGCGGTTGTCTAAGAAGGGATAGGAGTGAGGTGGCAGGGGTGCCACCCCTCCTATCCCTGCTATTGGTGGTCTAGACGTGACCACCAATAGCAGATCGGGGTGGAGGGATTTACTTTCGTTTTCTTCGTCCTGCCCACCCACAATAGGCGGGGCAGGACGGGGAAACAACGGGACCAAACGCCGAAGGTTCACTTACCCCTCTGGAGGCTGCGGGCGATGGTGATCGGCGGGCGGCGACGGAGATCGGCGCGGGCGGTGGGCGGCAGAATAAGACGGCTCCCTGGATCCTACAGAAGCCGGTAAGTTGCCTAGCAACATCTGGATGGCTACAGTCTGAGACTCTAGCCCTCCAGATGTTGCAAAACTACAACTCCCAGCATGCCCAGACAGCTGTTTGCTGTTTGGGCATGCTGGAATATGTAGTTTTGCAACAGCTCGAGGGCTGCAGTTTGAGACCACTATATAGTGGTCTCTAAACTGTATCCCTCCAGATCTTGCAAAACTACAACTCCTAGCATGCTCAAACAGCTCTTTGCTGTCTGGGCATGCTGAGATTTGTAGTTTTGCAACATCTGGAGGGTCACAGTTTGGAAATCACTGTGCAGTGGTCTATAAACTGTAGCCCTCCAGATATTGCAAAACTGCAAATCCCAGCATGCTCAAACAGCAAACAGCTGTCTCACCATGTTGGGAATTGTAGTTGCGTAACCTCCAGCTGGTGCATAACTACATCTCCCAGCATGCCCTTCGGCGATTAGTACATGCTGGGAGTTGTAGTTTTGCAACAGCTGGAGGAACACTGGTTGGAAAATACTGTTTAACAGAACCTAACTGAAGGTTTTCCAACCAGTGTGCCTCCAGCTGTTGCAAAACTACAACTCCCAGCATGCATGGTATGTCAGTACATGCTGGGAGTTGTAGTTTTGCAACAGCTGGAGGCACACTGGTTGGAAAATACTGTTAGGTAACATAGCCTAACTGAAGGTTTTTAACCAGTGTGCCTCCAGCTGTTGCAAAAGTACAACTCCCAGCATGCACGGTATGTCAGTACATGCTGGGAGTTGTAGTTTTGCAACAGCTGGAGGCACACTGGTTGGAAAATACTGTTAGGTAACATAGCCTAACTGAAGGTTTTCCAACCAGTGTGCCTCCAGCTGTTGCAAAAGTACAACTCCCAGCATGCACTGTCAGTGCATGCTGGGAGTTGTGGTTTTGAAACAGCTGGAGGTTTGTCCCCCCATGTGAACGTACAGGGTACATTCACACGGGCAGGTTTGCAGTAAGTTTCCTGCTTCAAGTTTGGTCTGTGGCAAATTTTTCGCCGCAGCTGAAACTCCTAGCGGGAAACTCACCGTAACACGCCAGTGTGAATGTACCCTAAAAACACTACACTACACTACCACATAATAAAGAAAAACAATACATATACACCCCCTTACACTGTCCCCCCCCCCCAATAAAAATGAAAATCGTATTGTACGGCAGTGTTTCCAAAACGGAGCCTCCAGCTGTTGCAAAACAACAACTCCCAGCATTTCCGGACAGCCACTGACTGTCCACGCATGGTAGGAGTTAAGCAACAGCTGGAGGCACCCTTTTTGAGAATCACTGGCATAGAATACCCCTATGTCCACCCCTATGCAATTCCTAATTTATTCCTCAAATGCGCATGGCGCTCTCTCACTTCAGATCCCTGTCGTATTTCAAGGAAACAGTTTAGGGCCACATATGGGGTATTTCCGTAATTGGGAGAAATTGCACTACAAATTTTGGGGGGCTTTTTCTCCTTTTACCCCTTATGAAAAGGAAAAGTTGGGGGTTACACCAGCCTGTTAGTGTAAAAAAAAAAAATGTTTACACTAACATGCTGGTGTTGCCCCATACTTTTTATTTTCACAAGCAGTAAAAGGAAAAAAAGCCCCCCAAAATTAGTAAAGCAATTTCTCCTGAGTGCGGAAGTATCCCAGATGTGGGCGTAAAACGCTCTGCGGATGCACAACAAGGCTCAGGAGTGAGAGCACACCATGTACATTTGAGGCCTAAATTGGTGATTTGCACAGGGGTGGCTGATTTTACAGTGGTTCTGACATAAATGCAAAAACCTAAATACCCACATATGATCCCATTTTGGAAACTACACCCTCCACGGAACGTAACAAGGGGTATAGTGAGCCTGAACACCCCACAGGTGTTTGACGAATTTTCATTACATTTGGATGGGAAAATGAAAAAAAAAAATGTTTTCACTAAAATGCTGGTGTTACCCTAAATTTTTCATTTTCACAAGGGAAAATAGGAAAAAAGCCCCCCAAAATTCCTAACCCCATTTCCTCTGAGTAAGAACATACCCCAAATGTGGATGTAAAGTGCTCGGCAGGCGCACTACAATGCTCAGAAGAGAAGGAGCGCCATTGGGATTTTGAAGAGAAAATGTGTCCGGATTTGAAGGCCACATGAGTTTTTACAAAGCCCCCATAGTGCCAGAACAATTGACCCCCCCCCCCACATGTGACCTCATTTTGGAAACTACACCCCTCGTGTAATGTAATAAGGGGTACAGTGAGCATTTACGCCCCACATTTGTCTGACAGATTTTTGGAACAGTGGTCCGTGAAAATGAAAAATTGTATTTTTCATTTTCACAGTCCACTGTTCCAAAGATCTGTCAAATGCCAGTGGGGTGTAAATACTCACTGCATCCATTATTACATTCTGTGAGGGGTGTAGTTTCCAAAATGGGGTCACATGTGGGGGGTCCATTGTTCTGGCACCACAGGGGGCTTTGTAAACGCACATGGCCCTTGACTACCATCCCAAATGAATTCTCTTTCCAAAAGCTCAATGGCGCTCCTCCTCTTCTGAGCATTGTATTTCGCATGCAGAGCATTTTACGTCCTAACATGGGGTATTTCCATACTCAGAAGAGATGGGGTTACAAATTTTGGGGGGCATTCTCTCCCATAACCCTTTGTAAAAATTGTAAATTTGGGGAAGAAACAGCACTTTAGTGGAAAAATTTACACATCTGATTTTAACGAAAAGTCGTCAAACACCTGCGTGGTGTTAAGGCTCACTGGACCCCTTGTTACGTGCCTTGAGGGGTGTAGTTTCCAAAATGGTGTGCCATGTGGGGTTTTCTGCTGGTGTTCTGGCACCATAGGGCCTTCCTAAATGTGACATGCCCCCCAAAAACCATTTCAGCAAAATTCACTCTCCAAAATGCCATTGTTGCTCCTTCCCTTCTGAGCCCTCTACTGCACCCGCCGAACACTTGACACACACATATGAGGTATTTCCTTACTCGAGAGAAATTGAGTTACAAATTTTTGGAGGCTTTTTCTCCTGTTACCAATTGTAAAAAAAAACTGGGTCTACAAGAACATGCTAGTGTAAAAAATTAAGATTTTGAATTTTCTCCTTCACTTTGCTGCTATTCCTGTGAAACACCTAAAGGGTTAACAAACTTACTGAATGTCATTTTGGATACTTTGAGGGGTGCAGTTTTTATAATTGGGTCATTTGTGGGGTATTTCTAATAGGAAGGCCGTTCAAATCCACTTCAAACCTGAACTGGTCCCTGAAAAATTCCGATTTTGAAAATTTTGTGAAAAATGGGAAAATTGCTGCTGAACTTTGAAGCCCTCTGATGTCTTCCAAAAGTAAAAATATGTCAAACTTATGATGCAAATATAAAGTAGACATATTGTATTTGTGAATCAATGTATAATTTATTTGGAATGTCTATTTTCCTTACAAGCAGAGAGCTTCAAAGTTTTAAAATTGCAACATTTTCAAATTTTTCATCAAATTTTTGAATTTTTCACCAAGAAATGATGCAAATATCGACAAAAATTTACCACTACCATAAAGTAGAATATGTCATGAAAAAACAGTCTCAAAATCAAATTTATAAGTAAAAGCATCCCAGAGTAATTAATGCTTAAAGTGACAGTGGTCAGATTTGCAAAAAATGCTCCCTTTTTTAGGGTTATAATGGGCTCCTTCCCCAAGGGGTTAATACTGATCAGTAATATCGACAATCTACTTCTCTGGTCTCAAGATCTCTGGACCAAGCGCACTACAATGCTCAGAAGAGGAGGAGCACCATTGAGCTTTTGGAGAGAGAATTTGTTTGGAATGGAAGTCAGGGGCCATGTGCGTTTACAAAGCCCCCCGTGGTGCCAGAACAGTGGACCCCCCACATGTAACCCCATTTTGGAAACTACACCCCTCACAGAATTTAATAAGGGGTGCAGTGAGTATTTACACCCCACTGATGTTTGACAGGTCTTTGGAACAGTGAGCTGTGTAAATGAAAAATTGCATTTTTCATTTTCACGGACCACTGTTCCAAAAATCTGTCAGACACCTGTGGAGCGTAAATGCTCACTGCACCCCCTATTACAATATGTGAGGGGTGTAGATTCCAAATTGGGGTTACATGTGGGGTTACACTTTACATCCACATATGGGGTATGTTCTTACTCAGAAGTAATGGGGTTACAAATTTTTGGGGGCATTTTTTTTCCTATTTTCCCTTGTGAAAATGAAAAATTTAGGGTAACGCCATCATTTTAGTCAAAAAATGTTTGTTTTTTCATTTTCCCATCCAACTTTAATGAAAATTCTTGGTTGTTAAGGCTCACTATACTCCTTATGTTCCGTGCGGGTTGTAGTTTCCAAAATGGGGTCACATGTAGGTATTTATTTTTTTGTGATTATGTCAGAACCGCTGTAAAATCAGCCACCCCTGTGCAAATCACCAATTTAGGCCTCAAATGGTCATGGTGCGCTCTCATTCCTGAGCATTGTTGTGCGTCCACAGAGCATTTTACACCCCACATATGGGGTATTTCCGTGCTTTTCCTTTTACCACTTGTGAAAATAAAAAGTATGGGGCAACACCAGCATGTTTATTTTTTTATACTAACAGGCTGGTGTAGCCCCCAACTTTTCCTTTTCATAAGGGGTAAAAGGAGAAAAAGCCCCCCAAAATTTGTAGTGCAATTTCTCCCAAGTACGGAAATACCCCATACGTGGACCTAAACTGTTTCCTTGAAATACAATAGGGCTCCAAAGTGAGAGAGCACCATGTGCATTTGAGGAATTAATTAGGGATTGCATAGGGGTGGACATAGGGGTATTCTACACCAGTGATTCCCAAACAGGGTACCTCCAGCTGTTAATAAACTCCCAGCATGCCTGGACAGTCAATGCTGGGAGTTGTTGTTTTGCAACAGCTGAAGGCTCCGTTTTGGAAACACTGCTGTACGATATATTTTTCATTTTTTTTGTTTATTGGGGGGGGGGCAGTGTAAGGGGGTGTATATGTAGTGTTTTACCCTTTATTATGTGTTAGTGTAGTGTAGTGTTTGTAGGGTACATTCACACTGGTGGGCGTTTATGGTGAGTTTCCCCGCTAGGAGTTTGCGCTGCGGCGAAAAATTTGCCGCAGCTCAAACTTGAAGCGGAAAACTCACTGTAAACTCGCCCGTGTGAATGTACCCTGCATTCTGGGCGTTGTACTTTTGCAACAGCTGGAGGCACACTGGTTGGAAAACCTTCAGTTAGGTTCTGTTCCCTAACTCAGTATATTCCAACCAGTATGCCTCCAGCTGTTGAAAAACTACAACTCCCAGCATGTACAGATCGCCAAAGGGCATGCTGGGCGATGTAGTTATGCAACAGCTGGAGGTACGCAACTACAACTCCCAGCATGCCGAGACAGCTGTTTGCTGTTTGGGCATGCTGGGATTTGCAGTTTTGCAACATCTATAGGGCCACAGTTTAGAGACCACTGCACAGTGATCTCCAAACTGTGGCCCTCCAGATGTTGCTAGGCAACTCACTAGCTTCCGTAGGATCCAGAGAGCCACATCGCCATCCTCTTCTGCCGCCGATCGCCACCCGCAGCTGCCGCTGACAGGTGAGTGTACTTCGGTGCCAGTCCCTGTCGGTTTCCCCGTTCTGCCCTGCCTATTGTGGGTGGGCAGAACGGGGAAACCGAAAGTTAACCCCCCCCCCTCGCCCCAATCTGCTATTGGTTGTTGCTTCTTGATGACCAATACCAGGGATAGGAGGGATAGGAGGGGTGGCACCTCTTCCCTTCAGGGTGATCGTGGGTGTCTTGGACAACCGCGATCCCCCTTATATTCCAGGTCACCATAGACCCCCCTGGGCATTTGCACGGGATGCCTGCTGAATAATTTCAGCAGGCATCCCGATCCCCGCACGGTGGGGCCTGGAATTCCCAAGGGGCGTATGGATATGCCCTGGGTCCTTAATGATCAGAAACCGAGGGCATATCCATACGCCCTGGGTCCTTAAGGGGTCAAAGGGGTTAAAAATAAATAATTAATTTTTTATGGTCACTGAAATTTTAACCCCTGGACATGTTGTATTCATATAGTAATTGCTTGTATGGGCACTGGTAATTATGGAATATTGTGTGAGATGCTCCGCCAGAATTTTCCATGAAAATTTGGTTCCAAACTCAGCATATTTGACGCAAAAAAAAAAGTGTAGCGAAAATGGACTCTCGTATTTTAACCCCTTAAGGACTGAGCCCTTTTTCACCTTAAAGGGGTACTCCGCCCCTAGACATCTTATCCCCTATCCAAAGGATGGTGGAAAAGATGTCAGATCGCTGGGGTCCCACTGCTGGGGACCCCCGGGATCTTCGCTGCGGCACCACGCTATCATTACTGCACAGAGCGAGTTCGCTCTGCGAGTAATGACGGTCAATACAGGAGCTGGAACATCATGATGTCACGGCTCCGCCCCCTTCTGACGTCACGGCTCCACCCCCTTTGTGATGTCACGGCCCATCCCCTCAATACAAATCGATGGGAGGGGGCGTGGCGGTTGTCATGCCCCCTGCCATAGACTTGCGTTAAGAGGGCAGGTCGAGATGTCACAAGGGGCGGAGCCATGACGTCACGCTGCTCCGTCCCCTATATTGCCCGTCATTACACAGAGAGCGAATTCGCTCTGTGCATTAATGATAGCGTGGTGCCGCAGTGGCGATCCCGGGGGTTCCCAGCAGTGGGACCCCGGCGATCTGACATCTTATCCCCTATCCTTTGGATAGGGGATAAGATGTCTATGGGCGGAGTACCCCTTTAAGGACTCAGCCCTTTTTTGCAATTCTGACCACTGTCACTTTAAGCATTAATAACTCTAAGATGCTTTTACCAATTATTCTGATTCCAAGACTGTTTTTTCGTGACATATTCAACTTTAACACAGTGGTAAATTTTCATCGTTACTTGCATCCTTTCTTGGTGAAAAATCCCCAAATTTCATTCAAATTTTGAAAATTTTGCATTTTTCTAACTTTGAAACTCTCCGCTTTTAAGGAAAATGGATATTGCAAATAAATTATATATTGATTCACATATACAGTATGTCTACTTTATATTTGCATCATGAAGTTGACATGTTTTTACTTTTGGAAGACATCAAAGAGCTTCAAAGTTCAGCAGCAATTTTCACATTTTCCACAAAAATTTTCAAAATCTGAATTTTTCAGGGACCAGTTCAGTATTGAAGTGCGTTTGAGGAGTCTTCTTATTAGATATACCCCATAAATGCCCCCCTTATAAAAACTGCCCCCCCCCCCCCAAAGTTTCAGTTTCACAGGAATAGCAGCAAGGTAAAGGAGTAAATCTTAATTTTTACACTTGCATGTTCTTGTAGACCCAGTTTTTGAAATTTTACTAGGGGTAAAAGGAGAAAAAGCCCCCCAAAATTTGTAACCCAATTTCTCTCGAGTAAGGAAATACATCATATGTGGATGTCAAGTGCTCTGTGGGTGCACTACAAGGCTCAGAAGGGAAGGAGCGACAATGGGATTTTGGAGAGTGTTTGTGAAATGGTTTTTAAGGGGTATGTAACATTTAGGAAGCCCCTATGGTGCCAAAATATCAGAACCCCCCCCCCCCACATGGCATACTATTTTGGAAACTACACCCCCCAAGGAATGTAACAAGGGGTCTGCTGAGCCTAAACACCTCACAGGTGTTTGACGACTTTTCGTTAAAGTCGGATGTGTAAATGCATTTTTTTTTTCACTAAAATGCTGGTTTCCCCCCAAATTTTACATTTTTACAAGGGGTTATAAGAGAAAATGCCCCCCAAAATTTGTAATCCCATCTCTTCTGAATATGGAAAGACCCACTGTGTGGATGTCAAGTGTTCTGCTGGCACACTACAATGTTCAGAAGAGAAGAAGTCACATTTGGCTTTTGGAAAGCAAACTGTGCTAAAATTGTTTTTGGGGGGCATGTTGCATTTAGTAAGCCACTATGGTGCCAGAACAGCAAAAAATAAATAAATAAATAAATAAATAAAACACATTGCATACTATTTTGGAAACTACACCCCTCAAGGAACTTAACAAAGCGTACAGTGAGCTTTAACACCCCACAGGTGCTTTACAAATTTCTGCTAAAGTTGGACGAGAAAATTAAAAATTTGATTTTTTTCACTAAAATGATGGTGTAAGCCCAAATTTTTCATTTTCACAAGGGGTAATTGGAGAAAAAGCCTCCCAAAATTTGTAACCCCATTTCTTCTGAATATGGAAATACCCCATATGTGGATGTAAAGTGCTCTGCGGGCGAACTACAATGCTCAGAAGAGAAGGAGCGCCATTGAGCTTTTGGTGAGAGGATTTGGTTGGAATAGAAGTGGGAGGCCATGTGTGTTTACAAAGCCCCCCTGGTGCCAGAACAGTGGGACCCCCCCCCCCCCCACATGTGACCCCATTTTGGAAACTACACCCCTCTTAGAATTGAATAAAGGGTGCAGTGAACATTTACACCCCACTAGCATTTGATAGATCTTTGGAACAGTGGGCAGTGCAAATAAAAATATAACATTTTAAATTTTCACGGAACACTGTTCCAAAAATCTGTCAGACACCTGTGGGGCGTACATGCTCACTGTACCCATTATTACATTACATGAGGGGTGTAGTTTCCAAAATGGGGGTCACATGTGGTGGGGGGGGGTCCACTGTTCCGGCACTATGGGGGATTTGTAAACACACATGGCCTTCAATTTCAGACACCTTCTCTTGCCAAAAGCCCAAGGTTACTCCTTCTCTTCTGAACATTGTAGTTCTCCCGCAGAGCACTTTACATCCATATATGGGGTATGTTCTTACTCAGAAGAAATAGGGTTACAAATTTTGGGGGGCTTTTTTCCTATTCTCCCTTGTGAAAATGAAAAATGTAGGGTAACACCAGCATTTTAGTGAATTTTTTTACATTTTTTTATTTTCAAATCCAACTTTAACGGAAATTTGTCAAACACCTGTGGGATGTTAAGGCTCACTATGCCGCTTGTTACATTCCGTGAGGGGTTTAGTTTCCAAAATGGGGTCACATGTGGGAATTTATTGTTTCGCGTTTATGTCAGAATCGCTGTAAAATCAGCCACCCCTTTGCAAATCACCAATTTAGACCTCAAATGTACATAGTGCGCTCTCACTCCTGAGCCTTGTTGTGCGCCCACAGAGCATTTTACGTCCACATATGGGGTAGTTCTGTACTCAAGAGAAATTGCGTTACAAATTTTGGGGCTCTTTTTTTCCTTTTACCGCTTGTGAAAATTTAAAGTATGGGGCAACACCAGCATGTTAGTACGCCCCAACTTTACCTTTTCATAAGATGTAAAAGGAAAAAAAGCCCCCCAAAATTTGTAACGCAATTTCTCCCGAGTACGGAAATACCCCATATGTGGCCTTAAACTGTTTCCTTGAAATACCACAGGGCTCTGAAGCAAGAGAGCACCATGCACATTTGAGGCCTAAATTGGGGAATTGAATCCGCCACAAAAATACCCTATGGCAGTATTTCCCAAACAGGGTGTCTCCAGCTGTTGCAAAACTCCCAGCATGCCTTGACAGCCAGTGGCTGTCCGGCAATACTGTGAGTTGTTGTTTTTCAACAGCTGGAGGCTCCGTTTTGCAAACAGTGCCGTACAAGACCTTTTTTTTTATTGGGGGGGGGGGGGCACTGTGTAGGCTTATGTAATATTTTACTTTTTATTTTGTGTAGTGTAGTGTTTTTAGGGTACATTCACACAGGCAGAGGTTTACAGTAAGTTTCTCGCTGAGAGTTTGAGCTGCTGCGGAAAATTTGCCACATCTCAAACTTGCAGCAGAACGCGTAGTAAACCTGCCAGTGTGAATGTACCATGTACATTCACATGGGGGCGGACCTCCAGCTGTTGCAAAACTACAACATTGACGAGCGATTTGCGTCGATCGCCGATATGGGGGGGGGGGACCTCTGCACCCCCCTGGGCGATATGCCGGGATGCCTGCCGAACGATATCAGCAGGCATCCCCGTCCGGTCCCTGCCCAGCCAGCGGCAGGGGCAGGAAGAACGCAGGGTGTACCCATACGCCCTAAGTCCTTAAGGACTCGGAAACGGGGGCATATGGATATGCCCTGCGTCCTTAAGGGGTTAATATTTTCAAAGCAGCACAAGAGACCTTTAAAAATGTGAGGAGAAAAAAAATGGCGTGATTAATATCGCTGGATAAGAAATTACAGTAATTTTTTGATATCTCACCCAATGTGAACTGAACTCAACCCACTTGTAAGTCTGAGTTTACCTGCTACTACATTGAGATGTGGTGACTGGGGTGTTGCAGTATGTAGCAGGGTCTGGTGGTATAAACCCTGGGGGCAAGATATTGTTAACCCCTTAGTGTTCGTGACGCCAGGATGTGGTTATTCCGGTATGGTAACCGCTGTCAACCAACCCAAAAATGGTTTGTAATAAAGAAATGTCCACAGCAAGGATTCTGAATAAACTGGAACTTCTACTTAAAATGTTTAGGGAACAGTCTTTACAATTATGCAGTTCCTTCAGAGGCAACCGGGACACAGGATACCTTGCAGGCTTGCTTGGACTTGCTATTATTGAGATATTGAGGCAGACCACTGTGCTACTAATATATTCCTTAGCTGAGGAGTAGTCACTGGATTTGTAGAGATAATTGTAACTCACGTTTTAGAAGTGGCTGTGTTTCTTTAGGCTTTGGCCTAGATGAGATGAATTTGCAGTATACAGGACTTTGTGCTTCCTAATGAGTCCAAGAGATAAGAGAGAGAGAGAGAATAGAGACTTCAGCCCCTTATATACTAGGGGGCAGGACTAAAGCCCATTGGTTGCTAATGCCTGGGTTTCCTGTGCCCATGGAACTCTGAGCATATCAAATGACAGTAGATCACATGACCAAGGAAGGTACTATACATTTTATACAAACTGTACAACTTTATACATATGAATAATAGATACACATAATGAATATACACTGCATTTATATGAGACAACAAGGGGGGAGCCCTGCAGGAGAGCCCTATGGACCTAAGAGACTCTTCCTGAGGGGACAGTTCCTGTACCGGGACACCACAAACCCCCTTGGTTAATGCGCAAACCCCCTTGCTTAGTGGCCCTCAATGTCTGTCCCTTTAGGGAGAGGAGCGAATTGGGCCATTGGGTCGTATGCAGTCCTGAAGCATTTAATTAGAACGTTCAATTTCAGGCTGATGAACGAGAAAATAATAAAGTGTAGAGTCTATGTACACATTAAAATGTCCATACATGCGCTGTTACTTGGGAACAGGATGACATTGGTTAACTTTAGTACTTGCTGGATATACAGAACCATTTAATGGTCGAGACAAGGTTCCTTAACCCCTTCAGGACCAAGCCCATTTTGGCCTTAAGGACCGGAGCGTTTTTTGCACATGTCACGATGCCGGCTGGCAGGTAGTGGACCCTCTGTGCCAGAGAGGGATTGGCGTGGACCGTGCTAGTGGACCGGTTCTAAGCCACTACTGGTTTTCACCAGAGCCCGCCGCAAAGCGGGATGGTCTTGCTGCGGCGGTAGTGACCAGGTCGTATCCACTAGCAACGGCTCACCTCTCTGGCTGCTGAAGATAGGCGCGGTACAAGGGAGTAGGCAGAAGCAAGGTCGGACGTAGCAGAAGGTCGGGGCAGGCAGCAAGGATCGTAGTCAGGGGCAACGGCAGAAGGTCTGGAAACACTGGCAAGGGACACACAAGGAACGCTTTCACTGGCACTAAGGCAACAAGATCCGGCAAGGGAGTGCAAGGGAAGTGAGGTAATATAGGGAAGTGCACAGGTGATAACCCTAATTGGAACCACTGCGCCAATCAGCGGCGCAGTGGCCCTTTAAATCGCAGAGACCCGGCGCGCGCGCGCCCTAGGGAGCGGGGCCGCGCGCGCCGGGACAGAACAGACGGGGAGCGAGTCAGGTAGGGGAGCCGGGGTGCGCATCGCGAGCGGGCGCTACCCGCATCGCGAATCGCATCCCGGCTGACAGCAGGATCGCAGCGCCCCGGGTCAGAGGACGTGACCGGAGCGCTGCAGCGGAGGGGGAGAAGCGAGCGCTCCGGGGAGGAGCGGGAACCCGGAGCGCTCGGCGTAACAGTACCCCCCCCCTTGGGTCTCCCCCTCTTCTTGGAGCCTGAGAACCTGAGGAGCAGACTTTTGTCAAGGATGTTGTCCTCAGGTTCCCAGGATCTCTCTTCAGGACCACAACCCTCCCAGTCTACTAAAAAAAAATTTTTCCCTCTGACCTTTTTGGCAGCCAAAATCTCCTTGACCGAGAAGACGTCCGAGGAGCCGGAAACAGGAGTGGGAGGAACAGATTTGGGAGAAAAACGGTTGAGGATGAGTGGTTTGAGAAGAGAGACGTGAAAGGCATTAGGGATACGAAGAGAAGGAGGAAGAAGAAGTTTATAAGAGACAGGATTAATTTGACACAAGATTTTGAAAGGACCAAGATAGCGTGGTCCCAACTTGTAGCTAGGGACACGGAAGCGGACATATTTAGCGGAGAGCCATACCTTGTCTCCAGGGGAAAAAACGGGGGGAGCTCTTCTTTTCTTATCCGCGAATCTCTTCATGCGTGAAGAAGCCTGTAAGAGAGAATTTTGGGTCTCTCTCCATATAATGGAAAGGTCACGAGAAATTTCATCCACAGCGGGCAGACCAGAGGGCAAGGGGGTAGGGAGGGGGGGAAGAGGGTGACGGCCGTACACCACGAAAAATGGGGATTTGGAGGAAGATTCAGAGACCCTGAAGTTATACGAGAACTCGGCCCATGGAAGGAGATCTGCCCAGTCATCCTGGCGGGAGGAAACAAAATGTCGCAAATAATCACCCAGGATCTGGTTAATTCTTTCTACTTGTCCATTGGACTGGGGATGATATGCAGAGGAAAAATTTAATTTAATCTTGAGTTGTTTACAGAGAGCTCTCCAGAATTTAGACACGAATTGGACCCCTCTATCCGAGACAATCTGCGTAGGCAACCCGTGAAGACGAAAAATGTGTACAAAAAATTGTTTAGCCAACTGAGGCGCAGAAGGAAGACCAGGAAGAGGGATGAAATGTGCCATTTTGGAGAATCGATCAACGACCACCCAAATAACGGTGTTACCACGGGAAGGGGGTAAATCAGTAATAAAATCCATACCAATCAGAGACCAAGGCTGTTCGGGGACAGGCAGAGGATGAAGAAAACCAGCGGGCTTCTGGCGAGGAGTCTTATCCCGGGCACAGATAGTGCAGGCTCGCACAAAGTCCCCAACATCCGTCTCCAGAGTCGGCCACCAATAGAAGCGGGAGATGAGTTGCACAGATTTCTTGATGCCCGCATGACCTGCGAGATGGGAGGAGTGACCCCATTTGAGGATTCCGAGGCGTTGGCGTGGAGAAACAAAGGTCTTTCCTGGAGGAGTCTGCCTGATGGAGGCAGGAGAAGTGGAGATCAGGCAGTCAGGTGGAATGATGTGTTGCGGAGGGAGATCAACTTCTGAGGCATCCGAGGAACGAGAGAGAGCATCGGCCCTAATGTTCTTATCGGCAGGACGAAAGTGAATCTCAAAATTAAATCGGGCAAAGAACAGAGACCACCGGGCCTGGCGAGGATTCAGCCGTTGGGCCGACTGGAGGTAGGAGAGGTTCTTGTGGTCGGTGTAGATAATAACAGGAAAACTTGATCCCTCCAGCAGATGCCTCCATTCCTCAAGTGCTAATTTAATGGCTAGAAGCTCTCGATCCCCGATGGAGTAGTTCCTCTCCGCTGGAGAGAAGGTCCTAGAGAAAAAACCACAAGTGACAGCATGCCCGGAAGAATTTTTTTGTAGAAGAACAGCTCCAGCTCCTACTGAGGAGGCATCAACCTCCAATAGGAAGGGTTTGGAAGGGTCAGGTCTGGAGAGCACGGGAGCCGAAGAAAAGGCAGACTTGAGTCGTTTAAAGGAGTCCTCTGCTTGAGGAGGCCAAGACTTGGGATCAGCATTTTTCTTGGTTAAAGCCACGATAGGAGCCACAATGGTAGAAAAATGTGGAATAAATTGCCTGTAATAATTGGCGAACCCCAAAAAGCGTTGGATAGCACGGAGTCCGGAGGGGCGTGGCCAATTTAAGACGGCAGAGAGTTTGTCTGGATCCATCTGTAGTCCCTGGCCAGAGACCAAATATCCTAGAAAAGGAAGAGATTGGCATTCAAACAGACATTTCTCAATTTTGGCATAGAGTTGGTTGTCACGAAGTCTCTGAAGAACCATACGGACATGCTGGCGGTGTTCTTCTAGATTGGCAGAAAAAATTAGGATATCGTCCAGATATACCACAACACAGGAGTATAACAGATCACGAAAAATTTCATTGACAAAGTCTTGGAAGACGGCAGGGGCATTGCACAGTCCAAAGGGCATGACCAGATACTCAAAGTGTCCATCTCTGGTGTTAAATGCCGTTTTCCACTCGTCCCCCTCTCTGATGCGGATGAGGTTATAGGCGCCTCTTAAGTCCAATTTAGTGAAGATGTGGGCACCTTGGAGGCGATCAAAGAGTTCAGAGATGAGGGGTAAGGGGTAGCGGTTCTTAACCGTGATTTTATTAAGACCGCGGTAGTCAATGCAAGGACGTAGGGAGCCATCTTTTTTGGACACAAAGAAGAATCCGGCTCCGGCAGGAGAGGAGGATTTACGGATAAAGCCCTTTTTTAGATTCTCCTGGACGTATTCGGACATGGCAAGAGTCTCTGGGGCAGAGAGAGGATAAATTCTGCCCCGGGGTGGAGTAGTACCCGGGAGGAGGTCGATAGGGCAATCATAAGGCCTGTGAGGAGGTAGAGTCTCAGCTTGTTTTTTGCAAAAAACATCCGCGAAGTCCATATAGGCCTTAGGGAGACCGGTTACTGGAGGAACCACAGAGTTACGGCAAGGGTTACTGGGAACCGGTTTTAGACAGTTCTTGGAACAAGAGGACCCCCAACTCTTGATCTCCCCAGTGGACCAATCCAGGGTTGGGGAATGAAGTTGAAGCCAGGGAAGTCCAAGGAGAATCTCCGAGGTGCAATTGGGGAGGACCAAAAGTTCAATCCTCTCATGATGAGATCCGATACTCATAAGAAGGGGCTCCGTGCGGAAACGTATGGCACAGTCCAATCTTTCATTATTTACACAATTGATGTAGAGGGGTCTGGCGAGACTGGTCACTGGGATGTTGAACCTGTTGACGAGAGAGGCCAAAATAAAATTTCCTGCAGATCCAGAGTCCAAGAAGGCCACTGTAGAGAAGGAGAAGGCAGAGGCAGACATCCGCACAGGCACAGTAAGACGTGGAGAAGCAGAGTAGACATCAAGGACTGTCTCACCTTTGTGCGGAGTCAGCGTACGTCTTTCCAGGCGGGGAGGACGGATAGGACAATCCCTCAGGAAGTGTTCGGTACTAGCACAGTACAGGCAGAGGTTCTCCATACGGCGTCGTGTCCTCTCTTGAGGTGTCAGGCGAGACCGGTCGACCTGCATAGCCTCCACGGCGGGAGGCACAGGAACAGATTGCAGGGTACCAGAGGAGAGAGGAGCCGAGGAGACGAAACGCCTCGTGCGAACAGAGTCCATATCTTGACGGAGTTCCTGACGCCTTTCAGAAAAACGCATGTCAATGCGAGTGGCTAGGTGAATAAGTTCATGTAGATTAGCAGGAATTTCTCGTGCGGCCAGAACATCTTTAATGTTGCTGGATAGGCCTTTTTTGAAGGTCGCGCAGAGGGCCTCATTATTCCAGGACAATTCTGAAGCAAGTGTACGGAATTGTACGGCATACTCGCCAACGGAAGAATTACCCTGGACCAGGTTCAACAGGGCAGTCTCAGCAGAAGAGGCTCGGGCAGGTTCCTCAAAGACACTTCGGATTTCCGAGAAGAAGGAGTGTACAGAGGCAGTGACGGGGTCATTGCGGTCCCAGAGCGGTGTGGCCCATGACAGGGCTTTTCCGGACAGAAGACTGACTACGAAAGCCACCTTAGACCTTTCAGTGGGAAACAGGTCCGACATCATCTCCAGATGCAGGGAACATTGGGAAAGGAAGCCACGGCAAAACTTAGAGTCCCCATCAAATTTATCCGGCAAGGATAAGCGTATCCCAGGAGCGGCCACTCGCTGCGGAGGAGGTGCAGGAGCTGGCGGAGGAGATGACTGCTGAAGCTGTGGTAGCAACTGTTGTAGCATAACGGTCAGTTGAGACAGCTGTTGGCCTTGTTGCGCAATCTGTTGTGACTGCTGGGCGACCACCGTGGTGAGGTCAGCGACAACTGGCAGAGGAACTTCAGCGGGATCCATGGCCGGATCTACTGTCACGATGCCGGCTGGCAGGTAGTGGACCCTCTGTGCCAGAGAGGGATTGGCGTGGACCGTGCTAGTGGACCGGTTCTAAGCCACTACTGGTTTTCACCAGAGCCCGCCGCAAAGCGGGATGGTCTTGCTGCGGCGGTAGTGACCAGGTCGTATCCACTAGCAACGGCTCACCTCTCTGGCTGCTGAAGATAGGCGCGGTACAAGGGAGTAGGCAGAAGCAAGGTCGGACGTAGCAGAAGGTCGGGGCAGGCAGCAAGGATCGTAGTCAGGGGCAACGGCAGAAGGTCTGGAAACACTGGCAAGGGACACACAAGGAACGCTTTCACTGGCACTAAGGCAACAAGATCCGGCAAGGGAGTGCAAGGGAAGTGAGGTAATATAGGGAAGTGCACAGGTGATAACCCTAATTGGAACCACTGCGCCAATCAGCGGCGCAGTGGCCCTTTAAATCGCAGAGACCCGGCGCGCGCGCGCCCTAGGGAGCGGGGCCGCGCGCGCCGGGACAGAACAGACGGGGAGCGAGTCAGGTAGGGGAGCCGGGGTGCGCATCGCGAGCGGGCGCTACCCGCATCGCGAATCGCATCCCGGCTGACAGCAGGATCGCAGCGCCCCGGGTCAGAGGACGTGACCGGAGCGCTGCAGCGGAGGGGGAGAAGCGAGCGCTCCGGGGAGGAGCGGGAACCCGGAGCGCTCGGCGTAACAGCACATCTGACCACTGTCACTTTAAACATTAATAACTCTGGAATGCTTTTAGTTATAATTCTGATTCCGAGATTGTTTTTTCGTGAAATATTCTACTTTAACATAGTGGTAATTTGTTGTCGATACTTGCATCCTCTCTTGGTGAAAAATCTGTAAATTTGATGAAAAATTAGAAAATGTTGCATTTTTCGGACTTTGAAGCTTTCTGCTTGTAAGGAAAATGGATATTACGAATACATTTTTTTTGGTTCACATATACAATATGTCTACTTTATGTTTGCATCATAAAATTGATGAGTTTTTACTTTTGGAAGACACCAGAGGGCTTCAAAGTTCAGCAGCAATTTTCCGATTTTTCACAAAATTTTCAAACTCGATATTTTTCAGGGACCAGTTCAGGTTTGAAGTGGATTTGAAGGGTCTTCATATTAGAAATACCCCATAAATGACCCCATTATAAAAACTACACCCCCCAAAGTATTCAAAATGACATTCAGTCAGCGTTTTAACCCTTTAGGTGTTTCACACGAATAGCAGCAAAGTGAAGATTTGAAAAATTCACAATCTTCATTTTTTACATTCACATGTTCTTGTAGACCCAATTTTTGAATTTTTACAAGGGGTAAAAGGAGAAAATTTTTACTTATATTTGTAGCCCAATTTCTCTCGAGTAAGCACATACCTCATATGTCTATGTAAAGTGTTCGGCGGGCGCAGTAGAGGGCTCAGAATGGAAGGGGGACAAGGGGATTTTGGAGAGTACGTTTTTCTGAAATGGTTTTTGGGGGGCATGTTGCATTTAGGAAGCCCTACCATTTTGGAAACTAGACCCCTCGGGGAATGTAACATGGGATAAAGTGAGCCTTTATACCCCACAGGTGTTTCACGACTTTTGCAAATGTAAAAAAAAAAATAAAATAAAAAATTACCTAAAATGCTTGTTTTCCCAAAAATTTTACATTTTTAAAAAGGGTAATAGCAGAAAATACCCCTAAAAATTTGAAGCCCAATTTCTCCCGATTCAGAAAACATGCCATATGGGGGTGAAAAGTGCTCTGCTGGCGCACTACAGGTCTCGGAAGAGAAGGAGTCACATTTGGCTTTTTGAAAGCAAATTTTGCTCTGGGGGCATGCCGCATTTAGGAAGCCCCTATGGTGCCAGGACAGCAAAAAAAAAAAACACATGGCATACTATTTTGGAAACTAGACCCCTCAGGGAACGTAACAAGGGGTTAAGTGAACCTTTATACCCCACAGGTGTTTCACGACTTTTGCGTATGTAAAAAAAAAAAATGCTTGTTTTCCCAAAAATTTTACATTTTTAAAAAGGGTAAAAGCAGAAAATACCCCCCAAAATTTGTAACACAATTTCTCCCGAGTACGGCGATACCCCATATGTGACCCTTAACTGTTGCCTCGAAATACGACAGGGCTCCAAAGTGAGAGCGCCATGCGCATTTGAGGCCTAAATTAGGGACTTGCATAGGGGTGGACATAGGGGAATTCTACGCCAGTGATTCCCAAACAGGGTGCCTCCAGCTGTTGTAAAACTCCCAGCATGCCTGGACAGTCAACGGCTGTCCGACAATACTGGGAGTTGTTGTTTTGCAACAGCTGGAGGCTCCGTTTTGTAAACAGTGGCGTACCAGACGCTTTCATTTTTATTGGGGAGGGGAGGGGGGCTGTGTAGGGGTATGTGCATATGTAGTGTTTTTTACTTTTTATTTTATTTTGTGTTAGTGTAGTGTAGTGTAGTGTTTTTAGGGTACAGTCGCACGGGCGGGGATTCACAGTAGTTTCTATGCAACCAGCAGATGCATCACTACAACTCCCAGCATGCACTTTAGCTGTGTGTGCAAGCTGGGAGTTGTAGTTATACAACAGCTGAAGGTACACTTTTCCATAGAAAAAATGTGCCTCCAGTTGTTGCAAAACCATAAGTCCCAGCATGCCCATAAGGGAATGCTGGGAATTGTGGTGGTCTGCCTCCTGCTGTTGCATAACTACAGCTCCCAGCATGCCCTTTTTGCATGCTGGGAGCTGTTGCTAAGCAACAGCAGGAGGCTGTCACTCACCTCCAACGATCCACGCCGCACAGGTCAGTCCCTCGTCGTCGCCGCCGCTGCTCCTGGGGCCCCGATCCCAACATTGACACCGGGGATCGGGGTCCCCAGCACCCGGGGTGCACGTCCCGCACTCGCTCACGTCCTCCGGTAATCCGGCCGACGAATCAGGGCGATGGTGAGGTGGCACCAGTGCCACCTCACCCCTGCAGGCTCTGGCCCCGATCAGCCAGTAATTCCGGGTCATCGGGTCACTGGAGACCCGATTGACCCGGAATCGCCGCAGATCGCTGGACTGAATTGTCGCCGACATGGGGGCATAATGACCCCCCTGGGCGATATGCCGGGATGCCTAAGGAACGATTTCAGCAGGCATCCGGCTCCGGTCCCCAACCGGCTAGCGGTGGGGACCGGAATTCCCACGGGCCTATGGATACGCCCTCGGTCCTTATGGACTTGGAATGCAAGTCGTATCCATACGCCCTATGTCCTGAAGAGGTTAAGAACACAACCATGAATATGGTAACATTACTTTTACATTTTCCAACAATACCTTTATTTTAATTTTTTTTAATTTTTATTTTTGTAGAGATATACCTACATATTATTATGCATCTCTAATGACTATGCACATATTATTAGTACTATTACATTTCACTGACTGACAATCTTACGGACATTTCACTGCTATACACTGTATGGTGTGCATGATGTCTGCAATGCTTATTCATACTTGACATTATCTCAATGTTGTTGTTGTGTTTTTTATTTTTATTTTTTATAGACATTTAACCCCTTAACCCCTTAAGGACTCAGCCCATTTTGGCCTTAAGGACTCAGACAATTTAATTTTTACGTTTTCATTTTTTCCTCCTCGCCTTCTAAAAATCATAACTCTTTTATATTTCCATCCACAGACTAGTATGAGGGCTTGTTTTTTGCGCGACCAGTTGTCCTTTGTAATGACATCACTCATTATATCATAACATGTATGGCGCAACCAAAAAACACTATTTTTGTGGGGAAATTAAAACGAAAAACGCAATTTTGCTAATTTTGGAAGGTTTTGTTTTCACGCCGTACAATTTCTGGTAAAAATGACATGTGTTCTTTATTCTGAGGGTCAATACGATTAAAATGATACCCATTATTATATACTTTTATATTATTGTTGCGCTTAAAAAAAATCACAAACTTTTTAACCAAATTAGTACGTTTATAATCCCTTTATTTTGATGACCTATAACTTTTTTATTTTTCCGTATAAGCGGCGGTATGGGGGCTCATTTTTTGCGCCATGATCTGTACTTTTTTTTGATACCACATTTGCATATAAAAAACTTTTAATACATTTTTTATAATTTTTTTTTAATAAAATGTATTAAAAAAGTAGGAATTTTGGACTTTTTAAATTTTTTTTCGTTCACGCCGTTCACCGTACGGGATCATTAACATTTTATTTTAATAGTTCGGACATTTACGCATGCGGCGATACCAAATATGTCTATAAAAAATGTTTTTTACGCTTTTTGGGGGTAAAATAGGAAAAAACGGACGTTTTACTTTTTTATTGGGGGAAGGGATTTTTCACTTTTTTTTTACTTTTACTTTTACATTTTTTTACATTTTTTTTTACACTTGAATAGTCCCCATAGGGGACTATTCATAGCAATACCATGATTGCTAATACTGATCTGTTCTATGTATAGGACATAGAACAGATCAGTATTATCGGTCATCTCCTGCTCTGGTCTGCTCGATCACAGACCAGAGCAGGAGACGCCGGGAGCCGCACGGAGGAAGGTGAGGGGACCTCCGTGCGGCGTTATGAATGATCGGATCCCCGCAGCAGCGCTGCGGGCGATCCGATCGTTCATTTTAATCGCGAACTGCCGCAGATGCCGGGATCTGTATTGATCCCGGCACCTGAGGGGTTAATGCGGACGCCCGCGAGATCGCGGGCGTCGGCCATTGCCGGCGGGTCCCTGGCTGCGATCAGCAGCCGGGATCAGCCGCGCATGACACGGGCATCGCTCCGATGCCCGCGGTTATGCTTAGGACGTAAATGTACGTCCTGGTGCGTTAAGTACCACCTCACCAGGACGTACATTTACGTCCTGCGTCCTTAAGGGGTTAAGGACCAAGCCCATTTTCACCTTAAGGACCAGTGCGTTTTTTGCACATCTGACAACTGTCACTTTAAGCATTAATAACTCTGGGATGTTTTTTCGTGATATATTCTACTTTAACATAGCGGTAAAATTTTGTCCATACTTGCATCCTTTCTTGGTGAAAAATTCCAAAATTTCATGAAAAATTTGAAAATGTTGCAATTTTCAAACTTTGAAGCTCTCTGCTTGTAAGGAAAATACGCATTCCAAATAAATTATATATTGATTCACATATACAATATGTCTACTTTATGCTTGCATCATAAAGTTGACATGTTTTGGAAGACATCAGAGGGCAGCAATTTTCAAATTTTTCACAAAATTTTCTAAATCTGAATTTTTCAGGGACCAGTTCAGTTTTGAAG
Source organism: Hyla sarda (assembly GCF_029499605.1). Lineage (NCBI taxonomy): Eukaryota > Metazoa > Chordata > Amphibia > Anura > Hylidae > Hyla > Hyla sarda. The sequence continues at coordinate 470,311,017 of NC_079190.1, forward strand.
TGGATTTGAAGGGCTTATTAGAAATACCCCATAAATTACCCCATTATAAAAACTGCACCCCTCAGCGTATTCAAAATGACAATCAGTAAGGAAGTTAACCCTTTAGGTATTTCACAGGAATAGCAGCAAAGTGAAGGAGAAAATTCAAAATCTGCATTTTTTACACTTGTATGTTCTTGTAGACCCAGTTTTTTTTTATCTTTATAAGGGGTAAAAGTAGAGAAATCCCCCCAAAATGTGTAACCTAATTTCTCTCAAATAAGGAAATGCCTCATGTGTGTATGTCAAGTGTTCGGTGGGCGCAGTAGAGGGCTCAGAAGGGAAGGAGCGTCTATGGTATTTTGGAGAGTGAATTTGTTTGGAATGAAGGTCGGGGGTCATGTGCTTTACAAAGCCCCCCTTGGTGCCAGAACAGTGGACCCCCCCCCCCCCACATGTGACCCTATTTTGGAAACTACACCCGTCAAGGAATGTAATAAGGGGTGCAGTGAGCATTTACACCCCACTGGCCTTTGACAGGTCTTTGGAACAGTGGGCTGTGCAAATGAAAAATCAGATTTTTCATTTTTGCGGCCAACTGTTCAAAAAATCTGTCAGACACCTGTGGGGTGTAAATGCTCACTGCACCCCTTATTACATTACATCACCTCAAATGTACATGGCACTCTCACTCCTGAGCCTTGTTGTGCGCCCACAGAGCATTTTATGTCCACATATGGGTTATTTCCAACAGCTGAAGGCACACTGGTTTCAAAACACCTAGTTTGTTACTTAACTCAGTGTTTCCCAAAAAAGGGTTCCTCCAGCTGTTGCAAAACTACAACTACCAGCATGCCCAGACCGCCGAAAGACATGTTGGGAGTTAGTTTTGCAACATCTGGAGGGTCACAGTTTGGTGACCACTGTGCAGTGGTGTCCAAGCTGTAGCCCTCCAAATGTTGCAAAACTTCAACTCCAAGCATGCCCAAACTGTCCAGGCATGCTGGGAGTTGTAGTGCTGCAAAATCTGAAGGGCCACATGTTACAGAATTACAACTCCCAGCATGCCTGGACTGTCTGGGCATGCTGGGAGTTGTAGTTTTTTAACATCTGTAAGAGCACAGTTTGGACACCAATGCACAGTGGTCTCCAAACTGTGGGCCTCCAGATGTTGCAAAACTACAACTCCCAGCATGCCCAGACAGCCTTTGGCTGTCTCGGCTTGCTGGGAGTTGTAGTTTGGCAACTCCTGGAATGCAGCAGTGAAGATCACTTACCGCTGATCTTCACAGCTCCGTCCGCCGGTCCCGCACTGTCTGTCCGGTACCGCCGCGGGTCCCGCTGTGATCGCTGGCCCCGTGACATGATCACTGGTCCCGGGACATGATCGCTGGTCCCGGGACCCTCCGCCATCTTCCCCCCACTCTGCCCCGACATTTAGGGGCGGGGCAGAGCGGGGATTTCACCTTTAACCTCCCGCCCCCCTCCTGCCATTGGTCGCTAGTCCTAACGACCAATGGCAGGGGTTTAGGAGCGAGGTGGCAGCTGCCACCTAGGTCCTATCCCTTCAGGATGATCGGAGCGGTCTCTGACTGCTCCGATCATCATTATTTTCTGGGCGATCGGGTCACCAGAGACCCGATCAGCCCGGAACCCCACAAGTCCTTGTCATTAGTCAGTCACTAACTGACTGACTAATGACAACGATCTGCAGCCGGGGACCAGTCTGATTGGTCCCCTGCTGCATAGTGTCATCGGTCAGCTGTCCAGGACAGCTGAGATGACGTTTCTATCACCATGCCAACGGACATGGTGATAGAAAATGTATTGGACGTGTATACACGTCCATTTGCGTTGAGTCACAGAAAAAATGGACGTGTATACACGTCAATTTGCGGGAAGGGGTTAATATTATAACACTGGTTATTTCTGCTGTTATACACTGGTTGAGGATTGGGTTGCCTGAGGCTTTCTGCCCAATGCTTTATTCTAGATAACATTTACACATTCTGTTACCTTACTTTTTTGCGTGCACGTGCATTCTCCACAGGAATACATTCTGGCCAGTAAAGTACCCTGGATACGCAGAGACAAGAAGAAATAGCATTAGTTGCATGACATTTAGTGCATAACAGTGGTATGGACTGGCATAAGACAGGTCACAGTCCCTAATAAACCTTTAATTGGATGTGTGAGATACGTGGTTTTGTGTGATTTCTGTGTACTAAACTTGTAGATGTACACTAATGGAGTTCTGTGTGTACTGAATTTTATGTGTACTGAATTTATATGTACTTTTAATGAAGTCAGTCTTGGTATCTGATTTATTAGGCGTTAGTGGAAAGGTGGTTTTCTTGTTTCTCCCAGTGGAGCTGGGACAGCACCTGAGTAGAATCACTATAACACCGCTCTATAATTTTGTAGTCATGTACAGTAAACCATTTGTTACGCCGAGCGCTCCGGGTCCCCGCTCCTCCCCGGAGCGCTCGCATCATCCTCGCATTTGCAGCGCCCCGGTCAGACCTGCTGACCGGGTGCGCTGCAATACCTCTCTCAGCCGGGATGCGATTCGCGTTGCGGGAGGCGCCCGCTCGCGATGCGCATCCCGGCTCCCGTACCTGACTCGCTCTCCGTCGGTCTTGTCCCGGCGCGCGCGGCCCCGCTCCTTAGGGCGCGCGCGCGCCGGGTCTCTGCAATTTAAAGGGCCACTGCGCCACTGATTGGCGCAGCTGGCTTAATTAGTGTGTTCACCTGTGCACTCCCTATTTATACTTCACTTCCCCTGCACTCCCTCGCCGGATCTTGTTGCCATTGTGCCAGTGAAAGCGTTTCCTTGTGTGTTCCTAGCCTGTGTTCCAGACCTCCTGCCGTTGCCCCTGACTACGATCCTTGCTGCCTGCCCTGACCTTCTGCTACGTCCGACCTTGCTCTTGTCTACTCCCTTGTACCGCGCCTATCTTCAGCAGTCAGAGAGGTTGAGCCGTTGCTGGTGGATACGACCTGGTTGCTACCGCCGCTGCAAGACCATCCCGCTTTGCGGCGGGCTCTGGTGAATACCAGTAGCAACTTAGAACCGGTCCACCAGCACGGTCCACGCCAATCCCTCTCTGGCACAGAGGATCCACCTCCAGCCAGCCGAATCGTGACACCATTTACATTTTATTACATTTTAGGTGAACATAACTTTTGTTGCTTGTAGGCACAAAGGTTAAATACCAGCAGCAAATAATTAAGATGGTCAGGTTAAATTTACCTGATATTTTTGAGTGCCAAATAGTGCACAAAATATATATTACTTTTATCACATATACAATAACGTGCATGTAAGGCTCAGCAATCCACCTACATTATGGAGTCTTTGGTTAGGATCATGGCTATAGCTGGGCACAAGACTTAATAGGATCTCCTAGGGCAAGGAGTCTCTCGGCCAGAGCCGGGCACAAACTTACGAAAATGGTTACTTTACAAATGGTGAAACTTCTTTGCACAGTCCTGCCAGGCACTTGACTTGAACTGTTGCGGATAATGATAACCTGAAACAATAAAGAAGGTATTAGTGTACCACACATTTAGTAGAATGCAAAAAATTTGAAATTGGTTCTTCTTGCTTCCCAACCTCGCCTGTCGGTGTGCTTCCTGCTTTGTGATATATATCTGGGAGCACGAGGTTGGGTTTCCCTCCAGGCTACATTGGTCAGCCAGGACTGTGTTATGGTCGGATTAACATTGACCACCACATTGACTTCAGAGGCTGATGCCGCTGGTACAGCTGTAGGTGCCAGCTGGTTCGGCCACACTTCCTTAGGTGGAGTAGGCCACGGCACATCGGTCGGTGCGTGCTGATTAGGCCTCACCTCCGGCGTGGAGTAGGCCTAGGCACATAAGTTGGTGCCCGTTGGTTAGGCCTCACCTCCTCTGGGGGAGTACGCCTGGGCACATTTTCTGTAAGTGAAGATTCAGGACTGGACCTCCTCATAAATTTACACAATAAAAACCAGACTAAATAGCCATAAAGGATGCATACCCAATATCATATAATGCAAGAAAATGTAAACTTTATTATAACACATATGACACAAAGCAAGGAAAACACTCTAAAAACACTTAAAAAGTCTCAGAAGAGCCACACTACAACAGTGGGACGAATTATGGTCACCACAGGACATGGGAAGAAACATGAAAGGGATCCCTCCTGTCACTCACCAAATAAGTAACAATAAAACACAAATGACAAAAAAGTAGTGGACAGTCAACAAACTGTGCATGCCAGTCCCCAAATGGTAAATGGTACAATGCGATGAATGTTACTCAGGGAAGCAGGTGCAAGAATGTAATACTCAGTACACTAATATACAAACACAGTGGACGATCCACAGACGGAGGAAGGAGGGAAAGTGTCCCAGTAAGCCCATGTCCAATAAAGAAGCCCATTTGTCATTGCCCTTTTTTGTCATTTGTGTTTTATTGTTACTTATTTGGTGAGTGACAGGAGGGGTCCCTTTCATTTTTCTTCCCATGTCCTGTGGTGACCACAATTGGTCCCACTGTTGTAGTGCGGCTCTTCTGAGCCTTTTTAAGTGTTTTTAGAGTGTTTTTCCTTACTTTGTGTCATATGTGTTATAATAAAGTTTACATTTTCTTGCATTATATGATATTGGCCGGTAGAAAGACAGCTCTCACCTCCCACTGGACTCAGGTGTGCACGGACTGGCGGAAGCGCAACCGCCCAATATAGCAAACTGAAGAGAACGTCCAGCACTCGATGTCCGTAGCAATAGTGTTTATTGGCATAAAAACAGATACATGAACAGAACAGAGCGTAAGCCTACGCGTTTCAGGTAACAAGACCCTTAGTCATGGCATAAAACAACCCCAAAGGTAAAACTATTTATAGTATAACAATTAGTCATGTGACTGCCTCAGCGAACAGAGGTAAAACATGGAACTGGATTACAAATGTTTATAAGTTATACATATACAGAGGCAAAGAAATTGACATGGTAACAAAATCTTAACAGGACTGGTTATTACATAGCTGGATAAATAATCTAGTATCAAAAATTGACTTATACAATATTATCTCCATATGCTGTGGTTCACCCTATGTAACCGTGTCATGGAACCCCATAATGGTAGACCCAATGCGACAATGAAACGACTGTGCTACATCTTGTCGCAAATTGGTATCGGAGTCTCATGACACGGGTACATAGCGCAGAAATAGAGGGGAAAGGGCATATCAATACGTAAGAATAAGATCATGTCTTAAGTTAAGTCCAGCCGGTTGCCGGGTGCCTAGTAGAAAAATCCAATAGGATTCCCGGTTCAGGAGGGATCTCCTCAAATCGCCGCCTCGTGACATTCTCTTGACTCGTTCTATTCCTACCACCCTAAGGGACTCTGTATTGCCCTGATGTACATCCCTAAAATGTTTAGATAATGCTGAGATATTAAATTGTAGATTAGAGCAGTCAGATAGATGTCGTCTAATTCTAACTTTCAATGGTGTGGACGTGCAGCCTACGTATTGGCACCTGCATGTCTCACAGGAGGCCAAATATACCACATATTTAGAATTACAATTAATGTATTCTTTGATACTGTATAGTTGGTTATTACTATATGACCTGAAATCCCTCGATACTTGCATGTGTTTGCAGGTGACACACGTGTTATGGCCGCATTTCCAATTACCTGGACTATGGAGCCAGGTTGGATTGCTGGGAGTAGCACCGGTATTAAACATACTAGGTGACAATTTATTGCCCAGAGAGGGGCCTCGTTTAGAGACCATTTTAAACCCTGAAGACGTGATTTTTCCCAAAATCGGATCCTGATACAAAATAGGAAGATATTTCTTCATGATTCGTCCTATTTGGTTAAATTGTCTGCTGTACTGGGTAATAAAAAATGGAACAGATTCCCCACTTTTATGTGTCTCCTTACCCTTATCTGTGTGTATAATAAGTGACTCTCTACTTAGTTTGTCTGCCCTATTCTTGGCTAGTTTGAGTGTTTTGTCATCATAGCCCCTGTCTTTTAGTCTATTATGTAGTTGTTCGGACTCCACCTCGTATATATCTTTCTGAGTGCAGTTTCGCCGTAATCTACACCACTCCCCATACGGTATATTAGCCGTAACGTGATGGGGATGGCAAGATGTTGCCTGCAAGATAGTGTTGCCTGCAACATCTTTACGAAATGGAGAAGAAACAACATGCTGTCCATCTGTGGAAAATCTAACATCTAGAAATGGAATATTCATTCGTGAGAAGGATGCAGTAAATTTGAGATTCAATTGATTCTCATTTATATATCTCACAAATTCCCAAAATCTTGGCTCAGTATCCCTCCATATCACAATAAGATCATCAATATATCTTCCTATCCATTTTATAGAGTTATAAAAAGGGTTAGATGTAGAGAAAATGTGTGTTTCTTCCCACTGGGACATGTAAATATTCGCAAATGAAGGCGAGTATTTAGCGCCCATAGATGCTCCACTGATCTGAAGAAAAAAGCAACCATTGAACATAAAAAAATTGTTCTTTAACAAAAATTCGGTAGCTTCTAAAATGAAAAGCTTCAGATCAGGGGAGTATCTGCTATACAAATCCATATGTCTGGACAGAGCCCGTAAGCCTTCACCCCACGGGATGGATGGGTAGAGTGCAGTGACATCGCACGTTGCCCAGGAGAAATTCTCCTGCCACTGCACTCCATTCATGATTTGTAAGACATGCTTGGTATCCCGTATGTACGACGGAGTAACGGAAACAAGAGGCTGTAGAAAACTGTCAACCCACTCTCCCAATCTCTCTCCCAAGGATCCAATCCCAGCCACAATGGGACGTAAGGGAGGGGGGAACACCCCCTTATGGACCTTGGGGAGAGAGTGGAAGACTGGGATGACAGGGTGCTGGACAAATAAATATTCTCTCATTTTTATACTGATGACACCCCGTTGTACTCCATCATCTAGTAATCGACCTAAGTCTCTTTGGCTGGTAGGGGTAGGATCTCCTGACAACCTCTTGTACGTATCCGGATCGTTGAGCATACACATATTTAGATGTTCATACAGATCCGAATACATCACTACTATAGTACCTCCCTTGTCCGAGTTTCGGATTACCAAATTTTTGTTTTTATGTAAGCTTTCAATGCCCTCCATTTCCTCCTTAGTCATATTATGATGTTTGAAAACATTTTTTGTTGTACTCTTTAATTTAACCAAGTCTCGTTCTACCAATTCCTGAAATCTATCCAGGGCCCCCGGACGGGAGGCCACGGGATAGAAATCAGGATTGGCAGAACGAAAGGGAAAACCTTCATCACACAGGGACACAGACTCATTAGACAATGCATTTAAATTTATCAAATTAATTTGATCTGAAAAATCCACAGATACAGTAGAACTCGCATGTATATCGGGGTTTGAGGGTGTGGGAGGATGCCCAGATGAAGATGGAACCTGTATAGGGGGAGAACATGCATCCTGCTTCCCAGTGGAAATATCAATCAGGGCAAAATGTCTCTTAAGTGTCAACTTTCGTGCCCACCTATTCACATCCAGAATAGTAGAGAACAGATTAAAGTCACATGAGGGCACAAAGTTAAGTCCACGGCCAAGTGCAGTGATTTGTGGAGTGGACAGGATGAATGGGGTCAAATTAATAATAGAGTCACTCACTTGTTCGGCTGCCGGGGTCTCAGCGTGTAGCCTATGTCTCCGGTGCTTGCGCCCCGCTCTTCTCCTAGGTCGTTGCGGCGGTGAAACCCCAATCCGGTTTGTTGATTTACCGGAGTTGTACTTGAGACCGTGGCCCCGAGAGCCAAACTTTCATTAGAGGAAGTATGATCCTGTGCACTGTCCACATCCGAAAAACTGACCCGCCGTTTTGCATTGCGGTTTCTCTTATTCCGTTTACGAGACCCAGACCTGTTTCTCAAGATGGATTTGGGTGTGGCATCTCCTGTAGTAACCGACTGACGACGTTGGGCCGCCCAGGTGTACACTGCATCTTGTTGGTAATCGTGAATGTCCCGTTTAAATTTTTCTTTTTTGATATCCATTATGTTAGATTCCAAAGTGTCCATATTGTTTTTAACTTTTTCTTCTAGGACTTGTAGATCAACACTGCCAACGTACATATTAATTTTGGTTTTAATGTCCGAAATTTCATTTTGTAGGGATGTTAGCTCCAATTGCTCTTCTTCTATAATATAGCTAATTAGCTCCTGAGAGCATCTGTTTAGGGCAGAGTCCCATTTGTTTTCGAAGGCAGGTGAAAAAATTCTTGTAGGTCTCTTTTTAATGCGCAGACCACGAGGAATCATATCTTTTTCTTTGTAAGTGGAAAGAGTAGTAAAGTCCCACCATGTCTTTAACTCTTTACCTTGTGTAATCTCAAGTTGTCGCATGAGGCAGATGAGATCCGGTGGTGCAGCGGGACTCATATTCTCAATGCAGGACCCGAAAACAGAGCGTGCTTTTCCTGCTCTATCCAACTCAGGAGTTTTCTCCGTCGGTCCGGCAGTGGATCCCGATGCCTCCACATGCTCTGTGGACAAGCTGTTCATGTTGTATCTGTAGGCGCCTGTATCACGCGTGTGGAGGGAGCACGCCAACGCTGAAATCCAAGGCCGGTAGAAAGACAGCTCTCACCTCCCACTGGACTCAGGTGTGCACGGACTGGCGGAAGCGCAACCGCCCAATATAGCAAACTGAAGAGAACGTCCAGCACTCGATGTCCGTAGCAATAGTGTTTATTGGCATAAAAACAGATACATGAACAGAACAGAGCGTAAGCCTACGCGTTTCAGGTAACAAGACCCTTAGTCATGGCATAAAACAACCCCAAAGGTAAAACTATTTATAGTATAACAATTAGTCATGTGACTGCCTCAGCGAACAGAGGTAAAACATGGAACTGGATTACAAATGTTTATAAGTTATACATATACAGAGGCAAAGAAATTGACATGGTAACAAAATCTTAACAGGACTGGTTATTACATAGCTGGATAAATAATCTAGTATCAAAAATTGACTTATACAATATTATCTCCATATGCTGTGGTTCACCCTATGTAACCGTGTCATGGAACCCCATAATGGTAGACCCAATGCGACAATGAAACGACTGTGCTACATCTTGTCGCAAATTGGTATCGGAGTCTCATGACACGGGTACATAGCGCAGAAATAGAGGGGAAAGGGCATATCAATACGTAAGAATAAGATCATGTCTTAAGTTAAGTCCAGCCGGTTGCCGGGTGCCTAGTAGAAAAATCCAATAGGATTCCCGGTTCAGGAGGGATCTCCTCAAATCGCCGCCTCGTGACATTCTCTTGACTCGTTCTATTCCTACCACCCTAAGGGACTCTGTATTGCCCTGATGTACATCCCTAAAATGTTTAGATAATGCTGAGATATTAAATTGTAGATTAGAGCAGTCAGATAGATGTCGTCTAATTCTAACTTTCAATGGTGTGGACGTGCAGCCTACGTATTGGCACCTGCATGTCTCACAGGAGGCCAAATATACCACATATTTAGAATTACAATTAATGTATTCTTTGATACTGTATAGTTGGTTATTACTATATGACCTGAAATCCCTCGATACTTGCATGTGTTTGCAGGTGACACACGTGTTATGGCCGCATTTCCAATTACCTGGACTATGGAGCCAGGTTGGATTGCTGGGAGTAGCACCGGTATTAAACATACTAGGTGACAATTTATTGCCCAGAGAGGGGCCTCGTTTAGAGACCATTTTAAACCCTGAAGACGTGATTTTTCCCAAAATCGGATCCTGATACAAAATAGGAAGATATTTCTTCATGATTCGTCCTATTTGGTTAAATTGTCTGCTGTACTGGGTAATAAAAAATGGAACAGATTCCCCACTTTTATGTGTCTCCTTACCCTTATCTGTGTGTATAATAAGTGACTCTCTACTTAGTTTGTCTGCCCTATTCTTGGCTAGTTTGAGTGTTTTGTCATCATAGCCCCTGTCTTTTAGTCTATTATGTAGTTGTTCGGACTCCACCTCGTATATATCTTTCTGAGTGCAGTTTCGCCGTAATCTACACCACTCCCCATACGGTATATTAGCCGTAACGTGATGGGGATGGCAAGATGTTGCCTGCAAGATAGTGTTGCCTGCAACATCTTTACGAAATGGAGAAGAAACAACATGCTGTCCATCTGTGGAAAATCTAACATCTAGAAATGGAATATTCATTCGTGAGAAGGATGCAGTAAATTTGAGATTCAATTGATTCTCATTTATATATCTCACAAATTCCCAAAATCTTGGCTCAGTATCCCTCCATATCACAATAAGATCATCAATATATCTTCCTATCCATTTTATAGAGTTATAAAAAGGGTTAGATGTAGAGAAAATGTGTGTTTCTTCCCACTGGGACATGTAAATATTCGCAAATGAAGGCGAGTATTTAGCGCCCATAGATGCTCCACTGATCTGAAGAAAAAAGCAACCATTGAACATAAAAAAATTGTTCTTTAACAAAAATTCGGTAGCTTCTAAAATGAAAAGCTTCAGATCAGGGGAGTATCTGCTATACAAATCCATATGTCTGGACAGAGCCCGTAAGCCTTCACCCCACGGGATGGATGGGTAGAGTGCAGTGACATCGCACGTTGCCCAGGAGAAATTCTCCTGCCACTGCACTCCATTCATGATTTGTAAGACATGCTTGGTATCCCGTATGTACGACGGAGTAACGGAAACAAGAGGCTGTAGAAAACTGTCAACCCACTCTCCCAATCTCTCTCCCAAGGATCCAATCCCAGCCACAATGGGACGTAAGGGAGGGGGGAACACCCCCTTATGGACCTTGGGGAGAGAGTGGAAGACTGGGATGACAGGGTGCTGGACAAATAAATATTCTCTCATTTTTATACTGATGACACCCCGTTGTACTCCATCATCTAGTAATCGACCTAAGTCTCTTTGGCTGGTAGGGGTAGGATCTCCTGACAACCTCTTGTACGTATCCGGATCGTTGAGCATACACATATTTAGATGTTCATACAGATCCGAATACATCACTACTATAGTACCTCCCTTGTCCGAGTTTCGGATTACCAAATTTTTGTTTTTATGTAAGCTTTCAATGCCCTCCATTTCCTCCTTAGTCATATTATGATGTTTGAAAACATTTTTTGTTGTACTCTTTAATTTAACCAAGTCTCGTTCTACCAATTCCTGAAATCTATCCAGGGCCCCCGGACGGGAGGCCACGGGATAGAAATCAGGATTGGCAGAACGAAAGGGAAAACCTTCATCACACAGGGACACAGACTCATTAGACAATGCATTTAAATTTATCAAATTAATTTGATCTGAAAAATCCACAGATACAGTAGAACTCGCATGTATATCGGGGTTTGAGGGTGTGGGAGGATGCCCAGATGAAGATGGAACCTGTATAGGGGGAGAACATGCATCCTGCTTCCCAGTGGAAATATCAATCAGGGCAAAATGTCTCTTAAGTGTCAACTTTCGTGCCCACCTATTCACATCCAGAATAGTAGAGAACAGATTAAAGTCACATGAGGGCACAAAGTTAAGTCCACGGCCAAGTGCAGTGATTTGTGGAGTGGACAGGATGAATGGGGTCAAATTAATAATAGAGTCACTCACTTGTTCGGCTGCCGGGGTCTCAGCGTGTAGCCTATGTCTCCGGTGCTTGCGCCCCGCTCTTCTCCTAGGTCGTTGCGGCGGTGAAACCCCAATCCGGTTTGTTGATTTACCGGAGTTGTACTTGAGACCGTGGCCCCGAGAGCCAAACTTTCATTAGAGGAAGTATGATCCTGTGCACTGTCCACATCCGAAAAACTGACCCGCCGTTTTGCATTGCGGTTTCTCTTATTCCGTTTACGAGACCCAGACCTGTTTCTCAAGATGGATTTGGGTGTGGCATCTCCTGTAGTAACCGACTGACGACGTTGGGCCGCCCAGGTGTACACTGCATCTTGTTGGTAATCGTGAATGTCCCGTTTAAATTTTTCTTTTTTGATATCCATTATGTTAGATTCCAAAGTGTCCATATTGTTTTTAACTTTTTCTTCTAGGACTTGTAGATCAACACTGCCAACGTACATATTAATTTTGGTTTTAATGTCCGAAATTTCATTTTGTAGGGATGTTAGCTCCAATTGCTCTTCTTCTATAATATAGCTAATTAGCTCCTGAGAGCATCTGTTTAGGGCAGAGTCCCATTTGTTTTCGAAGGCAGGTGAAAAAATTCTTGTAGGTCTCTTTTTAATGCGCAGACCACGAGGAATCATATCTTTTTCTTTGTAAGTGGAAAGAGTAGTAAAGTCCCACCATGTCTTTAACTCTTTACCTTGTGTAATCTCAAGTTGTCGCATGAGGCAGATGAGATCCGGTGGTGCAGCGGGACTCATATTCTCAATGCAGGACCCGAAAACAGAGCGTGCTTTTCCTGCTCTATCCAACTCAGGAGTTTTCTCCGTCGGTCCGGCAGTGGATCCCGATGCCTCCACATGCTCTGTGGACAAGCTGTTCATGTTGTATCTGTAGGCGCCTGTATCACGCGTGTGGAGGGAGCACGCCAACGCTGAAATCCAAGGCCGGTAGAAAGACAGCTCTCACCTCCCACTGGACTCAGGTGTGCACGGACTGGCGGAAGCGCAACCGCCCAATATAGCAAACTGAAGAGAACGTCCAGCACTCGATGTCCGTAGCAATAGTGTTTATTGGCATAAAAACAGATACATGAACAGAACAGAGCGTAAGCCTACGCGTTTCAGGTAACAAGACCCTTAGTCATGGCATAAAACAACCCCAAAGGTAAAACTATTTATAGTATAACAATTAGTCATGTGACTGCCTCAGCGAACAGAGGTAAAACATGGAACTGGATTACAAATGTTTATAAGTTATACATATACAGAGGCAAAGAAATTGACATGGTAACAAAATCTTAACAGGACTGGTTATTACATAGCTGGATAAATAATCTAGTATCAAAAATTGGCTTTGTCCAGCACCCTGTCATCCCAGTCTTCCACTCTCTCCCCAAGGTCCATAAGGGGGTGTTCCCCCCTCCCTTACGTCCCATTGTGGCTGGGATTGGATCCTTGGGAGAGAGATTGGGAGAGTGGGTTGACAGTTTTCTACAGCCTCTTGTTTCCGTTACTCCGTCGTACATACGGGATACCAAGCATGTCTTACAAATCATGAATGGAGTGCAGTGGCAGGAGAATTTCTCCTGGGCAACGTGCGATGTCACTGCACTCTACCCATCCATCCCGTGGGGTGAAGGCTTACGGGCTCTGTCCAGACATATGGATTTGTATAGCAGATACTCCCCTGATCTGAAGCTTTTCATTTTAGAAGCTACCGAATTTTTGTTAAAGAACAATTTTTTTATGTTCAATGGTTGCTTTTTTCTTCAGATCAGTGGAGCATCTATGGGCGCTAAATACTCGCCTTCATTTGCGAATATTTACATGTCCCAGTGGGAAGAAACACACATTTTCTCTACATCTAACCCTTTTTATAACTCTATAAAATGGATAGGAAGATATATTGATGATCTTATTGTGATATGGAGGGATACTGAGCCAAGATTTTGGGAATTTGTGAGATATATAAATGAGAATCAATTGAATCTCAAATTTACTGCATCCTTCTCACGAATGAATATTCCATTTCTAGATGTTAGATTTTCCACAGATGGACAGCATGTTGTTTCTTCTCCATTTCGTAAAGATGTTGCAGGCAACACTATCTTGCAGGCAACATCTTGCCATCCCCATCACGTTACGGCTAATATACCGTATGGGGAGTGGTGTAGATTACGGCGAAACTGCACTCAGAAAGATATATACGAGGTGGAGTCCGAACAACTACATAATAGACTAAAAGACAGGGGCTATGATGACAAAACACTCAAACTAGCCAAGAATAGGGCAGACAAACTAAGTAGAGAGTCACTTATTATACACACAGATAAGGGTAAGGAGACACATAAAAGTGGGGAATCTGTTCCATTTTTTATTACCCAGTACAGCAGACAATTTAACCAAATAGGACGAATCATGAAGAAATATCTTCCTATTTTGTATCAGGATCCGATTTTGGGAAAAATCACGTCTTCAGGGTTTAAAATGGTCTCTAAACGAGGCCCCTCTCTGGGCAATAAATTGTCACCTAGTATGTTTAATACCGGTGCTACTCCCAGCAATCCAACCTGGCTCCATAGTCCAGGTAATTGGAAATGCGGCCATAACACGTGTGTCACCTGCAAACACATGCAAGTATCGAGGGATTTCAGGTCATATAGTAATAACCAACTATACAGTATCAAAGAATACATTAATTGTAATTCTAAATATGTGGTATATTTGGCCTCCTGTGAGACATGCAGGTGCCAATACGTAGGCTGCACGTCCACACCATTGAAAGTTAGAATTAGACGACATCTATCTGACTGCTCTAATCTACAATTTAATATCTCAGCATTATCTAAACATTTTAGGGATGTACATCAGGGCAATACAGAGTCCCTTAGGGTGGTAGGAATAGAACGAGTCAAGAGAATGTCACGAGGCGGCGATTTGAGGAGATCCCTCCTGAACCGGGAATCCTATTGGATTTTTCTACTAGGCACCCGGCAACCGGCTGGACTTAACTTAAGACATGATCTTATTCTTACGTATTGATATGCCCTTTCCCCTCTATTTCTGCGCTATGTACCCGTGTCATGAGACTCCGATACCAATTTGCGACAAGATGTAGCACAGTCGTTTCATTGTCGCATTGGGTCTACCATTATGGGGTTCCATGACACGGTTACATAGGGTGAACCACAGCATATGGAGATAATATTGTATAAGTCAATTTTTGATACTAGATTATTTATCCAGCTATGTAATAACCAGTCCTGTTAAGATTTTGTTACCATGTCAATTTCTTTGCCTCTGTATATGTATAACTTATAAACATTTGTAATCCAGTTCCATGTTTTACCTCTGTTCGCTGAGGCAGTCACATGACTAATTGTTATACTATAAATAGTTTTACCTTTGGGGTTGTTTTATGCCATGACTAAGGGTCTTGTTACCTGAAACGCGTAGGCTTACGCTCTGTTCTGTTCATGTATCTGTTTTTATGCCAATAAACACTATTGCTACGGACATCGAGTGCTGGACGTTCTCTTCAGTTTATTATATGATATTGGGTATGCATCCTTTATGGCTATTTAGTCTGGTTATTATTGTGCTTATTGTTTTATGAGCCAGATAGCACCCTTTTGTGTTATGCTTTACATTTAGCTTGAGCCTCCCCCCTTTTTTCCTTTTCTCTCTCTCCTCATAAATTTAGGAGCCATGATGGGCGCCTCGGACAAATACATTTCTTCTTCCACCTTATCGGCCGAATTCAATGGGGATCTATGTCCCAGTCGTCCGACGGAAAATACGTAAAGGGTATTTGAGTGGGATTCTTGGGCCTGGTTATGGCTGCCGCCCATTCTCCCCGCAGACTTTTTACCGGGGTATATTCCACTATCTCCCCTGCTTCTAAGGAGTGGAGTGCTGGAGGCAGGCAGTCCCGCTGAACGACTTTCCTATTTACTAGCATGGTTCCTCCATGCTGGCAGTCTTGGAGGGTGCCAAAGCCACGTACTTTATCAAATTTTATAACTGTGGCGAGTCGGCGCTCCAAGGGTGGCTCACCCACTTGTGGATAGTCCAACTTGCTTATATAGAGGGCTTCCAGCCTTTTAGTATCCTGCTGCTGCTCTACTTGTACTTCATAGGGCAACTGCTTAGGCCCATACCTCTCTCTGTGCTGGGCTTTTAATTTCTCAATGATGCTGGCTATTTCGGCCTCTCTGCGGGCTCTCTCAGCCTGTACTGTGGGAACTGGTGGATGGGACTTCCCTGGCAGGGGAAGGACATGGTCCCACAAGTACGGGACAAACTCTGGCTCGTCGCCGAACACCCATTGAAGGAGAAGGGGTAACTGTGAGCGTGCTCTAACTGGAACAGACTTCTGCCCTGGGGGTTCCCTGTCGGGGCTGAAGGCGTAGAAAATGCGGCCTCAGCCGGCGTACTTACATCTGACTCCTCGGTTGCAATCTCCGCCCAGGATCCCCAGGATCTGTGGCGAGGGAACAATCTCACCGGCGATGCTGCTGCTGAAGACTGTGGTGATCCCCTTTTTGGGGTAGCTTGCCATTCATCGTCCTCTGGAAGCGGGGGCAGCTTGCAGGCCTCCTCGGCCCCAAGGGGCAATTGCTGCAAATGGTCAGCTAGGTCATGGAACAGCTGCGCTGCAGCCACTGTAACTTTCCGCTGCTCCGCAGCCATCTTGTTGCTCTCTTCACGTGCTCTGGTGGGCTGCGCCATGTCTGTACACCTCTCTGCCATTTCCGGACTGAAGAGGGATGGCCGCATGGTGCCTTTTATAAGAGGCTTCAACAAAATGCCGGCCGGCCGGAAGGACGTCATTGGTGCAGCTCTGACTTCCTGTCCCACAGGAAGTCAGACAACAGTTCCACTTCGGCATAGACGCTGCTACATGATATCCAGCATGGGACATCTTGGCGCGCTTCTTGGGTTCTTCCTTAACCCCTTCAGGTATTTTTTTTTTTAATTAGATCATTTCATTAAGTTTTACAATACAATAAAACAATTCAAAGGAGCAAGAAACAAAGAAGGTAAGAACAAACCCATCAGGGTAATGGGACCAAATAGTAGGGCACATATTATGAAAACAGGAACATACTCAAATTGGCCGCTGAGGAGACTTCAGGTACTTTTGTACTGAAGCACGTAACATGGCTTCGTTCCTAATTTTACCCATGGCCACAATACAATATTCTTCACCTCCCCCTTACTTTTTCTAGCACCCCGGCAAAGCACAATTTCAGCAACAATGTCCTGTACACTTTTGGGCGTAATTTCGGTCGCGGATTGCGACAATCCTGGACAGTTTTCTATACATATTCCTGCACAGGGGGATGACTAGTGGCACTTGCAATCACGGCATACACCCGTTTTTCATTGTGGGTGGCCTGGGTGGCTGAATTATTAAAGGCACACACCCGTATCCTGTTCGTAGGACGCCAAAAGAAATGTGGTGACTGGGGTGTTGCAGTATGTAGCAGGTGGTATAAATCCTGGGGGCAAGATGTTGTTAACCCCTTAGTGTTCGTGACGCGAGTATGTGGTTATTCCGGTATAGTAACCGCCGTCAACCAACCCAAAAATGGTTTGTAATAAAGGAATGTCCACAGCAAGGATTCTGAATAAACTGGAACTTTTACTTGAAATGTTTAGGGAACAGTCTTTACAATTATGCAGTTCCTTCAGAGGCAACCGTGACACAGGACACCTCACATGTTTGCTTGGAATTGTTATTATTGAGATATTTAGGCAGACCATTGTGCTACTGATATATTCCTTAGCTGAGGAGTAGTCACTGGATTTGTAGAGAGAATTGTAACTTACGTTTTAAAAGTGGCTGCATTTCTTTAGGCTTTGGCCTTGATGAGATGAATTTGTAGTATACAGGACTTTGTGCTTCCTTTTGAGTCCAAGAGATAAGAGAGAGTATAGAGACTACAGCCACTTATATACTAGGGGGCTGGACAAAAGCCCATTGGTTGCTAATGCTTGGAGCTCCTGTGCCCATGGAACTCTGGGTATATCACATGACAGTAGATCACATGACCAAGGAAGGTCCTATGCATTTTATACAAACTGTACAACTTTATACATATGAACTATAAAAACACATAATGAATATACACTGCATTTATGAGACAACAAGGGGGGAGCGCTGCAGGAGAGCCCTATGGACCTAAGGGACTCTTCCTGAGGGGACTTAAGGATGGTACAGGACCGGTCCTGTACCGGGAGAGCACAAAGGTTAATGTTAATTATAGAAAACTTTAATTATATAACAACTCTATTAATTTTAAGGTTAAAAATACACACTGCACACCTTGTTAATTGTAGGACACGTACATGCTGGCGTACCCACTAAATTAGAAAATGTTGTGTTAAAATAGAATAAGGCACAAAATAGTTGTGTAAGATTTTTACAGACTACGTAAATAACCCATATGTGGCACTAAAATTTTCCTTTAAAAAAAAAAAAAAAAATGTAATACAGCTTCATCCAATGCAGTACGCAACAACCCCCCTCCCCCCCCCTTCCCCGTCACTCTCTAGAAACACTACTGGTAATAAAGGGTAGATAAGGAACTTTATCTACTTTTCTGATTTAAAAAAATGCTTTTGCAAGTGGGTTTCCCGGGTTTTGCTTACGTGCAATTTATTTATCAAGGTCGTATGACTTTTTGATAGGTCGCATGTAAGAAAAAGTAAGTAAAAAAAAAAAAAAAGATAAATCTCCTTCAAAAAGTTTTTTCGGGAACTTTGTTTCTCAGCACAGACGTCTCTACCATGATATCCGTCTTCCAGAGCTTCCAAGGAGACTTCCAATAACAATACTCCAGATCACAAAAACTCTGCAGACGGCATAGATGAGGAAGGCTTCAGCAGCAGCGGAGGAGCAAGATGAGACACACAACTCGTGTTGCTTTTGGCTCCAAAGAAATGGAATCTGCATTAAGTGCAAGTTCCCACTTCAAAGGTTAGGACCATTCCCATATAATCTTACACTAAGAGCTATTCTCATACTGGCCCCACTTCATCTGTACAGCACAGTGTTTCCCAACCAGGGTATCTCCAGCTGTTACATAACTACAACTCCCAGCATGCCCTTTGGCTGTGCATGCTGGGAGTTGTAGTTATGAAACAGTAGGAGGCACACAGGCCTCACCTCCTGCTGCTGCTGCCAGTCATTTCCTGCCACCGCCAGTATGCTATCCCCGCCGCTGCACACTACATGGTCGGTACCCGCTCTCGCCCTCCAGACTAGGGGTGGAACGGGTGCCGTCAGGACAGCCCAGAAGATGCCGTGATTCTTCAGCTGGTCTCAGCCGACCAATCACCATGATCGTGAGGTGGCACCAGTGCCACCTCACTCCTGCTGGGCAATGGTGATTGGTGCTGTCTCGGACAGCACCAATCACCCATATTTCCTTGGTCACCAGTGACCCATTTGGCCTGGAAAAGCCGTGATTCACCGGTCAGTATTGACTGACGAATCACAGCGATTGCCGCCAAGGGGGGATTCCCGGGACCCCCCCCTGGGCGATATGCCGAGGTGGCTGCTTTTAGATAACAACAGCCATCCCAGTCCAATCACCGCATCCAGAGACGTGGTGATCCCAGAAGATGGCAATGCAAATGTACATTTACATTGCAGGTCCTTAAGGGGTTAAAAATAATTGTAATAATGATACTGTTTCCACCATATCCACTTATCCAGAGATATTATGCTAGAGATATATTGTCATCCTCCATTCCTGGGAATCCACCTCTCCCCTTCTACATATCTCTGATTCCTTAATCATCCAATAGGGGGGCTTGTTTTCCCACTTATGTGCAAAATGTATCTCTAGGTGGTCAATATCTTCTGTCTCCATTACAAGCTGTATGTCCTATATGGGAAATGTGCCTTGAATTATGCAGCTCCTCGCTCACTTGTTAATGTATCAAGTGACCCAGAGCCCACCACGTGGAGGTGGCTGCATTTCGGGCTCCTCCCCACCCCCACCCCCAACCATATGCAGACCTTGTGTGACCCAATCAGCATCTTGTTAAATTGGTTCACATTGATCGTCAATGGCCTTTGCTGTAATACTTCTTAGCTGTGTATGTAGGAAGTAAAATGGCATCTTGAATGTGGTCATCATGCCGGTTACTGTCCGCTTGGCCATGGCCCATGCTCCAACCCAAACATTGGATACATAATTGGGCCACTTCAGTTTGCTTTTAGCATATTGCCAAGTCCGCTGCAGCCAAGACTCTTTGGGCTCCGAGGCATCTTCAGAGGTTGTTGGTAAATCCATCTGGTTATCCTCCATGGTGACTGTCACATGATCGCTGTGCCTGGATTCATGTGGGTCTGAATTGTCACCTAAAGCCATGTCAATAGCCACATCTGCTCGCTGACCACGGTGCTTAATCTTCTTCCCAGGTATTTTATGGATCTCATAATATGGTGGAGTGACCTTATAATGATATAGGTTAGTATACCGCCAAAGGAAACTCGTCACGTAATGTATGAGACACACGACAGGCACCGATAGAACTGGGATATCTGCAAAATAGCGACAGGATACAATATATTAGACCTATATTCATTCATGTATTTATGTATATATATATGTAAATACATATGTTCATATATATGTATATATATATATATGTATATACATATATATACTTTTTTTGTTAAAACTATAATTTATACGGCAAACTATCAATATTTTATAGGCTATATGCTAGAAGATTAGATGTCATGGATCACTGTATGAAGCTTTTTTTAAACTTATGTGTGACTAAAACATTGTTATTATAATTATATTACTACTATTATTATATTATTTCACTAATATCAGAGTAGCTTCCCATGTTTTCTTTTAGAAGGCAAAATACTTAAAGCATTGATTCACAAACTGAAATCATTTATCTCACAGGAATAAACATTTGCTCAATTGCTGTAAGAGACTTAAAGGAGTACTCTGCCTCTAGACATCTTATCCCCTACCCAAAGGATAGGGGATAAGATGTCTGATTGCAGGGGTCCCGCAGCTGGTACCCCAGCGATCTCTGTGCAGCACCCAGCGTTCATTCAGCATTCGACAGGGTCGCAACTTCATGGCCACGCCCCTCGTGAGGTCACACCACAACCTACCCATAGACTTACATTGAGGGGGTGTGGCCCTAATGTCACAACCCCCGCCGCCCGCTCCAAGCGTTTGGAACAAAATGTGCCGAACGCTGGGGAAGCCCCCCTTTAAAGCCACCCAGGATAGACTGTACAAGAGAACATCAGTAACTTTACTGCACTCTACTATATTAACTTTACACTAATACATTCATGTTAAATCCATTTATAAACTGAAATTTTGGAAGTTTTCATTATTCCTACCTCTTAGCTTCATGGTCACCGTCCTTACAGGATCCTTTTGCCTAAATAGACAAAATTCTCTTCAATTTGCAAAATAAGCGCAGGTCTAGTAGGAGAACGTGTTCACCCGCCGAACCGAGGAAATAAGTGTTAGGGATTGGATTCTACCCTGGAGAAAGTCTCTTTGATGTGTGATGTCACAGCAGATGACATCACGTGTATGTGTATCCATTGTAATGGCTGTACTGTACTTTACTTACACTATGTACAGTTATACTGGGGGTTTACAAAGGATTTGAAGATTACAGTTTTAACCCCTTCAGGGTCACAGCCCTTTTTGGTCTTGAGGACAAAGACATTTTCATTTTTACATTTTCATTTTTTCCTCCTCCCCTTCTAAGAGCCATAAATCTTTTAATTTTCCACCCAAAGACCAATATGAGTTGTTGTTTATTTTGCGACCAACTGTACTTTGTAATGAACGGTAACATAAAATGTACGGTACTATAAAAAAATATATATATATTATTTACGGCTGGAAATTGAAAAGAAAACCACAATTTGGCAACTTTTGAGGGTTTTCGTTTTTATTCACTGACATGTTCTTTTTATACTGCGGGTCAATGCTTGGGTAAACGCTTTACTCTTTTTGTACTGCTTCAAAAAAATATCTAACTTTTTGAACAATATAAGTATGTTTTAAACTGTATGAGGGCTAATTGTTTGCTGTATACGGAAAAATAAAAAAAAAGTTATAGAGGTCAGAAGAGGACAATTTTAAACGTACTAATTTTGGTGTAAAAGTAATAATTTTTTTTTAACAGAAGTAAAACAAAATCAAACCTTAATAAGCTGTGTATCAATTTAATCGTATGGATCTACAGAATAAATATAAGGTGTCATTTTTACCGAAAAGTGCACTGTGTAGAATCTGAAGCCCCTAAAAAAAAAAAATCAGAATGGAGTTTTTTTTTCCCCCTAGTTTTTCCGTAGATTTTGTGGTGAAATGATTGATGTCATTACAAAGTACAATAGGTGGCACAAAAAAACAGCCCTTATAGGACTCTGTATGTAGAACATTGAAAGTGTTATGATTTTAAGAAGGTGAGGAGGTAAAAACTAAGTGCAAAAATGAAAAAACCTGTCCTGAAGGGGTTAAAAATATATAAATACCGTATATCCCGGCGTATAAGACGACTTTTTAACCCCAAATTTTCTTCTGAAAAGCCGGGGGTCGTCTTATACGCCGGGTATTGAGGTCCGGGATAGGAAAACTTCTGACTATCTGCCCGGGCGGGCTCCTGTGTGTAGCTGCAGGCGGGGGCCAGCCAGAGCAAGTAAAAACTAATACTGTATACTAAAAACCAGGGTGCCTCCAGCTGTTGTGAAACTACAACTCCCAGCACGGCAAAGTTGGGGGTCGTCTTATACGCCAAGTCATCTTATACGCCGGCATGGTCACTGCACCTGCACTCACATTTAAAGAAGATCTGTAGTGCTTATAACTTATCCCCCATCCTAAGGATAGGGTATAAGTTATAGATCACGGGGGGGTACGAGCGATCGGGCCCCCCGCCATCTTCTGTACGGGGCCACAGTTATGTACAGGAAAGGGGTGTTCCGTCCCCGCTTGACGCGGCAGCGGGCACGCCCCTCCATGTATTTCTATGGAAGTCATGGAAGGGCGTGCCGGCTGCCGCGTCATGCGGGAACAGAATGCCCCCTTTCCTGTTCATTGCCACGGCCCCATACAGGAGATCGCGGGGGACCCCAGTGCTCGGACCCCCCCGCGATCTATAACTCATCCCCTATCCTTAGGTTGGGGTATAAGTTATAAGCACTAAAGATCTCCTTTAACCTGTTGGGGACGGAGGGCATACCTATACGCCCTCCGCCCACCACCTTTCTATAATGCGGGGCCACGCCGTGGCCCAGCATCATAGCGGGTCGGGCCAGGCCCCTAACAACAGCCGGGAGCCGAGGCTAATAGCGAGCAGCACTGATCGTGGTTTCGCGCGCTATTAACCCTTTAGATGCAGCGTTCAACTTGATCACTGTCCGAACGCCAAATGACTGCTCAGTGCCTGAGATCCAGGTATGAGCAGTCAAGCGGCAGAATCATTGATCAATGGTTTCCTATGAGAAACCATTGATCAATGTAAAAGATCAGTGTGTGCAGTGTTATAGGTCCCTATGGGAGCTATAACATTGAAAAAAAAAAGTGAAAAAAGCTTGAATCACCCCCCTTTTCCCGTAAAAAAAAAATCCAAAAACTGTGTAAATAAACATATATGGTATCGCCGCATACAGAAATGTCGGAATTATAAAAATATATAGTTAATTAAACCGCACAGTCAATGGTATACGTGCAAAAAATAAGCCATCATATGGAAAAAAAAAAACTTTTTTAGAAAAAAGTGTGAGGGGAGTGCTACTAAAATATAACTTTTAATATAATAATTTTAAAATACACCACTGAAGTGATTGTGAACCAATACCATCTTAAAAACTGATACACAGGATCCACTCTAGGTTACCACCCGTATGGTGGATTTACCAGTATTCAGAGCGCCACCAATCCGGTGGATTTATATGAATATATACCGTTCTCAGATATATATCGTTCTCTACGCGTTTCTGCCCTAGTCTAGAGCGTCATCAGGAGAACTTCATATATATAGAAAGTCTCAACAATGTGGAAAATGTTTGAGATAAGGAGATAACAATGGCGTCACTCAATATATAAACATAGATAAATGCATGTAGCACCCCTGTAATAAGTGCCACTATGCTGGTGTAATTGATCTGCATGTGGCACCCCGATACTAGGTGCCACTATGCGGGTGTAATTACAGCGGATCCAAAGGAGATAACCTATAAAGAAGATACATAAAGCCAGTCAGACCATATGATCAGGTACAATATAATATCCTTTCATGTATAGGGCTCTCACTCACAGTCCGTGGTCCGTCTCCCAGTACCTAAAGAAAGAATACAACAAATATCCCTGTAAGGAGTTGCTGCGCGGCACCTGCAAAAAAATAGCGGTATCGCCGCCACTCGTTACTCACAGTCCGCTGATGTAACCGCCAATTACAGGATCCCGGAAGGTGCGCAAACCCGCAATGGCGGGGAGCCAGTAAAAGTCCGACCGGCTTCTATGCGCTGCCATGCCGCGATCCTTGACGTCTGGCGTCATATCCTGGCACCCCAGCGTGACGTCATCCGTCCCCGCCTCTCTCTGACGCCCATAGGGGGCGGGACTAAGTACCGCTCGTCACTTCTGTATTCGGGGCCAGGTATGTTAGAATGTGATTTGCGGCTAGAGGAGTAAATACATTAACTCCTCAGTGACCGGCACCAATTATGATCACATGCTAGAATACTGGACAGCCTAAAATTGGAGCTTATTAGGAGATGCTACCCAAATATATATAAATTCATTGCTACTAAGCACCTCTAAGTGGCCCTATATGGTGGAGAGGTGGGGTTTAATGTTGGAGCCATACGGAATACATCTTTGAGGGGTAGATATTATATTTAGGTTAATAAATAAATAAACATCAGTGGAGAGGACCGGGACGCTAAGGTGCCTAATTTAATAATACAGGCACTGGGTCCCTCAATCTTTGAAAACAACCCGGACAAATCCACTGATGTAATATTCTCAAAGGGATTCCCTAAAGAATGGCTCATCTCCAAACCCCCCTCTCTTTGAACAAAAAGGCAAGGGGTTGTGAGGCCCCTGTTTCAGTTCACTAAAATTCCCAGGGAATGCCCCTATTCTTAAGTGGATATCTGTGAACCTCCAAAACAGATCAGAGTATACAATTAGCCAACTGAGAAAGAATTGTGTTCCTAGCCAACTAAGCAATAATAGATAAATTTAGAAAATTGTATTATAATGGGGGGAAGATACAGTTAGGTATTGACCTGACAAAGTGGGGATGATACAGTTGGGGAGGCTATCAGGGAATAATGGAGTGGCATTAAAACTGGGCCTAGGGAACCTGATCTTACCCTATGCTAACTGATGCCCTGATCCCTAGGCAGTGTTATCGCCGTAATAAGGGCGGACCCTGCTCTCGTACCTCCTACTTGTCCTGTCACTCCCTTACTAGTTTGGTGACACTAGCTGATAGATCTACTAAGATCTCCACTTACTGCCTACTGGTCACCATAACCAGTATCATCCCCACATGGCCTGACCTATAAAAAGGGAGCAAAACTTAATTGGTCATTGAGACCTATAGGTTCCATCGTACCCATTTCGTATATAAGTCTGCACTCCTTCTGGAGTAAAAGTTTATCAAAATCACCCCCTCTTGGAGATGGATGAATTTGTTCTAATCCAATGAACATAAGATGATCATAGCAGCCACTATGTACGGAATTCATATGGCGAGCCAGGGAGGTATCTCTATTGTTTCTGACATCTCCCAGATGTTCTAACACTCTTTTCTTAAAAGGTCGGAATGTTTTCCCTATGTATCTTTTATGGCATGGACAAATTGCCAAGTAAATTATACCACAAGTGCTACAGTTAATGAAGCTACGAATGGTATGTATTTTACCTGTCCTCTCATAGAGAATTTCTTTAGTTTTTATCATGTCCACAGGGAAAGTTACCAATTATAGGTGTTTTATTAAGCCAAGTGCTCCCTTTAGATGGTATAGGGGGGAGATGGCTATGTGTTACTAAATCCCCTATATTCCTACCTCTCCGATATGTGATCTGGGGTTTGTCCGATACTGTGTCCCTCAGATCAGGATCCATCCGTAGAATCCTCCAATGTTTCTCAAGTATTCCTCGTATCATTGGAGAAGCATGATCAAAGGTGGCAATCACACGTGTAGGCTGTATCATCTGGTCTGTCTGTTTGGGGGTCAACAGGTTTTCCCTGGGAGTTTTAAGGGCATTTTGATAAGCTGATCTTAAGATGTAGTCCGGATACCCTCTATTTCTGAATCTCTGTCTGAGATCCATTGCTTCCCTCAGGAAATCCTGTTTGTCAGAACAGTTCCTCCTGAGGCGGAGGTACTGCCCCCTCGGGATACCCCTTTTGAGGGGTCCCGGGTGGCAGCTTTCCCACCTCAGGAGGCTGTTCGTGGACGTCACTTTTCTATGTATGGTGGTCCGCAATTTACCCTTAGGAGTTTTTTGGATTGAGATGTCCAAGAATGGGATATGTGAGTCATGGTATTCATATGTAAATGCAAGTCCTAGACTATTATGGTTCAGTAATCTCAGGAATTCTTTAAACTCATCAGTGCTGCCCTGCCACAATATAAAAATATCATCTATAAAACGCGCCCAAACTAGGGCACGTTCACTAAAATATTCCCTTTCTTCGACAAAGACTTGGGTGGCCTCCCACCAGCCCAGAGTGAGATTAGCATAACTGGGGGCACTAGGGCTCCCCATTGCGGTCCCTCTGAGCTGGTGGAAGTAAGTCCTGTCGAAGAGAAAATAATTATGTGTGAGTGTGAACCTCAATATTTCCAGGACAAATTCATTGTGTAATCTCATCTGTATGCCCCGTTGGGATAAGTAATGCGAGACTGCTGCTAGTCCAATATCATGCGGGATAGATGAATATAACGACTCCACGTCAATGCTAGCCAGCAACACATCCTGTTCCACCTCTATTCCTTCCATTTTATTAAGGAGATCCATCGTGTCTCTCGTGTATGAAGGGAGGGCTAATACGAATTCTCTAAAAATTTGATCAATATATATCCCGAGATTCTGTCCCAGACCTCCTATGCCCGCCACTATGGGTCTCCCTTTTAGAGGGTTAGTCCCTTTGTGGACCTTTGGGAGGGCATAGAAGGTGGGGACAGTAACGGATTTGGGCAGCAAAAATTGAAATTCCGAGTCACTGATGAGTTTTCGTTCCTTAGCTATAGATAGTATTTTAGTAAGTTCTTTTTTATATTTGGAAGTAGGGTCTCCCGATAATGTTTCATAAGTAAGGCTATCTTTTAATAGTCTATTGCACATATCTATGTATTGTGTACGATCCATGACTATAATGTTACCCCCCTTATCTGCGGCTTTGATGACCAATTTATCATTCTTCTGTAGTTGTTTGATAGCCAACTTCTCTTGATATGAGAAGTTGGTCCGATCCTGAGGTATGGAGGGAAGATTCAGGTCCTCTATATCTCTGATCACCAAATCCAGAAACACATCTATACAGGATGTTTCGCCTGTAGGAGGGAATACTTTACTTTTTAACTTACAGGTAGTAAATGGTCCTTCACCTCTTGATCTATGGTTGTCATCTAATAATGATGCTAGATCTCTTGTGGCTGGTAGATCATTTATACCGATACCTAACTCCAAACATTCCTTTCTGTCTCGTGTTTTAAAGAATTTTTGCCATTTTAGTCTACGCCCAAACAGATGGAGGTCCTTAATCAAATTGAATTGGTCAAATGTGACCGTGGGTACAAATGAGAGACCCTGTGCAAGGACCCCGATTTGTTCCTGGGATAGTTGTTGTTTGGATAGATTCACCACTTGTAATGAGGATCTATCAACTCCTGTATTTAGACTCTGGGTTTTCTGGTTCGGGTGGGGTAAGGATCTCGACTCTGGTCCTTGTATTCCCCCCCTAAAAAATGCCCAGCAGAGGATGAAGGCAAAGAGCCCGTATCCGACCATTCCTGATTGTGGTTAGATTTCTTTTTATAGTTCCCACGTCCACGGGAGTTACCCCGCGTACCTCGCGCGCGGTAGGGTGCTCCTCCTCGTTTACCACGTGCTGGAGCTCTGTCTCCTTCACCAGGCTCGGTATCCGAGGAGGAAATCTCAGTCTCAGTCTCCCGAGGTGTGGGTACTCTGGACAATACGGTGTAAGCTCTATTATCTCTGAATTCCTGTAAGTCCCTGATGAATTGTAAGTGTTTCCTTTCTTTTAATTGATACTGAAAACGTTCCAATATATTTTTGGTATGTGTTTCTTTGTTATTAAATTCTGGGTCGTCCTTAAATCTTAATACAGTATCTCGTTGCTCATTCAATTTAGCTTCTGCTACCGTTAGTCTAGTTTTTTTTTCCTCCAACAATATTTGAATGAATTTCAGCGAGGTGGCTGTAGCTTCAGTTTCCCACTTTTTTAATACTGTTGTTGTTCTAAGTCTGGGTGCCGGTAACACCGGAATTCTCAGACCTCGGGGAACTATGTTATGTCTTAAGTAGTTTTCAAATGTTTGGATTTCCCAGAATGAAACTGCATAATCTTTATAACAAGAGACAAGGTCCCTAAGGGCTACTTTCAGAGAGGGTGTGTATTTAGGCTGTGAGTACATTCGCTCCGAAAACACTTCTTTTGCTTCCGTGAGCCAATCTGCCAAATTTGGTGATCCAGTGACCAAACTAGCCATCACATAAACAGATTCCAAAAATTTTGTATGCAGAATGATTTAGCTGACCTACAAGGGGTCATATCATCTCCCAGCATCAGAAATGCAAAAAAAAAACTTTTTTAGAAAAAAGTGTGAGGGGAGTGCTACTAAAATATAACTTTTAATATAATAATTTTAAAATACACCACTGAAGTTATTGTGGACCAATACCATCTTAAAAACTGATACACAGGATCCACTCTAGGTTACCACCCGTATGGTGGATTTACCAGTATTCAGAGCGCCACCAATCCGGTGGATTTATATGAATATATACCGTTCTCAGATATATATCGTTCTCTACGCGTTTCTGCCCTAGTCTAGAGCGTCATCAGGAGAACTTCATATATATAGAAAGTCTCAACAATGTGGAAAATGTGTGAGATAAGGAGATAACAATGGCGTCACTCAATATATAAACATAGATAAATGCATGTAGCACCCCTGTACTAAGTGCCACTATGCTGGTGTAATTGATCTGCATGTGGCACCCCGATACTAGGTGCCACTATGCGGGTGTAATTACAGCGGATCCAAAGGAGATAACCTATAAAGAAGATACATAAAGCCAGTCAGACCATATGATCAGGTACAATATAATATCCTTTCATGTATAGGGCTCTCACTCACAGTCCGTGGTCCGTCTCCCAGTACCTAAAGAAAGAATACAACAAATATCCCTGTAAGGAGTTGCTGCGCGGCACCTGCAAAAAAATAGCGGTATCGCCGCCACTCGTTACTCACAGTCCGCTGATGTAACCGCCAATTACAGGATCCCGGAAGGTGCGCAAACCCGCAATGGCGGGGAGCCAGTAAAAGTCCGACCGGCTTCTATGCGCTGCCTTGCCGCGATCCTTGGCGTCTGGCGTCATATCCTGGCACCCCAGCGTGACGTCATCCGTCCCCGCCTCTCTCTGACGCCCATAGGGGGCGGGACTAAGTACCGCTCGTCACTTTTGTATTCGGGGCCAGGTATGTTAGAATGTGATTTGCGGCTAGAGGAGTAAATCATATGGAGCCATCATATAGAGGAAAAAACGAAAGTGCAAGAACGGGAAAACCCTCCGTACCCAAGGGGTTAACCCCTGGACATGTTTTATTCATATGGTTATGCTTGTATGGGCACTTAATCTGTGATTTGTTGTTTTCATCAGTACCACATTTGTGTATATGTGATTTTTGATGACTTTTTATTCCTTTTTTTTTTTTTCCGGGATGTGATCACAATTCAGCATTGGACTTTGTTATTTTTATGTTTTATGTCGTTCACCGTATGGAGTCATTAACGTTATATTTTAGTCATTCAGACTATTCTACCAAATATGTTGATTTATTTTATTTAAAAAAAAAAAATTTTTTTATAAAATGGGAAAAGAGGGGGAATTCATTTTTTATTGGAGGAGGCACTTATTCCCTTTATTAAACTGTAACAGTTAATAGCTATATTTAGATTTTTAACCCCTTAAGGATGCAGCTCATTTTCACCTTAACAACACGGCCCTTTTTTGCAAATCTGACCACTGTCACTTTATATATGAATAACTCTGAGATGCTTTTACTTTTCATTCTGATTCTGAGATTGTTTTTTCGTGACATATTCTACTTTAACATAGTGGTAATTTTTGTCGTTACTTGCATCTTTTTTTGGTCAAAAATCCCAAAATTTTGAAAATTTAGCATCTTTCTGCCTGTAAGAAAAATGGACATTCCAAATTATATATTGATTCACAAATACAATGGGGGACATTTATCAAGGGATTTAGAGCTCTTTTTTTGCTTACAAAAGTCGCACAAAAGGTCGCATTAGCACTTAAGCAATTTTTTGTGCGACTTTTGGCTGTAAGCAAAAAGCTACAAAAGAGTGTACGAAAGTAAATTTTATTTTTTACTTTGCAATGGTCAGGGAATTATCAAGTGCGAAAGTCGCATAAAAAGTCGCAAGCCCTCAAAAACTGCGTAAATGTAAGCCAGCTCGGAGCTGGCACACAAAACGGCTTTTGAGAGCAAATTTTATATTTCCCGCTGGCAGCCGTGATCACAGCTCCAGCGGGAAATATATTGCAACTGTACAAAGGAGCCCGGGCTGGCATCACTCTGCAGCCGCCCAGCTCTGTCTGATTCTAACCCCGCTACCCTAACATAATGACACCCCCCCTTGTTTCCCACCCGCCTGCGCTGCACATCTCCCATCTGTCTGCTACCTGTTGCAAGACTACAACTCCCAGTATGTCCATACAGTGAGGGCATGCTGGGAGTTGTAGTATTGTAGCGGGCGGACAATGTGCGGCGCGGGCGGGTGGAAGACAAGGGGGGTGGGGGTTATATAAAGCAGTGTCCCCATCCCCATCATTGTATTAGGGTAGCGGGGATAGAATCGGAGGAACCCGGGCGGCTGAAGACTGATTCCAGCCTGGGCTCCTTTTAACAAACCTCGGCGCAGCAGAGTTTCTATTTCCCTTAATGTAATTTCATATTTCCCACTGGGTCCCGTAATTGGCCAGGACCGAGCAGCCAATCACGGGAAATTTGATATTACATTAGGGACTAAAAGCTGCGCGGTTCCGCTAGATGTTAAAAGGAGCCCGGGCTGGCATCAGTCTGCACCCTCCCGGGCTCCTCAGATATCCTGCGGCGCCGTGGTAAGGAGCCCGGGCTAACCTCACTCAGCAGCCCCCCACGGGACTCCCACAGCCGTCAGGGAGATGTGTAGGTGCCATCCCTGTCATCCCTCAGCACTGCGGTACACACCGAGAGATGGCAGGGACGGCTTCTGCACATCTCCCTGCCTGGCTGAGAGAGTCCCGGGCGGCTGCAGTGTTATGTCAGCCCGGGCTCCTTACTACAGCGCCGCAGAGTTTGGTGTAATTTCAAATTTCCCGCTGGGTCCCGTGTCACGTCACCCGGCAGGAAATATGAAATTACAGTGATTCTCTGATCACTGCAGCCAAGGAGCGGAGCTCATTACCACCCTCTTCCCTGGCTGGCACGACTACAACTCCCAGCATGTCCTTACAGGAAGGGCATGCTGGGAGAGTTGTGGGGGGGGGGGGGGGTGACAAGCTTGTCACCTGCCCCCCTGCCGCACAACTACAACTCCCAGCATGCCCTTACAGTAAGAGCATGCTGGGAGTTGTAGGGGGGGGATGACAATCTCCCACACCACATGACTACAACTCCCAGCATGCCCTTACTGTAAGGACATGCTGGGAGTTGTAGTTGTGTGGCAGGTGACAGGCTTTTCACCTGCCCCCCTACAACTCCCAGCATGCCCTTACAGTAAGGATATGCTGGGAGTTGTAGTCATGTGGTGCGGGAGATGGTTACCCCTGCCCCCCCCCCACACACACACTACAACTCCCAGCATATCCTTACTGTAAGGGCATGCTGGGAGTTGTAGGGGGGCGGGTGACAAGCCTGTCATCTGCCCTCTGCCGCACAAATACAACTCCCAGCATGTCCTTACAATAACGATATGCTGGGAGTTGTAGTGTGTGTGTGTGTGGGGGGGGGGGGGCGGGGGTAACAATCTCCCGCACCACATGACTACAACTCCCAGCATATCCTTACTGTAAGGGCATGCTGTGAGTTGTAGTCATGTGGTGCGGGAGATTGTCACCCCCCCTACAACTCCCAGCATGCTCTTACTGTAAGGGCATGCTGGGAGTTGTAGTCAGGCGCGGACGGGTGACAATAAATGTATTAACCTATTTTTCTTTTTTTCTCCTCATTTCAGATCCATGTATCCTGTGGACTATTTCGGATTTGGTGGACTGCTTCAATGACCAGCGTCTTTTTTAAACCTGTTTAATGTTAATGAGAGTGTTTTTTGGAATAAAATTTTTTGAAACGTGTTGTGTTTTTTTTTTTTTTAATTACTTGAAAGGCTTAGTCTAATAGACGGAATCCATTACTAAGCCTATGCTTAGTGTTAGCCCCCAACACAGCTAGCGTAACCTTCAATTATTACCCCGGTACCCACCGCCACAGGGGTGCCGGGAAGAGCCGGTACCAATAGGCCCGGAGCATCAAATATGGCGCTCCTGGGCCTAGGCGGTAACAGGCTGGCATTAATTAGGCTGGGGAGGGCCAGTAACAATGGTCCTCGCCCACCCTGGTAACATCAGGCTGTTGCTGCTTGGTTGGTATTTGGCTGAAAATAAAAATAGGGGGAACCCTATGCGTTTATTTTATTTTTTTTATAATTATTCATGCAAAACAAAGATAAGGTTCCCCCTATTTTTATCCAAATACCAACCAAGCAGCAACAGCCTGATGTTACCAGGGTGGGCAAAGACCATTGTTACTGGCCCTCCCAAGCCTAAATAACACCAGCCTGTTACCGCCTAGGCCCAGGAGCGCCATATTTGAGCCTCTGGGCCTGGTGGTACCGGCTCCTCCCAGCACCCCTGTGGTGGTGGGTAACGGGGAAATAATTGGGGGTTAGCGCTAGCTGTTTTGGGGGCTAATGCTAAGCCTCAGCTTAATAATGGACTCTGTCTATAATACTGCTTCCACTACTAAGCCTGCCAAGTAAATTAAAAAAAACAACACATTTAAAAAAAAATGTATTCCAAAAAAACACTCCCCCAAAAGTCCTCATTCACCATTTTATTAACATTAAACCAAAAAAATGCTAATCACTGCACTCCCCTGAATCTAAAGTAATCCACAAGATACACGGATCTGAAATGAGAAGAAAAAAAATGAATTAGTACATTTAGGGTAAAAAAAAAAGTGGTAAAAAGGGTAAAAAAAAAACATACATACCGTATATACTCGAGTATAAGCCGAGTTTTTCAGCACGATTTTTCGTGCTGAAAACACCCCCCTCGGCTTATACTCGAGTGACCTCTCCGCCCTCAGTGGTCTTCAACCTGCGGACCTCCAGATGTTTCAAAACTACAACTCCCAGCAAGCCCGGGCAGCAATCGGCTGTCCAGGCTTGATGGGAGTTGTAGTTTTGAAACCTCTGGAGGTCCGCAGGTTGAAGACCACTGCGGCCTTCGACATCATCCAGCCCCCCTCTCAACCCCTTTAGTTCTGTACTCACCTCCGCTCGGCGGGACGGTGCTACGCTGGTCCGGTGCTGCAGGACTGTCCGGTGGGAGGTCGTCCGGTGGGATAGTGGTTCCGAGCTGCCATCTTCACCGGGGGGGGCCTCTTCTCCGCGCTTCGGGCCCGGAATAGTCACATTGCCTTGACGACAATGCAGGGGGACGTTCATTACCAACGTCCGTCTGCGTCGTCATCAAGGCAACGCCTCTATTTCGGGCCCGAAGCGCGGAAAAGAGGCCCCCCCCGGTGAAGATGGCAGCCCGGAGTACAGAACTAAAGGGGGTGAGAGGGGGGGCTAGATGATATTGAAGGCCGCAGTGGTCTTCAACCTGCGGACCTCCAGAGGTTTCAAAACTACAACTCCCAGCAAGCCCGGACAGCCGATGGCTGCCCGGGCTTGCTGGGAGTTGTTGTTTTGAAACCTCTGGAGGTCCGCAGAAGACCACTGTATCAGACTTTGACAAGCGGTGATGGTGAAGGTGGGGGGGGGGCTGATGACAAGGGGATGATGACAAGGGGATGATGAAGGGGGTGGGGATGATGACAAGGGGATGATGACAAGGGGATGATGAAGGGGGGGGTGTGGGATGATGACAAGGGGATGATGAAGGGGGAGTGATGACAGGCGGTGATGATGAAGGAGGGAATGATGACAGGCGGTGATGATGAAGGGGGAATGATGACAGGCGGTGATGATGAAGTTTGAATGATGACAGGCGGTGATGATGAAGGGGGGATGATGACAGGCGGTGATGATGAAGTTTGAATGATGACAGGCGGTGATGATGAAGGGGGGATGATGACAGGCGGTGATGATGAAGGGGGGATGATGACAGGGTGATGATGAAGGGGGGATGATGACAGGCGGTGATGATGAAGGGGGTGTTAATGACGGGGGTCTGGATGATGACAGGGGGGATGATGTATTGAGTCAATAACTTTTCCTGGGATTTTGGGGTGAAATTAGGGGCCTCGGCTTATATTCGGGTCTGCTTATACTCGAGTATATACGGTGTGTGTGTGTGTGTGTGTGTGTGTGTGTGTGTGTGTGTGTATATATATATATATATATATATATATATATATATATAAAAATTCAAAGCTGAAAAATTGTGTTCTGTAGTCATTTATCGGTTTTTGCTTATGTGTGCAAAAAAAAAATGGTATTTAAAAGTGATTTATTGGTTTTTGCTTATGTAAGCCAAATTTATCAACCCCCTGTGGTAGTTTAATAAATGCGTCACACAAAAGCAAAACCAAAAGCAAGAAAAAAATGCCAACAGAACTCGATTACCAAAGCAACGATGATTAATGTCCCCGAATATGTCTACTTTATGTTTGCATCGTAAAGTTTTCATGTTTTTACTTTTTTAAGACATTAGAGGGCTTCAAAGTATAGCAGCATTTTTACAAAATTTTCACGAAAAATTAAAAATCAGAATTTTTCAGGGACCAGTCAAGTCTGAAGTGGATTTTGAGGGGCCTTTCTGTGAGAAATATACCACAAATGACCCCATTGTAGAAACTGCACCCCTCAAAGTATTCAAATGCCATTAACAAAGTTTGTTAACCCTTTAGGTGTTTCACAGGAACAGCAGCAAAGTGGAGGAGAAAAATTAAGATTTCCATTTTTTATACTAACATGTTCATGTAGCCCAAATTTTTTTTACATTTTTGTAAGGGTTCTTAGGAGAAAAAGTCCCACAAAATTTGTAGCCCAACTTCTCTTGAGTATGGAAATACCTCATATATTGACGCAAAGTGCTCTGTGGGCCCACAACATGGCTCAAAAGGGAAAGAGCAACTGTGGGATTTTAGAGGGTGAATATTGCTGAAATGGTTTTTGGGGGGCATGTTGCATTTAGCAAGCCCCCATGGTGTCAGAACAGCAAAAAAAAAAAAACACATGGCACACTATTTGGGAAACGACACCCCTCCAGGAACGTAACAAGGGGTACAGCGAACCTTAACACCTCACAGGTGTTTGACAGGTTTGCATTGAAGTTGGACTTGAAAGTGAAAAATTAGATTGTTATACCCCTTGTTATGTTCCATGAGGGATGCAGTTTCCAAAATGGGGTCACATGTGGGTATTTTTTTTGTGTGTTTATGTCAGAACCGTTGCAACTATCAGCCACCTGTGCAAATCACCAATTTAGGCCTCAAATGTACATAGTGCGCTCTCACTCCTGAGCCTTGTTGTGCATCCGCAGAGCATTGTACGCCCACATATGGGGTATTTCTGTACAAATTTTGGGGGTCTTTTTTGAAAATAAAAAGTATGAGACAACACCAGCATGTTAGTGTAAAAAAACATACTGGTGTAGACCCCAACTTTTCCATTTTATAAGTGGTAAAATTAGAAAAAGCCCCCAAAATTTGTAACGCAATTTCTCCTGAGTACGGAAATACCCCATATGTGTCCCTAAACCGTTTCCTTGAAATATGACAGGGCTCCAAAGTGAGAGAGCACCATGCGCATTTGAGGACTAAATTAGGGATTTGCATAGGGGAGGACCCGGATGCAAGCATTACAATTGACTCTGCTACCATAAATACCCTACAGCAGTGTTTCCCAAACAGGGTGCCTCCAGCTGTGGCAAAACTCCCAGCATGCCCGGTCAGTCAATGGCTGTCCGGCAATGCTGGAAGTTGTTGTTTTGCAACAGCCGGAGGCTCCTTTTTGCAAACAGTGCCGTACCAGACGTTTTGAATTTTTATAGGGGGGGGGGGGGGGGTTTACACTGTGTAAGGGTATATGTAGTGTATTACTCTTTATTTTGTGGTAGCGTAGTGTAGGGTTTTTAGGGTATATTCACACGGGCGGGGGTTCATAGTGAGTTTTCCGCTGGGAGTTTGAGCTGCGGTGGAAAATTTTCTGCTGCTCAAATTTGTAGCGGGAAACTTACTGTAAACCCCAGCTCGTGTGAATGTACCCTGTACGTTCACATTAGGGGGGGGGGGGGTCAAACCTCCAGCTGTTGCAAAACTTCAACTCTCAGCATGGACTCACAGACCGTGCATGCTGGGAGTTGTAGTTTTGCCACAGCTGGAGGCCCACTGGTGAGGAAAACCATGTTAGGGAACAGACAAACTCAGTGCTTCCCCACCAGGGTGCCTCCAGCTGTTACAAAACGAACACTCCCAGCATGCACGGTCTGTCAGTGCATGCTGGGAGTTGTAGTTTTGCAACAGCTGGTGGCACACTGGTGGGGAACCACTGAGTTAGGTTCTGTTACCTAACTGTGTTTCCTCACCAGGGTGCCCCCAGCTGTTACAAAACGAACACTCCCAGCATGCACGGTCTGTCAGTGCATGCTGGGAGTTGTAGTTTTGCAACAGCTGGAGGCACACTGGTGGGGAACCACTGAGTTAGGTTCTGTTACCTAACTGTGTTTCCTCACCAGTGTGCCTCCAGCTGTGGCAAAACTACAACTCCCAGCATGCACTGATGGCTAAAGCGCATGCTGGGAGTTCTAGTTATGCAACAGCTTGAGGCACGTGTTCAGTGGCGTCGCTAGGGGGGGGGGGGGGGGGGGCAGAGGGGGCCACGGCCCCCACTACATCATGATTGGCCCCCCCTTGTGCCCCCCTAGCAGCAGTAGGTCACTAGCAGCTCTCATGGCCATCAGGGGGGTACCGCTAGTTCACCAGTAAGGGGCATCCTTTTTTTAAATAAACCTTCAGCCTGCAGCCCTGTCACCACGCAGGGGCCGCGCTATGCAGACTGGGAAGAGCAGACAGGAAGCTCCTCCCCCTCTCTCACTCCCCTGTATACTGGACCTTGTGGAGCAGGCCCGCTGTGTGTATACAGGCCCGGACACCACCAGTATGGAAGACTTACCTGCCCAGTGCCCACTGCTCATGCTGCCCTTTTAAAGTAAGTAACTTGCTTGGGGGAGAGGGGGAAAGTTGTAGTTCGGGAGACAGTGGGAGGTAGTTCAGTGTTTCCCAACCAGGGGGCCTCCAGCTGTTGCAAAACTACAACTCCCAGCATTCCTTTGGCTTTATGAGCATACTGGGAGTTGTAGTTTTGCAACAGCTGGAGGCCCCCAGGTTGGGAAACACTGATCTATCTATCTATCAATCAATCTATCTATCTATCTATCTATCTATCATCTATCTCATATCTATCCATCCATCCATGCATCTAACTTTCTATCTATCTGTCTATCTATCTATCTTTCTCATATCTATCTATCTCATATCTATCTATCTATCTATCTTTCTCATATCTATCTATCTATCTATCTCATATCTATCTATCTAACTCAGATATATGAGAGATAGATATGAGAGATAGATAGGTAGATAGATGATATATAGATAGATACATAAATATATATATAGATAGATAGATATGAGATAGATAGATAGATAAATAGATGATATATAGATAGAGAGATGATATATAGAAAGATACATAAATAGATGGATAGATAGATGATAGATAGACAGATCGATAGATAGATGATAGATACATAGATATGATATAGATAGATAGATGATAGATAGACAGATCGATAGATAGATGATAGATACATACCGTATATACTCGAGTATAAGCCGACCCGAGTATAAGCCGAGACCCCTAATTTCAACCCAAAATCCCAGGAAAAGTTATTGACTCGAGTATAAGCCTAGGGTGGGAAATACCTCATCCCCCCCTGTCATCATCCAGACCCGTCATTAACATCCTCATCATCCCCTTGTCATCATCCCACACATCCCCCCTTCATCATCCCCTTGTCATCATCCCACACATCCCCTTATCATCCCACACATCCCCCCTTCATCATGCCCTTGTCATCATCCCACACATCCCCTTATCATCCCACACATCCCCCCTTCATCATCCCCTTGTCATCATCCCACACATCCCCTTATCATCCCACACATCCCCCCTTCATCATCCCCTTGTCATCATCCCACACATCCCCTTATCCCACACATCCCCCCTTCATCATCCCCTTGTCATCATCCCACACATCCCCTTATCCCACACATCCCACCTTCATCATCCCCTTGTCATCATCCCACACATCCCCTTATCCCACACATCCCCCCTTCATCATCCCCTTGTCATCATCCCACACATCCCCTTATCCCACACATCCCCCCTTCATCATCCCCTTGTCATCATCCCACACATCCCCTTATCATCCCACACATCCCCCCTTCATCATCCCCTTGTAATCATCCCACACACCCCCCCTTCATCATCCCCCCCCCCCTTCATCATCCCCACACCCCCCCCCCCCCCCTTCATCATCCTCTTCTCATCATTCGCCCTCAGTGGTCTTCAACCTGCGGACCTCCAGAGGTTTCAAAACTACAACTCCCAGCAAGCCCGGGCAGCCATCGGCTGTCCGGGCTTGCTGGGAGTTGTAGTTTTGAAACCTCCGGAGGTCCGCAGGTTGAAGACCACTGCGGCCTTCAACATGCGGACCTCCAGAGGTTTCAAAACTACAACTCCCAGCAAGCCCGGGCAGCCATCGGCTGTCCGGGCTTGCTGGGAGTTGTAGTTTTGAAACCTCCGGAGGTCCGCAGGTTGAAGACCACTGCGGCCTTCAACATCATCCAGCCCCCTCTCACCCCCTTTAGTTCTGTACAGTACTCACCTCCGCTCGGCGCTGGTCCGGTCCTGCAGGGCTGTCCGGTAAGGAGGTGGTCCGGTGAGGAGGTGGTCCGGGCTGCTATCTTCACCGGGGGCGCCTCTTCTCCGCGCTTCCGGCCCGGAATAGAGCCGTTGCCTTGACAACGACGTATCTGCGTCGTTGTCAAGGCAACGTGACTATTCTGAGGCCGGGCCCGAAGCGCTTAGAAGAGGCCTCCCCGGTGAAGATAGCAGCCCGGACCACCTCCTCACCGGACCACCTCCTTACCGGACAGCCCTGCAGGACCGGACCAGCGCCGAGCGGAGGTGAGTAGTCAGAACTAAAGGGGGTGAGAGGGGGGCTGGATGATGTTGAAGGCCGCAGTGGTCTTCAACCTGCGGACCTCCGGAGGTTTCAAAACTACAACTCCCAGCAAGCCCGGACAGCCGATGGCTGCCCGGGCTTGCTGGGAGTTGTAGTTTTGAAACCTCTGGAGGTCCGCAGGTTGAAGACCACTGCGGGTGGGGGAGTTCACTCGAGTATAAGCCGAGGGGGGTGTTTTCAGCACGAAAAATCGTGCTGAAAAACTCGGCTTATACTCGAGTATATACGGTAGATATGATATAGATAGATAGATGATAGATAGACAGATAGATATATAGATGATAGATACATAGATATGATATAGACTGATAGATAGATGATAGAAAGATTAAATAGATAGATAGATAGATAGATAGGAGATAGATGGATATGATATAGATAGATGGATATGATATAGATAGATGGATATGATATAGATAAATGTATATGATATAGATAGATAGGAGAAAGATAGATAGATAGATAGATCAGTTTCCCAACCAGGGGGCCTCCAGCTGTTGCAAAACTACAACTCCCAGCATTCCTCTGGCTTTATGAGCATACTCGGAGTTGTAGTTTTGCAACAGCTGGAGGCCCCCCCCTAGTTGGGAAACACTGATCTATCTATCAATCAATCATCTATTATCTATCTATCCATCTATCTCCTATTTATCTATCTATCTATCTCATGTCTATCTATCTATATAATATCTATCTATCTCATATCTATCTAATATCTATCTATCTATCCATCTATTTATGTATCTATCTTTCTATTTATCTATCTATCTCATATCTATCTATCCATCTATTTATGTATCTATCTTTCTATTTATCTATCTATCTATCTCATATCTATCTCAGATAGATGAGAGATAGATGAAAGATAGATAGATATGAGAGATAGATAGATGATATATAGATAGATACATAAATAGATGGATATATAGATAGATATGAGATAGATGGAAAGATAGATAAATAGATGATAGATAGATGATAGATAGATATAATATAGATAGATAGGAGATAGATGGATATGATATAGATAGATGGGTATGATATAGATAGATAGGAGATAGATAGATAGATAGATAGATAAAGAACAATATGATGCAGCACGCCACAGGTTTGCAGAAAATGGTGGTTTATTCCATCATGTGCATAGACTATGCTGCATCATATTGGGGGAGATTTATCAAAAGCTGTGCAAAGGAAAAGTTGCCCAGTTGCCCATAGCAACCAATCAGATCACTTCTTTCATTTTTCAGAGGCCTTTTCAAAAATGAAAGAAGTGAGCTGATTGGTTGCTATGGGCAACTGGGCAACTTTTCCTCTGGACAGGTTTTGATAAATCTCCCCCATTGTTCTTTGTCTGGATTGAAGAACCAGTGGACCCAGGTTCCAAGTATGCGGGCACCCCGACTTCTCTCTAATCTCTGGATTTTGTTTGTGCCGTTTTTATTTGTTTTAGATAGATAGATAGAAAGAGATAGTATCTATCTATCTATCTATCATCTATTTATGTATCTTTCTATCTATCTCATATCTATCTATATATCCATCTATTTATGTATCTATCTATCTATATTTCATCTATCTATCTATCTCTCATATCTATCTATCTTTCATCTATCTATCTATATCTCATCTATCTCTCATCTATATGAGATAGATATGAGAAAGATAGATAGAAAGATAGATAGATAAATAGAAAGATAGATAGATAGATAAATAGAAAGATGGATATAGAGAGATGGAGGGATAGATAGATAGGAGATAGATGGATAGATAGATATACAGCAACAGAAGAATGCAGCAGCACACTGCCAGCACAAGGATATAGGTGAAACATGAACATGCAGATAAAACATGGAGAGCTATACAGCTATGGTGTAATAGATGCAAATGTGAAACGATGAAATAGTGAGGCACTTAGCCCGCAAATTTGTCTCCGTCGGCGGTCAAATAGCTTGGACCGTCCCACCGCGATAAGGTGGCCTCCTTGGGACGGACCCTACACTGTGAATATGCCTCTGTGTGAACAGTTCAGTAAGCATGGCAGGGTCTGGAACATCCAAGACACCTTATATACACACCTGATAGAGGTGGGTGGGGTGCAAGGCCAACATGGAGGTAGCCACTCCCCCGTATGTGCAATACAGACAAAGAATAAGTCAGCCAGCACTTTAGTTGATACCAAACTATTATATGGACCTGGCCTACAGGTGCACGCTACTAGGCTAAATATACAGCAACAGAAGAATGCAGCAGCACACTGCCAGCACAAGGATATAGGTGAAACATGAACATGCAGTTAAAACATGGAGAGCTATACAGCTATTTGCGAGCTAAGTGCCTCACTATCTCATAGTTTCACATTTGCATCTATTACACCATAGCTGTATAGCTCTGCAGGTTTTATCTGCATGTTCATGTTTCACCTATATCCTTGTGCTGGCAGTGTGCTGCTGCATTCTTCTGTTGCTGTATATCTAGCCTAGTAACGTGCACCTGTAGGCCAGGTCCATATAATAGTTTGGTATCAACTAAAGTGCTGGCTGACTTATTCTTTGTCTGGATAGATAGATAGATGATTGATAGATAGATAGATCAGTGTTTCCCAACCAGGGGGCCTCCAGCTGTTGCAAAACTACAACTCCCAGTATGCCCATACAGCCAAAGACATGCTGGGAGTTGTCGTTTTGGAATAGCTAGAGGCCCCCTGATTGGGATACACCTATCTATCTATCTCATATCTATCTATCTCAAATCTATCTATTAATCTACATTATCCAAGTGTTTTCTTCCCCCATGTATGTGTGACGTTTCAATAGCATCCCGCCATCTTTATCATACGTACATTCTTTAGTCTCTGTGACATCACTGTGCTTCATAATAAACTGTGACATCACCGTGCTTCATAATAAACTGTGACATCACCGTGCTTCATAATAAACTGTGACATCACTGTGCTTCATAATAATCTGTGACATCACCGTGCTTCATAATAAACTGTGACATCACCGTGCTTCATAATAAACTGTGACATCACCGTGCTTCATAATAAACTGTGACATCACCGTGCTTCATAATAAACTGTGACATCACTGTGCTTCATAATAAACTGTGACATCACTGTGCTTCATAA
This sequence comes from Hyla sarda, assembly GCF_029499605.1. Taxonomy (NCBI): domain Eukaryota; kingdom Metazoa; phylum Chordata; class Amphibia; order Anura; family Hylidae; genus Hyla; species Hyla sarda. The sequence continues at coordinate 470,353,637 of NC_079190.1, forward strand.
TAATCTGTGACATCACCGTGCTTCATAATAATCTGTGACATCACCGTGCTTCATAATAAACTGTGACATCACCATGCTTCATAATAAACTGTGACATCACTGTGCTTCATAATAAACTGTGACATCACCGTGCTTCATAATAAACTGTGACATCACCGTGCTTCATAATAAACTGTGACATCACCGTGCTTCATAATAAACTGTGACATCACCGTGCTTCATAATAAACTGTGACATCACCGTGCTTCATAATAAACTGTGACATCACTGTGCTTCATAATAAACTGTGACATCACTGTGCTTCATAATAAACTGTGACATCACCGTGCTTCATAATAAACTGTGACATCACCGTGCTTCATAATAAACTGTGACATCACCGTGCTTCATAATAAACTGTGACATCACTGTGCTTCATAATAAACTGTGACATCACCGTGCTTCATAATAAACTGTGACATCACCGTGCTTCATAATAAACTGTGACATCACCGTGCTTCATAATAAACTGTGACATCACCGTGCTTCATAATAAACTGTGACATCACCGTGCTTCATAATAAACTGTGACATCACCGTGCTTCATAATGAACTGTGACATCACCGTGCTTCATAATAATCTGTGACATCACCGTGCTTCATAATAAACTGTGACATCACCGTGCTTCATAATAAACTGTGACATCACCGTGCTTCATAATAAACTGTGACATCACCGTGCTTCATAATAATCTGTGACATCACCGTGCTTCATAATAAACTGTGACATCACCGTGCTTCATAATAAACTGTGACATCACTGCGCTTCATAATAAACTGTGGCATCACCGTGCTTCATAATAAACTGTGACATCACCGTGCTTCATAATAAACTGTGACATCACCGTGCTTCATAATAATCTGTGACATCACCGTGCTTCATAATAAACTGTGACATCACCGTGCTTCATAATAAACTGTGACATCACCGTGCTTCATAATAAACTGTGACATCACCGTGCTTCAGAATAAACTGTGACATCACCGTGCTTCATAATAATCTGTGACATCACCGTGCTTCATAATAAACTGTGACATCACCGTGCTTCAGAATAAACTGTGACATCACTGCGCTTCATAATAAACTGTGACATCACTGCGCTTCATAATAAACTGTGGCATCACCGTGCTTCATAATATAATTTGATGTCACTGTGTATAACAACCCTGTAGTGACATCACAGTTTATTATTCTTGAACGCTGACTTCACTGTGTATATTTTCCCGGTACAATGACATCACTGTATAGTTACCCTCTACTGTGACAACACTGCGTTTATTAACCCTGTAGTGGCAAAACTGTTTATTGTCCCTGTACAGAGACATTACTGTTTATATTAACTCTAAACTGTGATGTCACTGTATATATTAACTCTGAACTGTGATGTCACAGTGCAGTGTAAGTATCAACAGTGATGTTGCAGTATAGAGATAACACACAGTGATGTTATAGTTCAGAGATAATACACACAGTGATGTCACAGTACAGGGATAATACACACAGTGATGTCACAGTACAGGGATAATACACACAGTGATGTCACAGTACAGAGATAATATACACAGTGATGTCACAGTACAGGGATAATACACACAGTGATGTCACAGTACAGGGATAATACACAGTGATATCACAGTACAGGGATAATGCACACAGTGATGTCACAGTACAGGGATAATACACACAGTGATGTCACAGTACAGGGATAATACACACAGTGATGTCACAGTACAGGGATAATACACACAGTGATGTCACAGTACAGGGATAATACACACAGTGATGTCACAGTACAGGGATAATACACACATTGATGTCACAGCACAGGGATAATACACACAGTGATGTCACAGTACAGGGATAATACACAGTGATATCACAGTACAGGGATAATACACACAGTGATGTCACAGTACAGGGATAATACACACAGTGATGTCACAGTACAGGGATAATACACACAGTGATGTCACAGTACAGGGATAATACACACAGTGATGTCACAGTACAGGGATAATACTAAGGATCGACCGATTATCGGTATGGCCGATATTATCGGCCGATAATCACGATTTTGGGCATTATCGGTATCGGCAATTACCTTGCCGATAAGCCGATAATTCCCCGCACCGCGACTGCCACCCCCTCGACCCGCCGCATCGCACCCCCGACCCACCGCGTCGCACCCCCCCCCACCGTGATGGTGGGCGGTATACCGGTATGGATTTTTGCCCATACCGCTATACCGGTCGGGCCCCTCCCCCACTCTCCGAGTCAATAAAAAAATTAAACTTACCCGTAATGGGGGTGGTCCGGGCCATCCATCCTTCCTTCCTGTAGTGTCCGGGGGCGTTCCGGGTGAAGAGTGAACCGGTCCGGGCTGTCCTTCTTCTCCGGCGGTCATCTTCTCCACTCAGGGCAGGCTCCGGCCTAGTACACTGCATAGACGCAGCTACGCCGTGATGTCAGGTGCGTCGCTGCACACGGGCGTCACTGCGCAGCGGCGTCTATGCAGCGTACTAGGCCGGAGCCTGCCCGGAGTGGAGAAGATGACCGCCGGAGAAGAAGGACAGCCCGTACCGGTTCACTCTTCACCCGGAACACCCCCGGACACTACAGGAAGGAAGGATGGATGGCCCGGACCACCCTGACAGGTAGGGGGAGAGAAGCGGGTTGTGGCGGCGGCCTATGGCCCCGCAAAAGCCACTGCAGATCATTGATTTAAAGCACCCGCTTTAAATCAATGATCTGCAGCGGTGTCGCAGGGGGTTAAATAGCCGATAACTTATACCGGAATATCGGTATAAGTTATCTGCTATCGGCCCTAACCTGCACCGATTATCGGTATTTTCCCGGTACAATGACATCACTGTATAGTTACCCTCTACTGTGACAACACTGCGTTTATTAACCCTGTAGTGGCAAAACTGTTTATTGTCCCTGTACAGAGACATTACTGTTTATATTAACTCTAAACTGTGATGTCACTGTATATATTAACTCTGAACTGTGATGTCACTGTGCATATTTACCCTGTATTGTCACTCGCAGTGCAATGTAAATATGTACAGTGACATTAGGGTATACAGGCTTAATATATACAGTGATGTCATGTAAGTATGTAAGTATCAACAGTGATGTTGCAGTATAGAGATAACACACAGTGATGTTATAGTTCAGAGATAATACACACAGTGATGTCACAGTACAGGGATAATACACACAGTGATGTCACAGAACAGGGATAATACACACAGTGATGTCACAGTACAGAGATAATATACACAGTGATGTCACAGTACAGGGATAATACACACAGTGATGTCACAGTACAGGGATAATACACAGTGATATCACAGTACAGGGATAATACACACAGTGATGTCACAGTACAGGGAAAATACACATAGTGATGTCACAGTACAGGGATAATACACACAGTGATGTCACAGTACAGGGATAATACACAAAGTGATGTCATAGTACAGGGATAATACACACAGTGATGTCACAGTACAGGGATAATACACACAGTGATGTCACAGAACAGGGATAATACACACAGTGATGTCACAGTACAGGGATAATGCACACAGTGATGTCACAGTACAGGGATAATACACACAGTGATGTCACAGTACAGGGATAATACACACAGTGATGTCACAGTACAGGGATAATACACACAGTGATGTCACAATACAGGGATAATACACACAGTGATGTCACAGTACAGGGATAATACACACAGTGATGTCACAGTACAGGGATAATACACAGTGATATCACAGTACAGGGATAATACACACATTGATGTCACAGCACAGGGATAATACACACAGTGATGTCACAGTACAGGGATAATACACAGTGATATCACAGTACAGGGATAATACACACAGTGATGTCACAGTACAGGGATAATACACACAGTGATGTCACAGTACAGGGATGATACACACAGTGATGTCACAGTACAGGGATAATACTAGGGATCGACCGATTATCGGTATGGCCGATATTATCGGCCGATAATCACGATTTTGGGCATTATCGGTATCGGCAATTAACTTGCCGATAAGCCGATTATTCCCCGCACCGCGACTGCCACCCCCTCGACCCGCCGCACCGCACCCCCGACCCACCGCGTCGCACCCCCCCACCGTGATGCTGGGCGGTATACCGGTATGGATTTTTGCCCATACCGCTATACCGGTCGGGCCCCTCCCCCACCCTCCGAGTCAATAAAAAAATTAAACTTACCCGTAATGGGGATGGTCCGGGCCATCCATCCTTCCTTCCTGTAGTGTCCGGGGGCGTTCCGGGTGAAGAGTGAACCAGCCCGGGCTGTCCTTCTTCTCCGGCGGTCATCTTCTCCACTCCGGGCAGGCTCCGGCCTAGTACACTGCATAGACGCAGCTACGCCGTGACGTCAGGTTCGTCGCTGCACACGGGCGTCACTGCGCAGCGGCGTCTATGCAGCGTACTAGGCCGGAGCCTGCCCGGAGTGGAGAAGATGACCGCCGGAGAAGAAGGACAGCCCGGACCGGTTCACTCTTCACCCGGAACGCCCCCGGACACTACAGGAAGGAAGGATGGATGGCCCGGACCACCCTGACAGGTAGGGGGAGAGAAGCGGGTTGTGGTGGCGGCCTATGGCAGCGGCCCCGCAAAAGGCACTGCAGATCATTGATTTAAAGCGCCCGCTTTAAATCAATGATCTGCAGCGGTGTCGCAGGGGGTTAAATAGCCGATAAGTTATACCGGAATATCGGTATAAGTTATCGGCTATCGGCCCTAACCTGCACCGATTATCGATATCGGTCGATCCCTAGATAATACACACAGTGATGTCACAGTACAGGGATAATACATACAGTGATGTCACAGTACAGGGATAATATACACAGTGATGTCACAGTACAGGGATAATACACAGTGATGTCACAGTACAGGGATAATACATACAGTGATGTCACAGTACAGGGATAATACACAGTGATGTCACAGTACAGGGATAATACACAGTGATGTCACAGTACAGGGATAATACATGCAGTGATGTCACAGTACAGGGATAATACACAGTGATGTCACAGTACAGGGATAATACATACAGTGATGTCACAGTACAGGGATAATACTTACAGTGATGTCACAGTACAGGGATAATATACACAGTGATGTCACAGTACAGGGATAATATACACAGTGATGTCACAGTACAGGGATAATACATACAGTGATGTCACAGTACAGGGATAATACACACAGTGATGTCACAGTACAGGGATAATACACACAGTGATGTCACAGTACAGGGATAATACACACAGTGATGTCACAGTACAGGGATAACACACACAGTGATGTCACAGTACAGGGATAATACACAGTGATGTCACAGGACCGGGGATAATATACACAGTGATGTCACAGTACAGGGATAATATACACAGTGATGTCACAGTACAGGGATAATACACAGTGATATCACAGTACAGGGATAATACATACAGTGATGTCACAGTACAGGGATAATACACACAGTGATGTCACAGTACAGGGATAATACACAGTGATGTCACAGTACAGGGATAATATACACAGTGATGTCACAGCACATGGATAATACACAGTGATGTCACAGTACAGGGATAATACACACTGTGATGTCACAGTACAGGGATAATACACACAGTGATGTCACAGTACAGGGATAATACACAGTGATGTCACAGTACAGGGATAATACACACAGTGATGTCACAGCACATGGATAATACACAGTGATGTCACAGTACAGGGATAATACACAGTGATGTCACAGTACAGGGATAATACACACTGTGATGTCACAGTACAGGGATAATACACACAGTGATGTCACAGTACAGGGATGATATACACAGTGATGTCACAGTACAGGGATAATACACACTGTGATGTGTATAGCTGGTATCTACCACTATAAGGCCAGTGTATGTGGGAGTATTGGTATTTGTAAAATGAATTTTATACAGTGTCAATTGGTGTTAGTCGGTCATTAGTCAGTCACAATGGTAGTCGTGGTCATGGTGTGGCAGTATCATTTGTTTCTTGCTAGTAACGCTCACAACTAACAGTAAGCACCTTTTGTCTGGAGATGCTGACTATTTTTATTTTTTTGTACTGGTATTATCAGTAATATTGGTGTCAGTAACAGTATGACCATAATATGTATGATGACAATATTTCCTCCCTGTATGCTGGTATTATTGGTAATATTGGTCTCAGTATACAGGATTTGGTCAGTTACAGCATGATGGTAATATGTATGGTGATAATATTCCTCCTTGTATACTGATATTATTTGTAATATTAGTCTCAGTATACAGGTCATTGTTCGCACTAGCGTCTAGCTCACCGGTGCGTCATGGAGCCGCTTTGCCTGCACACCCTGGAATTAAGGGTACGTTCCCACACGGCGTATTTGCTGCTGCGTATTTTATTTTCCCTGTTGAAGTCAATGGGTAGGAAAATACGCAGCACCAAATACGCAGCAAATACGCAGCAAAATATGCCGTGTGGGAATGCACCCTTAAGCATGAAGTCTTGCAAAAGATTGGTGAGCTGCCTGTAATTTTTCTACATCATTGTGATTGGATGAACTGTCTTTACCTATATTACGTGAGCACCACCATATTACAAGCCTGTGCTGTCTGATACTTTAGAGTCCGGATTATAGGACCAACGTATTTTTTGTGAACCACACAATACAGGTAGTGCCAGCACGCTTCTATCTACACATATATTACTTATGTTAATGTTTGACAGGGAACTGGCCAAAAAATAAGTGACATGTCACTTCTTCTCCACGTAGACACCTGCTGAAGCTGCCTTTAAAGTCAATGAGATCTTCATGGTCCCCCGATGCTGCCCTTGGCTTGGATATAATTTGCACGTGCAATGTATAAATGTGGTGTTGTTATAATTGCCCCCCCTACTTTTGTCCTGGCCCCCAGTGTGCCCCCCCAAAATTTGAAAGCTGGAGACGCCACTGCGTGTGGTGTCCCGGTACCGCATCCTATACGGTACCTGTTTTTAGGTCCCCATAGCCAGAGTCCCTAGGACTCTGTGGACCTTCAGTCTTTATTCTTATGCACCTATCGTTACTGGGAAGGGCGGCGATAGGCCGGAGAGTCATCTCAACATACAAGCCTTCAGCCTGGCGTCACCAACTATAGGGTTAACATTAACCCCTGATATACCAAAGAAAATCTCTGACTGTACTACCCCTACCCCTGAGACTTACCACACACGCAACTATAACTTCCAGCATGACAAGTCAGCAGTTTGCTGTTCGTGCATGCTGGGAGTTGTAGTTTTGCAACATCTGGAGGGCCTCAGTTTAGAGATCATTGCACAGTGATCTCCAAAGTGTGGCCCTCCAGATGTTGCAAAACTACAAATCCCAGCATGCCCTGACAGCCAACAGCTGTCTGGGCATGCTGGGAGTTGTAGTTTAGCAACATAAGGAGGCTCACAGTTTACAGAAATCACTGCATGGTGACAATCAGATATCCAAGACAGCTGATGTCCCCTAGACAGGAGCACTAGGATGGGTATGGGGGGGTTATAGGGGTCTGTTTGATGTTTTATTTCACACAGAGCTCACACAGCTCCAATCTCCTCACAGATCTCCCTACACTGAGGAGATCGGAGCTGTGAAAGGCAGTTTTTTTCAACTGCCTCTGTTGTGATTGGTCAATCTGGATTGATTGACCAATCACAACAATCAGGGGGCCAGGCCAGCCATGGGGAGACCCGCGGACGATGTCTGTGATGATCAGCTGTCTATGAAAGCTGAAGTCACTTCAATGTCACAGCATGTTTCCATGTTTACATGCTGTGACAGTTTAGCTTCAGGACGAGCCGGCTCATCTAACGCGGCAAGTACTCGCTGATTAGGACGATCAATTAATACTGATCGGTAATATCGACAATCTACTTCTCTGGTCTGCCAACGTCACAAAATGTGGGCTCAAAATTGAGCAAAAAAGCCCCCAGAGTACGGATATTCATGGTGCGGCATAGTATGTTTTTAATACTTTTTTTATTTCTGAGGACGGTGGATGGGACCAGAGCATTTTTTGCACATCTGACCACTGTCACTTTAAGCATTACTAACTCTGGAATGCTTTTACTTATGAAGTTGATTCCGAGATAGTTTTTTCGTGACATATTCTACTTTATCATAGTGGTAAGTTTTCGTCAATACTTGCATCATTTCTTGGTAAAAAATTCCAAAATTTGAAAATGTTGCTTTTTTTTTAACCTTGAAGCTCTCTGCTTGTGAGGAAAATAGACATACCAAATAAATTATATGTTGATTCACATATACAATCTCTTCATGTTTGCATCATAAAGTTGACATGTTTTTTTTTTTAACTTTTGGAAGACATCAGTGGGCTTCAAAGTTCAGCAGCAATTTTCAAATTTTTCTCAAAATTTTCAAAATCTGAATTTTTCAGGGACCAGTTCAGATTTGAAGTGGATTTGAGGGGTCTTCATATTAGAAATAACCCATAAATTACCCCATTATAAAAATTGCACCCATCAAAGTGTACAAAATTATATTCAGAATGTTTGTTAACCCTTTAGGTGTTTCACAGGAATAGCTGTAAGTTTAAGGAGAAAATTGAAGACCCAGTATTTACACCCCACTGGCGTTTGACAGATCTTTGGAACAGTAGGCTGTGCAAATGAAAAATTACAATTTTCATTTTCAAGGACCACTGTTCCAAAAATCTGTCAGACACCTGTGGGGCGTAAATGCTCACTGTACCCCTTATTACATTATGTGAGGGGTGTAGTTTCCAAAATAGGGTCACATGTGGGGGCTTTGTAAACACACGTGGCCTTCAATTCCGGACAAAATTTATCTTTAAAAAGCCCAATGGTGCTCCTTCTCTTCTGAGCATTGTAGTTCACCCGCAGAGCACTTTACATCCACATATGGGGTATGTTCTTACTCAGAAGAAATGGGGTTACAAATTTTGGGGGGCTTTTTCATATTTTCCCTTGTGAAAATGAAAAATTTAGGTTAACACCAGCATATTATGTTTAGTTTTTTTTTTCTCATTTTCCCATCCAAATTTAATGAAAAATTTTCAAACACCTGTGGGGTGTTAAGGCTCACTGTACCCCTTGTTACGTTCCGTGAGGGGTGTAGTTTCCAAAATGAGCCGCTGTAAAATCAGCCACCCCTGTGCAAATCACCAAATTAGACCTCAAATGTACATAGTGCGCTCTCACTCCTGAGCCCTGCTGTGCGTCCGCAGAAAATTTTACGGCCACATATGGGGTATTTCCGTGCTCAGGAGAAATTGCGTTACAAATTTTGGGGGTCTTTTTTTCCTTTTACTGCTTGTGAAAATAAAAAGTAGGGGGCAACACCAGCAGGTTCGTGTAAACATTTTTTTTTTTTTTTTTACACTAACAGGCTAGTGTAACCCCCAACTTTTCCTATTCATAAGGGGTAAAAGGAGAAAAAGACCCCCACGCCAGTGATTCCAAACAGGGTGCCTCCAGCTGTTGCTAAACTCCCAACATGCCTGGACAGTCAGTGGCTGTCCGGAAATGCTGGGAGTTGTTGTTTTGCAGCAGCTGGAGGCTCTGTTTTGGAAACACGGCCATACGATAAGTTTCTCATTTTTATTGGGGGGAGTGGGACAGTGTAAGGGGTGTATATGTAGTGTTTTACCCTTTATTATGTAGTGTAGTGTTTTTGGGGTACATTCGCACTGGCGGAGGTTTTCGTTGAGTTTCCCACTAGGAGTTTGGGCTGTGGCGAAAAATTTGCCGCAGCTCAAACTTGAAGCAGAAAATTCACTGTAAACTCGCCCATGTGAATGTACCCTGTACAATCACATGGGGAGGCAAACCTCCAGCTGTTTCAAAACTACAACTCCCAGCATGCACTGACAGACCATGCATGCTGGGAGATGTACTTAAGCAATAGCTGGAGGCACACTGGTTGGAAAATCTTCAGTTAGGTTCTGTGACCTGACTCAGTACTTTCCAAACAGTGTGCCTCCAGCTTTTGCAAAACTACGATTCCCAGCATGTACTGATCACCAAAGGGCATGCTGGGATTTGTAGTTTTGCAACAGCTGGAGGGTCACAGTTTAAGAGATCGCTGTACAGTGATCTCCAAACTGAGGCCCTCCAGATGTTGCAAAACTAGATATCCCAGCATGCCCAGACAGCAAACTGCTGTGTAGGCATGCTAGGAGTTATAGTTTTGCAACATCTGGAGGGCTCCAGTTTAGAGACCACTGTATAGTGGTCTCAGACTGTAGACCTCCAGATGTTGCCAGGCAACTCACCAGCTTCCGTAGGATCCAAGGAGCCGCATCGTCGTTCTCCTCTTCTGCCGCCGATCACCCCCATCGATTGCCGCCTGCTACCGCCGCCCATGAGTAATTAAACTTCGGCGGCGGTCCCTGTCAGTTTCCCCATTCTGCCCAGCCTACTGTGGGTGGGCAGAACAGGGAAACCAAAAGTTAACCCCCCGCCCCCGATTTGCTATTGGTTGTCGCTTCTTGATGACCAATAGTAGGGATAGGAGGGGTGGCACCCCTGCCACCTCACTCCTATCCCTTCAGGGGGATCGTGGGTGTCTCGGACAACCGATATCCCCCTTATATTCCGAGTCACCATAGACCCGTATGACCCAGAATTGGCGACATGTTGCATGGGATGCCTGCTGAATGATTTCAGCAGGCATCCCTGGGTACTTAACGATCAAAAACCCAGGGTGTATCCATACGCCCTGGGTCCTTAAGGAGTTAAGGGGTTAATAATAATAATAGTAATAAAAATTATGATACTGTTTCTACCATATCCACTTATCCAGAGATATTATGCTAAAGTTATATTGTCATCCTCCATTCCTGGGAATCCACCTCTCCCCTTATACAGATCTCTGATTCCTTAATCATCCAATAGGGGGGCTTGTTTTCCCACTTATGTGCAAAATTTGTTTCCATGTGGACAATATCTTCTGTCTCTATTACAAGCTGTATGTCCAATATGGGAAATGTGCCTTGAATTATGCAGCTCCTCGCTCACTTGTTAATGTATCAAGTGACCCAGAGCCCACCACGTGGAGGTGGCTGCATTTCGGGCTCCTCCCCACCCCCACCCCCAACCATATGCAGACCTTGTGTGACCCAATCAGCATCTTGTTAAACTGGTTCACATTGATCGTCAATGGCCTTTGCTGTAATACTTCTTAGCTGTGTATGTAGGAAGTAAAATGGCATCTTGAATGTGGTCATCATGCCGGTTACTGTCCATTTGGCCATGGCCCATGCTCCAACCCACACATTGGATACATAATTGGACCACTTCAGTTTGCTTTTAGCATATTGCCAAGTCCGCTGCAGCCAAGACACTTTGGGCTCCGAGGCATCTTCAGAGGTTGTTGGTAAATCCATCTGGTTATCCGCCATGGTGACTGTCACATGATCGCTGTGCCTGGATTCATGTGGGTCTGAATTGTCACCTAAAGCCATGTCAATAGCCACATCTGCTCGCTGACCACGGTGCTTAATCTTCTTCCCAGGTATTTTATGGATCTCATAATATGGTGGAGTGACCTTATAATGATATAGGTTAGTATACCGCCAAAGGAAACTCGTCACGTAATGTATGAGACACACGACAGGCACCGAGAGAACTGGGATATCTGCAAAATAGCGACAGGATACAATATATTAGACCTATATTCATTCATTTATTTATGTATATATATATATATATATATATATATGTCTGTGTGTATGTTCACACAAAATCATTTATCTCACAGGAGTAAACCTTTACCCAATTGCTGTAAGAAACTTAAAGGGGTACTCTGCCCCTAGACATCTTATCCCCTATGTAAAGGATAGGGGATAAGATGTCTGATCGCCGGGGTCCCGCAGCTGGGACCCCAGTGATCTCTGTGCAGCACCTAGCCTTTATTCAGAACACTGGGTGACAGGGTCGTAACGTCACAGCCACGCCCCTCGTGACATCACGCCACACACCCTCCCATAGACTTACATTGAGGGGGCGTGGCCGTGATGTCACGACCCGCACCGCCCGCTCCAAGCATTCAGAACTCTACTATATTAACTTTACACTAATACATTCATGTTAAATCCATTTATAAACTGAAATTTTGGAAGTTTTCATTATTCCTACCTCTTAGCTTCATGGTCGCCGTCCTTACAGGATCCTTTTGCCTAAATAGACAAAATTCTCTTCAATTTGCAAAATAAGCGCAGGTCTAGTAGGAGAACGTGTTCACCCGCCGAACCGAGGAAATAAGTGTTAGGGATTGGATTCTACCCTGGAGAAAGTCTCTTTGATGTGTGATGTCACAGCAGATGACATCACGTGTATGTGTATCCATTGTAATGGCTGTACTGTACTTTACTTACACTATGTACAGTTATATACTGGGGGTTTACAAAGGATTTGACGATTACAGCTTTAACCCCTTCAGGGTCACAGCCCTTTTTGGTCTTGAGGACACAGGAAATTTTCATTTTTATGTTTAAAATTTTTCCTCCTCCCCTTCTAAGAGCCATAAATCTTAAAATGTTCAACCTAAAGACCCATATGAGGGTTTGTTTCTTTTGCGACCAACTGTACTTTGTAATGAAACCTTTAATTTTAACATAAAATATATGGTACTATAAAAATGTATATATATTATTTGCGGCAGGAAATTGAGAAGTAAACGGCAATTTTGCAACTTTTGATAGTTTTTATTTTTACACAGTGAAGTGTATGATAACACCGACATGTTCTTTTTATACTGTGGGTCAATGTTTGGGTACACGCTTTACTCTTTTTGTACTGTTTAAAAAAAAAAATCAAACTTTTTGAACATTGTAAGTACGTTTTAAATTGTACGAGGGCTAATTTTTTTCCATATACATCCCTGCATACGGAAAATGTTATAGAGGTCAGAAGAGGACAATTTTAAAGGTACTAATTTTGGTGCAAAAAGTTATAACTTTTAATGTTAAACAAAATCAAACCTTAATGAGCTGGATATCAATTTAATTGTATGGATCTAAAGAACAAGGTGTCATTTTTACCGAAAAGTGCACTGTGTAGAATCGGAAGCCCCTAAAAAAAAATTCTAAATGGTGTTTGTTTTTTTTCCAATTTTGCCCCACTAATATTTTTTTTCTCGTTTTGCTGTAGATTTTGTGGTGAAATGATTGATGTCATTACAAAGTACAATATGTGGCGCAAAAAAACAGCCCCATAGGAGTCTGTGTTATGATTTTAAGAAGGTGAGGAGGAAAAAACTTAAGCGCAAAAATGAAAACCTGTTGTCCTGAATTTTTCATGTTCACTGCACCTGCACTCACATTTAACCCCTGGACATGTTTTATTCATATGGTTATGCTTGTATTGGCACTTAATCTGTGATTTGTTGTTTTTATCGGTACCACATTTGCGTACATGTGATTTTTGTTGACTTTTTTTTATTTTATTTTTTTCTGGGATGTGATCACAATTCAGCATTGGACTTTTTTTATTTTTACGTTTTATGCCGTTCACCATATGGAATCATTAACACTATATTTTAATAATTCTGACTTTTCTGGACATTGTTATGCCAAATATGTTGACTAATTTTTATTTTTTTTTACAAATTTTTATTTGTAAAATGGGAAGAGGGGGAATTAATTTTTTTATTGGAGGAGATACTTATTCCCATTATTAAATTATAACAGTTAATAGCTATCTCTTGATTTTTAATACTGATCAGTAATATCGACAATCTACTTCTCTGGTCTCAAGATCTCTGGAGATGGCGCACTACAATGCTCAGAAGAGGAGGAGCGCCATTGAGCTTTTGGAGAGAGAATTTGTTTGGAATGGGAGTCAGGGACCATGTGCGTTTACAAAGGCCCCCGTGGTGCCAGAACAGTGGACCCCCCACATGTGAACCGATTTTGGAAACTACACCCCTCACAGAATTTAATAAGGGGTGCAGTGAACATTTACACCCCACTGGCGTTTGACAGGTCTTTGGAACAGTGGGCTGTGCAAATGAAAAAATGCATTTTTCATTTTCAAGGGCCACTGTTCCAAAATTCTGTCAGACACCTGTGGGGTGTAAATGCTCACTGTACCCCCTTATTACATTACATGAGGGGTGTAGTGTCCAAAATGGGATTACATGTGGGGGGGGGGGGTCCATTGTTCTGGTACTATGGGGGCTTTGTAAACACACGTGGCCTTCAATTCCGGACCAAATTTATCTTCAAAAGCCCTATGGCACTCCTTCTCTTCTCAGCATTGTAGTGCACCCGCAGAGCACTTCACATCCACATATGGGGTATGTTCTTAATCTGAAGAACAAATTTTGGGGGGCTTTTTTTCCTATTTTCCCTTATGAAAATGAAAAATTTAGGGTAATGCCAGCATTTTAGTGAATTTTTTTTTTTTTTTTCATTTTCCCATCCAACTTTAATCAAAATTATTTAGTGTTAAGGCTCACTATACCCCTTATGTTCTGTGCGGGTTGTAGTTTCCAAAATGGGGTCACATGTGGGTATTTATTGTTTTGCGTTTATGTCAAAACCACTGTAAAATCAGCCACCCCTGTGCAAATCACCAATTTAGGCCTCAAATGGGCTCTCACTCCTGAGCCTTGTTGTGCGTCTGAGAGCATTTTACACCCACATATGGGGTATTTCCGTGCTTTTCCTTTTACCGCTTGTGAAAATAAAAAGTATGGGGAAACATCAGCATGTTAGTGTAAAAATTTTAATTTTTTTACACTAACAGGCTGGTGTAGCCCCCAACTTTTCCTTTTCATAAGGGGTAAAAGGAGAAAAAGCCCCCCAAAATTTGTATTGCAATTTCTCCCAAGTACGGAAATACCCCATATGTGTCCCTAAACTGTTTCCTTGAAATACGACAGGGCTCCAAAGTCAGAGAGCGCCATGTGCATTTGAGGACTAAATTATTGATTGCATAGGGGTGGACATAGGGGTATTCTACGCCAGTGATTCCCAAACAGGGTGCCTCCAGCTGTTGCTAAACTCCCAGCATGCCTGGACAGTCTTTGGCTGTCCGGAAATGCTGGGAGTCGTTGCTTTGCAACAGGTGGAGGCTCCGTTTTGGAAACACTGCCATACGATACATTTTTCATTTTTCTTTATTGAAGCGGAAAACTCACTGTAAACTCGCCCGTGTGAATGTACCCTGTACAGACCGTGCCTGCTGGGAGTTGAACTTTTGCAACAGCTGGAGGCACACTGGTTGGAAAACCTTCAGTTAGGTTCTGTTACCTAACTCAGTATTTTCCAACCATTGTGCCTCCAGCTGTTGCAAAACTACAACTCTCAGCATGTACTGATCGCCAAAGGGCATGCTGGGAGGGTGGGCCATTTATATGGATAGACCTTAATAAAATGGGAATGGTTGGTGATATTAACTTCCTGTTTGTGGCGCATTAGTATATGTGAGGGGGGAAACTTTTCAAGATGGGTGGTGACCATGGCGGCCATTTTGAAGTTGGCCATTTTGAATCCAACTTTTGTTTTTTCAATAGAAAGAGGGTCATGTGACACATCAAACTTTTTGCGAATTTCAAAAGAAAAACAATGATTTGCTTGGTTTTAATGTTCATGAGTTATTTAGAAGTTTCTGACCACTTCTAAAATGTGTTCAATGTGCTGCCCATTGTGTTGGATTGTCAATGCAACCCTCTTCTCCCACTCGTCACACACTGATAGCAAAACCGCAGGAGAAATACTAGCACAGGCTTCCAGTATCCGTAGTTTCAGGTGCTGCAGAATGGGCAAAACAAATATTGGAACAGGACCCTCAGTTTACGCAGAAGATTTGTTCAGTGATGAGGCAAACTTTTATGTGAATGGTGAAGTTAAAGGGGTACTCCACCCCTAGACATCTTATCCCCTATACAAAGGATAGGGGATAAGATGCCTGATAGCCTCACGCCCCTTCCCATAGACTTGCATTGAGGGGACGGGGCGTGACGTCACATGAGGGAGGAGTCATAACATCACAAACTTCTGTTCCCATGGTCTGGACTCAGACCCTCCAGCGCTTCCCGAGCAGAAAAAAGGTGGGTGCCGCATGCTATATTGCGGGGGTCCCCAGCGGCGGGACCCCCGCGATCAGACATCTCGCTATAAGATGTCTAGGGGTGGAGTACCCCTTTAACAATCAAAACCACCGCTATTGGTCTGACACTAACCCACATTGCATAGATCCCTCCAAGACTGTTGGAACACAAAAATTGATGGTATGGTGTAGTATATGGGGTACAAAGATAGTGGGGCCATTCTTCATCAATGGAAACCTCAAGGCCACTGGATATGCGAAATTGCTACATGATGATGTGTTTCCCTCTTTATGCACTGAAGCTGGCACGTTCCCTGAGTTTTTTCTAGCAAGATGGTGCACCACCACATTATGGGTGTCAGGTCCGAGCATTCCTAGATGAAAAGTTTCCTGGAAAGTGGATTGGTCGTCGTGGGCCAGTTGAATGGCCCCCAAGGTCTCCCGATCTGACCCCCTTAGACTTTTATCTTTGGGGTCATCTTAAGGCAATTGTCTATTCTGTGAAGATACGAGATGTGCAGCACCTGAAACTACGGATACTGGAAGCCTGTGCTAGCATTTCTCCTGCGGTGTATATAGTAGTATATAGCAGTGTATACGGATACTGGAAGCCTGTGCTAGCATTTCTCCTGCGGTGTATATAGTAGTATATAGCAGTGTATACGGATACTGGAAGCCTGTGCTAGCATTTCTCCTGCGGTGTATATAGTAGTATATAGCAGTGTATACGGATACTGGAAGCCTGTGCTAGCATTTCTCCTGCGGTGTATATAGTAGTATATAGCAGTGTATACGGATACTGGAAGCCTGTGCTAGCATTTCTCCTGCGGTGTTGCTATCAGTGTGTGAAGAGTGGGAGAAGAGGGTTACATTGACAATCCAACACAATGGGCAGCACATTGAACACTATGTAAGTGGTCAGAAATTTGTAAATAACTCATGAAAGAATAAAGTTACGTTAAAACCAAGCACATCATTGTTTTTCTTGTGAATTCCCAATAAGTTTGATGTGTCATATAACCCTCTTCTTATTGAAAAAAACTAAAGTTGGATTCAAAATGGCCAACTTCAAAACGGCCGCCATGGTCACCACCCATCTTGAAAAGTTTCCCCCCTCACATATACTAATGTGCCACAAACAGGAAGTTAATATCACCAACCATTCCCATTTCATTAAGGTGTATCCATATAAATGGCCCACCCTACAGTTATGCAACAGTTGGAGGTACGCAACTACAACTCCCAGCATGCCAAGACAGCTGTTTGGGCACGCTGGGATTTGCAGTTTTGCAACATCTGGAGGGCTACAGTTTAGAGACCACTGCACAGTGATCTCCAAATTGTGGCCCTCCAGATATTGCTAGGCAACTCACCAGCTTCCGTAGGATCCAGGGAGCCGTACCGCCATCCTCTTCTGCTGCCGATCGCTGCCCGCTGCTGCCACCGATGGGTAAGTGGACTTCGGTGACGGTCCCTGACGGTTTCCCCGTTCTGACCCACCTATTGTGGGTGGGCAGGATGGGGAAACCGAAAGTTAACCCCCCCCCCCCCTGTCCCCAAACTGCTAAAAATAAATAAATAAATGTTTTATGGTCACTGCACTTGCACTCACATTTAACCCCACGACATGTTGTATTCCTATAGTAATTGCCTATATGGGCACTGGTAATCATGGAATATTATATGAGATGCTCCGCCAGAATTTTCCATGATTCAAAATTTGGTGCCAAACTCAGCAATTTTGACGCAAAAAAAAAAGGGTTGCGAAAAAGAACTCTCACATATTTTAGTCCCTTAAGGACAGAGCCCTTTTTCACCTAAAAGGGGTACTCTGCCCCTAGACATCTTATCCCTTATCCAAAGGATAGTGGATAAGATGGAAGATTGCCGGGGTCCCACTGCTGGGGACCCCCAGGATCTCTGCTGCACCACACCTCTATTGTTACTGCACAGAGCGTGTTTGCTCTGCGCGTAATGACGGGTGATACAGGGGATGGAGCATCGTGATGTCACGGCTCCGCCCCCTCGTGACGTCACGACCCGCCCCCTCAATACAAGTCTATGGGCACCCCCTGCCACAGACTTGCATTAAGGGATTGGGCCGTGATGTCACAAGGGGCGGAGCTGTGACGTCACGCTGCTCCATCCCCTGTATCACCCGTCATTACGCAGAGAGTGAACTCGCTCTGTGCAGTAATAATAGTGCGGTGCCGCAGCGGCGATCCCGGGGGTCCCCAGCAGAGGGACCCCGGCGATCGGACATCTTATACCCTATCCTTTGGATAGGGGATAAGATGTGTAGGGGCAGAGTACCCATTTAAGGATTCAGCCCTTTTTTGCAATTCTGACCACTGTCACTTTATACATTAATAACTCTGGGATGCTTTTACTGATTATTCTGATTCCGAGATTGTTTATTTGCGACATATTCAACTTTAACACAGTGGTAAATTTTCATCGTTACTTGCATCCATTCTTGGTGAAAAATCCCCAAATTTCATGAAAATGTTGAAAATTTTGCATTTTTCTAACTTTGAAACTCTCTGCTTTTAAGGAAAATGGATATTGCAAATAAATGATATATTGATTCCCATATACAATATGTCTACTTTATATTTGCATCATGAAGTTGATATGTTTTTGCTTTTGGAAGACATCAGAGGGCTTCAAAGTTCAGCAGCAATTTTCCAATTTTCCACAAAATTTTTTCAGGGACCAGTTCAGTTTTGAAGTGCGTTTGAGGGGTCTTCTTATTAGATATACCCCATATATGATCCCATTATAAAAACTGCACCCCCCAAAGTATTCAAACTGACATTCAGAAAGTGTGTTAACCCTTTCGGTGTTTCACAACAATAGCAGCAACGTTAAGGAGAAAATTCAAAATCTTCATTTTTTACACTCGCATGTTCTTGTAGAACCATAGAAACATAGAATGTGTCGGCAGATAAGAACCATTTGGCCCATCTAGTCTGCCCAATAATCTGAATACTATGAATAGTCCCTGGCCCTATCTTATATGAAGGATAGCCTTATGCTTATCCCATGCATGTTTAAACTCCTTCACTGTATTTGCAGCGACCACTTCTGCAGGAAGGCTATTCCATGTATCCACTACTCTTTCAGTAAAGTAATACTTCCTGATATTAATGCAAAGACCTTTGCCCCTCTAATTTAAAACTATGTCCTCTTGTGGTAGTTTTTCTTCTTTAAAATATGCTCTCCTACTTTTCCTTGTTGATTCCCTTTATGTATTTAACCCCTTAAGGACATAGGGCGTATCCATATGCCCCCGTTTCCAAGTCCTTAAGGACCGAGGGCGTATGGATACGCCCTGAGCATTTCCGGCCCCCACCGCTAGCCGGAGGGGATCCCGGCATATCGCCCAGGGGGGTCATTATGTCCCCCCATGTCGGCGATTGCCGCAGATCGCTGGACAATTCAGTCCAGCGATCTGCGGCAGATTCCGGGTCAATCGGGTCTCCAGTGACCCGATGACCCGGAATTACTGGCTGATCGGGGCCGTCAGAGACGGCCCCGAACAGCCAGAGCCAGCAGGGGTGAGGTGGCACTGGTGCCACCTCACGATCGCCCTGATTCGTCGGCCGGATTACCGGCCGACCAATCAGGGCGCCTGCTGCGGGTGTCACTCCCGCAACCCGCTCCGCCCCTCTTCCGGAGGACGTGAGCGGGTGCGGGAAGACGACCCCCGGTGCTGGGGACCCCGATCCCCGGCGTCCCTGTTGGGATCGGGGCCCCAGGAGCAGCGGCGGCGGCGGAGACGACGAGGGACTGACCTGTGCGGCTGGATCGTTGGAGGTGAGTGACAGCCTCCTGCTGTTGCTTAGCAACAGCTCCCAGCATGCAACAAGGGCATGCTGGGAGCTGTAGTTATGCAACAGCAGGAGGCAGACCACCACAACTCCCAGCATGCCCTTATGGGCATGCTGGGACTTGTAGTTTTGCAACAGCTGAAGGCACATTCTTTCTATGGAAAAGTGTACCTTCAGCTGTTGTGTAACTACAACTCCCAGCTTGCACAATCAGCTAAAGTGCATGCTGGGAGTTGTAGTGGTGCATCTGGTGGTTGCATAACTACAACTCCCAGCATGCCCGTTGGCTGTCGGTGACTGCTGAGAGTTGTAGTTTTGCAACGGCTGAAGGCACACTGAGTTAAGTAGTAAACCAGTGTGTCTCCAGCTGTTGCATAACTACAATCCCCAGCATCCCCAGCCAATGTAGTATGCCTCCGGCTGTTGCATAACTACAAGACCCAGCATGCCCTTCCGCTGTCCGTACATGCTGGGGGTTGTAGCTTTTGCAACAGCTGAAGGCACACTGGTTGCAAATCACTGAGTTTGTTACCAAACTCGGTGTTTCACAACCTGTGTGTCTCCAGCTGTTGCAAAACTACAACTCCCAGCATGCACTGATAGACCGTACATGCTGGGAGTTGTAGTTTTGCAACAGCTGGATGTTCCCCCCCCAATGTGAATGTACAGGTACACTCACATGGGCGGAGGATTACAGTAAGTATCCGGCTGCAAGTTTGAGCTGTGGCAAATTTTCTGTCGCAGCTCAAACTGCCAGCGAGAAACTACTGTGAACCCCCCGCCCGTGCGACTGTACCCTAAAAACACTACACTACACTAACACACAATAAAATAAAAAGTAAAAAACACTACATATACACATACCCCTACACAGCCCCCCTCCCCTCCCCAATAAAAATGAAAAACGTCTGGTACGTCACTGTTTCCAAAACGGAGCCTCCAGCGGTTGCAAAACGACAACTCCCAGCATGCACTGATAGACCGTCCATGCTGGGAGTTGTAGTTTTGCAACAGCTGGATGTTCCCCCCCCCAATGTGAACGTACAGGGTACACTCACATGGGCGGAGGATTACAGTAAGTATCCGGCTGCAAGTTTGAGCTGCGTCAAATTTTCTGCCACAGCTCAAACTGCCAGCGAGAAACTACTGTGAACCCCCGCTCGTGTGACTGTACCCTAAAAACACTACACTACACTAACACAAAATAAAATAAAAAGTAAAAAAACACTACATATACACATACCCCTACACAGCCCCCCTCCCCTCCCCAATAAAAATGAAAAACGTCTGGTACGCCACTGTTTCCAGAACGGAGCCTCCAGCTGTTGCAAAACAACTACTCCCAGTATTGCCAGATAGCCACTGACTGTCCAGGCATGCTGGGAG
This sequence comes from Hyla sarda, assembly GCF_029499605.1. Taxonomy (NCBI): domain Eukaryota; kingdom Metazoa; phylum Chordata; class Amphibia; order Anura; family Hylidae; genus Hyla; species Hyla sarda. The sequence continues at coordinate 470,375,048 of NC_079190.1, forward strand.
TTTAACAACAGCTGGAGGCCCCCTGTTTGGGAATCACTGGCGTAGAATACCCCTATGTCCACCCCTATGCAATCCCTAATTTAGGCCTCAAATGCGCATGGCACTCTCACTTTGGAGCCCTGTCGTATTTCAAGGCAACAGTTTAGGGTCACATATGGGGTATCGCCGTACTCGGGAGAAATTGTGTTACAAATTATGGGGGGTATTTTCTGCTATTACCCTTTTTAAAAATGTTAAATTTTTGGGAAAACAAGCATTTTAGGTAAAAAAAATAATTTTTTTTTTACATATACAAAAGTCATATAACACCTGTGGGGTATAAAGGTTCACTTAACCCCTTGTTACGTTCCCCGAGGGGTCTAGTTTCCAAAATGGTATGCCATGTGTTTTTTTTTTGCTGTCCTGGCACCATAGGGGCTTCCTAAATGCGGCATGCCCCCAGAGCAAAATTTGCTTTCAAAAAGCCAAACGTGACTCCTTCTCTTCTGAGACCTGTAGTGCGCCAGCAGAGCACTTTTCACCCCCATATGGGGTGTTTTCTGAATCGGGAGAAATTGGGCTTCAAATTTTGGGGGGTGTTTTCTGCTATTACCCTTTTTAAAAATGTAAAAATTTTGGGAAACCAAGCATTTTAGGTAAAAAAAAAAAAAAATGTTCACATATGCAAAAGTCATGAAACACCTGTAGGGTATTAAGGTTCACATTACCCCTTGTTACGTTCCCCGAGGGGTCTAGTTTCCAAAATGGTATGCCATGTGTTTTTTTTTTGCTGTTCTGGCACCATAGGGGCTTCCTAAATGCGACATGCCCCCAGAGCAAAATTTGCTTTCAAAAAGCCAAATGTGACTCCTTCTCTTCTGAGACCTGTAGTGCGCCAGCAGAGCAATTTTCACCCCCATATGGGGTGTTTTCTGAATCGGGAGAAATTGGGCTTCAAATTTTGGGGGGTATTTCCTGCTATTACCCTTTTTAAAAATGTTAACATTTTGGGAAACCAAGCATATTAGGTAAAAAATAAAAATAAAAATTTACATATGCAAAAGTCGTGAAACACCTGTAGGGTATTAAGGTTCACATTACCCCTTGTTACGTTCCCCGAGGGGTCTAGTTTCCAAAATGGTATGCCATGTGTTTTTTTTTTGCTGTTCTGGCACCATAGGGGCTTCCTAAATGCGACATGCCCCCAGAGCAAAATTTGCTTTCAAAAAGCCAAATGTGACTCCTTCTCTTCTGAGACCTGTAGTGCGCCAGCAGAGCAATTTTCACCCCCATATGGGGTGTTTTCTGAATCGGGAGAAATTGGGTTTCAAATTTTGGGGGGTATTTTCTGCTATTACACTTTTTAAAAATGTAAAATTTTTGGGAAACCAAGCATTTTAGGTAAAAAAAATATAATTTTTTTTACATATGCTAAAGTCGTGAAACACCTGTGGGGTATTAAGGTTCACTTTACCCCTTGTTACGTTCCCTGAGGAGTCTAGTTTCCAAAATGGTATGCCATGTGTGTGTTTTTGCTGTTCTGGCACCATAGGGGCTTCCTAAAGGTGACATGCCCCCCAAAAACCATTTGACGCTCCTTCCCTTCTGAGCCCTCTACTGCGCCCGCTGAACAATTAACATAGACATATGAGGTATGTCCTTACTCAAGAGAAATTGGGCTACAAATACAAGTAAACATTTTGTCCTTTTACCCCTTGTAAAAATTAAAAAATTGGGTCTACAAGAAAATGCGAGTGTAAAAAATGAAGATTTTGAATTTTCTCCTTCACTTTGCTGCTATTCCTGTGAAACACCTAAAGGGTTAATACACTTACTGAATGTCATTTTGAATACTTTGGGGGGTGTAGTTTTTATAATGGGGTCTTTTATGGGGCATTTCTAATATGAAGGCCCTTCAAATCCACTTCAAACGTGAACTGGTCCATGAAAAATAGCGAGTTTGAAAATTTTGTGAAAAATGTCAAAATTGCTGCTGAACTTTGAAGCCCTCTGGTGTCTTCCAAAAGTAAAAACTCATAAATTTTATGATGCAAACATAAAGTAGACATATTGTATATGTGAACCCCAAAAAAATATATTTTGAATATCCATTTTCCTTACAAGCAGAGAGCTTCAAAGTTAGAAAAATGCAAAATTTTCATTTTTTTCATCAAATTTGGTGATTTTTCACCAAGAAAGGATGCAAGTTACCATAAAATTTTACCACTAAGTTAAAGTAGAATATGTCACGAAAAAACAATCTCGGAATCAGAATGATAACTAAAAGCATTCCAGAGTTATTAATGTTTAAAGTGACAGTGGTCAGAATTGCAAAAAACGCTCTGGTCCTTAAGGTGAAAAAGGGCTCGGTCCTTAAGGGGTTAAAAGTCTCTATCATATCCCCTCTGTCTCTTCTTTCTTCCAAACTATACATGTTAAGGTCCTTTAACCCCTTAAGGACCGGGGGGTTTTCCGTTTTTGCATTTTCGTTTTTTGCTCCTTGCCTTTAAAAAATCATAACTCTTTCAATTTTGCACCTAAAAATCCATATGATGGCTTATTTTTTGCGCCACCAATTCTACTTTGTAATGACATCAGTCATTTTGCCCAAAAATCTACGGTGAAACGAAAAAAAAAATCATTGTGCGACAAAATTGAAAAAAAAACACAGTTTTGTAACTTTTGGGGGCTTCCGTTTCTACGTAGTACATTTTTTATCTTTATTTTGTAGGTCCATACGATTAAAATGATACCCTATTTATATAGGTTTGATTTTGTCGGACTTCTGGAAAAAATCATAACTACATGCAGGAAAATTAATACGTTTAAAATTGTCATCTTCTGACCCCTATAACTTTTTTATTTTTCCGTGTGGGGCAGTATGAGGGCTAATTTTTTGCGCCGTGATCTGAAGTTTTTAACGATACCATTTTTTTGCATTGATAGGACTTATTGATCGCTTTTTATTCATTTTTAAATGATATAACAAGTGACCAAAAATGCACTATTTTTTTCCGCGCACGCCATTGACCGAGCGGTTTAATTAATGATATATTTTTATAATTCGGACATTTCCGCACGCAGTGATACCATATATGTTTATTTATTTTTTTTATTTACACTGTGTTTTTTTTTTTATTGGAAAAGGGGCGCGATTCAAACTTTTAATAGGGGAGGAGTTAAATGATCTTTATTCACTTTTTTTGCAGTGTTATAGGTCCCATGGGGACCTATAACACTGCACAAACTGATCATCATTGATCACTGGTTTCTCATAAGAAACCAGTGATCAACGATTCTGCCGCATGACTGCTCAGGCCTGGATCTCAGGCACTGAGCAGTCATTCGGCGATCGGACAGCGAGGAGGCAGGTGGGGGCCCTCCCGCTGTCCTGTCAGCTGTTCGGGATGCCGCGATTAGCCGCGGCTAACCCGAACAGCCCGACTGAGCTAGTCGGCCACTTTCGGTTTCACTTTTAGCCGCGCGGCTCAGCTCTGAGCGCGCGGCTAAACGGTTAATAGCGCGCGGCGCCACGATCGGCGCTGCGCGCTATTAGAGGCGGGTCCTGGCTTCACTATGACGCCGGGCCCGCCGTGATATGATGCGGGGTTACTGTGTAACTCCACGTTATATCAGGAGAGCAGGACCAAGGGCGTACCTGTACGCCCTTGGTCCTTAAGGAGTTAACCTTTCCTTGTAAGTTTTATTCTGCAATCCATGTACTAGTTTAGTAGCTCTTCTCTGAACTCTCTCTAGAGTATCTATATCCTTCTGGAGATACGGCCTCCAGTACTGCGCACAATACTCCAATTGAGGTCTCACCAGTGTTCTGTACAGCGGCATGAGCACTTCTCTCTTTCTACTGCTTATACCTCTCCCTATACAGCCAAGCATTCTGCTAGCGTTTCCTGCTGCTCTTTTACATTGTCTTCCTACCTTTAAGTCTTCTGAAATAATTACCCCTAAATCAATTTCCTCAGATACTGAGGTCAGGGCAGTGTAAAATAATCTATATTCTGCCTGAGGGTTTTTACGCCCCAGGTGCATTATCTTGCACTTATCCACATTTAATTTCAGTTGCCAGAGTTCTGACCATTCTTCTAGTTTGCCTAAATCCTTTTCCAATTGGCGGATCCCTCCAGGAACATCAACCCTGTTACATATCTTTGTGTCATCAGCAAAAAGACATACCTTACCATCGAGACCTTCTGTAATATCGCTAATGAAGATATTAAACAATATTGGTCCCAGTACAGATCCCTGAGGTCCCCACTGGTGACAAGACCTTGCTCTGAATATTCTCCATTGACTACAACCCTCTGTTGTCTGTTACTCAGCCACTGCCTAATCCACTCAACAATATTGGAGTCCAAGCTCTATGACTGTAGTTTATTGATAAGTCTTCTATGTGGGACAGTGTCAAAAACCTTACTAAAATTTAGATATGTGATGTCTACTGCCCCTCCGCCATCTATTAGTTTAGTCACCCAGTCAAAAAAAATCTATAAGATTTGTTTGACATGATCTCCCTGAAGTCAACCCATGTTGTTTTTCATCTTGCAATCCATGGGATTTTAGATGTTCCACAATCTTATCCTTTAGTAGGGTTTCCATTAATTTCCCCACTATTGATGTCAGACTTACTGGCCTATAGTTGCTTGATTCCTCCTTACTACCTTTCTTGTGAATGGGCACAACATTTGCTAATTTCCAATCTTTCCACGGCTCCTGTTACCATTGATTGGTTAAATAAATCTGCTAACGGTTTTGCTAGCTCACCACTAAACTCTTTTAATAATTTTGGGTGTATCCCATCAGGCCCCTGTGATTTATTTGTCTTCACTTAAGGCAGTCGGCTAGCCCCTTATTCTCTTCTACATGCCTTCCTTCCTTTGTTTTTAATTTAGTTATTCCTTTTTTTGATTTCCTTTTTTCATTTATATATCTGAAGAATGTCTTATCCCCTTTATTCACAGACTGAGCTAGTTTTTCTTCTGCCTGTGCTTTAGAAGTTCTTATAACTTGCTTGGTCTCTTTCTGCCTAGTCTTGTAGAATTCCCTATCTTAATTGCTCTGGTTGTTTTATAATTACTAAATGCTAGTTTTTATTTTTTTATGATTTTGGCCACTTCTGCTGAATACCACAGTGGTCTCTTCCTTTTTCTGCTTTTACTGACAAGTCTTGTGCAATTTTCTGTTGCCTTCAATAAAGCGTCTTTTAAGTAGTCCCATTTCTCCTGAACTCCATGTAATTTGTTCCAGTCTGATAGGGACTCATTTATGACTAATCTCATTTTTGAAAAGTCTGTTTTTCTAAAATCTAAAACTTTTGTTTTTGTGTGGTGTGACGCCTTCACTGTTCTTATATTAAACCACACTGACTGGTGATCACTAGATCCAGAGCTTTCGCCTACAATAACATCATATACCAAATCCCCATATGTGAATACCAAATCCAAAATGGCCTCCTTCCGCGTTGGCTCCTCAACCACTTGTTGTAGAAATAATCCCAGTAGGTAATTTAGAATATTTGTACTCCTGGCAGAACTAGCTATTTTGGTTTTCCAGTTTATATCCGGAAGATTGAAGTCTCCCATAATGATAACTTCTCCTTTCATTGTCATTTTAGATATTTTTTCAACTAGTAGATCATCTACTTCTTTAACTTGGCCAGGTGGTCTGTATATCACACCTACACGAGTTACTGCACGGTTACCAAACTGCAACGTAACCCAAACTGACTCTGTGGTTTCCTCACTAACTTGTATTAGGTTAGATTTTATGCTATCTTTCACATACAGGGCCACTCCTCCTCCTTTCTTGCCTTCTCTGTCTCTTCTGTATAAAGAGTACCCTGGTATGGATATGTCCCAGTTATTCCATTCATTAAACCATGTCTCAGTAACGGCATTGGTTGTGTAGTGTTTTTATGGTACATTCACATGGGCGGAGATTTACAGTAAGTTTGAGCTGCGATGGAAAATTTGGAAAAACTCCCAGCATGCACTGGCAGACCATATATGCTGGGAGTTGTATTTTTGCAACAGCTGGAGGCACACTGGTTGCAAAACACTGAGGTAGGTAACAAACTATGTTTCACAACCAATGTGTCTCCAGCTGTTGCAAAACTGCAACAATCAGCATGCATTGACAGCCGAAGGGCATGCTGAGAGTTGTAGTTTTGCAACAGCTGGAGGCACATTGCTACAACTCCCAGCATACCCTTTGGTAGTCTGTGCATGTTGGGAGGTGTAGTTATGAAAAACTAGATGCACACTTTTTCATAGAAAAAATGTGCCTCCAGCTGTTGCATTACCACAACTCCAAGCATGCACAGACTACCAAAGGGCATGCTGGGAATTGTAGTTGGAACTCCAGCTGTTGCAAAACTACAACTCCCAGCATTCCCTTTGGCTTTGCATGCCGAGAGTTGTTGCTAAGCAACATCAGGAGGTGAACAGGCCTCACCTCCTGCTGTATCCTGCCGCCGGGACCGCCGCACTGTATCCTGCCGCCGGGCCCAATCCTGCTGCTGCTTCGACCGATCAATCACGTGATCGTGAGGTGGCACCCATGCCACCTCACTCCTGCTGAGTAAGGGGGAATGGGGCTGTCTCGGACAGCCCCATTCACCCTTTTTTTCCGGGTCACCGGGTCACCAGAGACCCAATTGACACGGAATAACCACAAATCGCACATCTGAATGGACCTCTGGACCCCCCTGGGCAATATGCCGGGATGCCTGCTGAACGATATCAGCAGGCATCCCGGTCCATGCCCAGCGATCGGCAGGAGCTGGAAGAACGCAGGGCATACCTATATGCCCTGAGTCCTTAAGGACTCGGAAATGGGGGCATATGGATACGCCCTGCGTCCTTAAGGGGTAAATATTTTAAAAGCAGCACAAGAGACCTTTAAAAATGTGAGGAGAAAAAAAATGGTGTGATTAATATCGCTGGAACAGAAATGACAGTAATTTTTTAATATCTCACCCAATGTGAACTGAACTCAACCCACTTGTAAGTCCGAGTTTACCTGCTACTTCATTGAGATGTGGTGACTGGGGTGTTGCAGTATGCAACAGGGTCTGGTTGTATAAACCCTGGGGGCAAGATGTTGTTAACCCCTTAGTGTTCGTGACGCCAGGATGTGGTTATTCCGGTATGGTAACCGCCGTCAACCAATCCAGAAATGGTTTGTAATAAAGGAATGTCCACAGCAAGGATTCTGAATAAACTGGAACTTTTACTTGAAATGTTTAGGGAACAGTCATTACAATTATGCAGTTCCTTCAGAAGCAACCGGGACACAGGATACCTTGCAGGTTTGCTGGGACTTGTAGTTTTGAGGATATTTATGCAGGCCACTGTGCTACTAATATATTCCTTAGCTGAGGAGTAGTCACTGGATTTGTAGAGAGAATTGTAACTCACGTTTTAGAAGTGGTTGTGTTTCTTTAGGCTTTGGCCTAGATGAGATGAATTTGCAGTATACAGGACTTTGTGCTTCCTTTTAAGTCCAAGAGATAAGAGAGAGAGAATAGAGACTTCAGCACCTTATATACTAGGGGGCTGGACTAAAGCCCATTGGTTGCTAATGCCTGGGGTTCCTGTGCCCATGGAACACTGGGTATATCACATGACAGTAGATCACATGACCAAGGAAGGTCCTATACATTTTATACAAACTGTACAACTTTATACATATGAATAATAGATGCACATAATGAATATACACTGCATTTATATGAGACAACAAGGGGGGAGCCCTGCAGGAGAGCCCTATGGACCTAAGAGACTCTTCCTGAGGGGACAGGTCCTGTACCGGGACACCTCAAACCCCCTTGTTTAATGAAAGTCGCCCTCAACGTCTGTCCCCTTAGGGAGAGGAGCGAAATGGCCATTGGGCCGAATGTAGTCCTGAAGCATTTAACTATAACGTCCAATTTCAGTACACATTAAAATGTCCATACATGCTCTGTAACTTGGGAACAGGAGGATATTGGTTAATTTTAGTACTTGCTGGATATAATTTACCATTTAATGGTTGAGACAAGGTTCCTTAAAGGGGTACTCCGCTGCCCTGTGTCGGAAGCTCCGCTCCCCAGCGTCCGGAAGTTTATTGTTCCTGACGCTGTGTGCGGGCTTCTGTGTTCAGGGCTGCCCCTCGTGACGTCACGCCCGCCCCCTTCATGATGTCATGCCCGCCCCCTCAATGAAAGTCTATGGGAAGGGGGCATGATGGCCATCGTGCCCCCCTTCGCATAGTCTTTCGCTGAGGGGGAGGGCGTGACATCACGAAGGGGGCGGGCGTGACGTCACGAGGGGCAGCCCTGAACACGGAAGCCCGCACACAGCGTCCGGAACAATAAACTTCCGGACGCTGGGAAGCGGAGCATCGGACACAGGGCAGCGGAGTACCCCTTTAAGAACACAGCCATGAATATGGTAACAATACTTTTACATTTTACAACAATACCTTTATTTATTTTTATTATTTTTTTTTTATAGAGATATACCTACATATTATTATGCATCTCTAGTGACTATGCACATATTATTAGTACTATCATATTTGACTGACTGACAATCTTACTGACATTTGACTGCTATATAGAGTGGGGATCAAAAGTTTGGGCACCCCATGTAAAAATTTGTATTAAAGAAGCCAAGGAAAGATGGAAAAATCTCCAAAAGGCATCAAATTACAGATTTGACATTCTTATAATACGTCAACAAAAGTTAGATTTTATTTCCATCATTTACACTTTCAAAATAACAGAAAACAAAAAGATGGCGTCTGCAAAAGTTTGGGTACCCTGCAGAATTTATAGCATGCACTGCCCCCTTTGCACAGCTGAGACCTGCCAGTATCATGGATTGTTCTCAATCATCATCTGGGAAGACCAGGTGATGTGAATCTCAAAGGTTTTAAATGCCCAGACTCATCTGACCTTGCCCCAACAATCAGCACCATGGGTTCTTCTAAGCAGTTGTCTAGAAATCTGAAACTGAAAATAGTTGATGCTCACAAAGCTGGAGACGGCTATGAGAAGATAGCAAAACGTTTTCAGATGTCAATATCCTCTGTTCAGAATGTAATTAAGAAATGGCAGTCATCAGGAACAGTGGAAGTTAAAACAAGATCTGGAAGACCAAAAAAATATCAAACAGAACAGCTCGCAGGATTGTGAGAAAAACAATTCAAAACCCAGAAAGATCTGGCAGACACTGGAGTTGTGGTACACTATTCCACTATAAAAACATACTTGTACAAATATGGTCTTCATGGAAGAGTCATCAGAAGAAAACCTCTTTTACATCCTCACCACAAAAATTAGCGTTTCACCGTTTTGGAAACAAGTTCTGTGGATCGATGAGGTTAAAATTGAACTTTTTGGCCGGAATGAGCAAAAGGTACGTTTGGAGAAGAAGGGGAACAGAATTTAATGAAAAGCACCTCTGTCCAACTGTTAAGCATGGGTGGGAGGATCAATCATGCTTTGGGGTTGTATTGCAGCCAGTGGCACAGGGAACATCTCACGAGTAGAAGGAAAAATGGATTCAATAAAACTTCAGCAAATTTTGGATGATAACTTGATGCCATCTGTGAAAAAGCTGAAGTTAAATAGAGGATGGCTTCTACAAATGGATAATGATCCTAAACACACCTCGAAATCCACGGGGGATTACATCAAGAGGCGTAAACTGAAGGTTTTGCCATGGCCTTCACAATCTCCCAACCTCAACATAATTGAAAATGTATGGATAGATGTTGAAAGAACAGTGAGTGACAGATAGCCCAGAAATCTCAAAGAACTTGAAAACTTTAGTAAGAAAGAATGGGCAAAGATACCTCAAACAAGAATTGAAAGACTCTTGGCTGGCTACAAAAAGTGTTTACAAGCTGTGATACTTGACAAAGGGGGCAGTACAAGATATTAACTCTGCAGGGTGCCCAAACTTTTGCAGACACCATTTTTTTGTTTTCTGTTATTTTGAAAGTGTAATTGATGGAAATAAAATCTAAATTTTGTTGACATATTATAAGAATGTCTAATCTGTAATTTGATGCTTCTTGGAGATTTTTCCATCTTTCCTTGGCTCCTTTATGCACATTAATACAAATTTTTACCTGGGGTGCCCAAACTTTTGATCCCCACTGTATGGTATGCATGATGTCTGCAATGGTTATACATACTCTACATTATCTCACTGTTGCTGCTACTACATTGAGATGTGGTGACTGGGGTGTAGCAGTATGTAACAGGGTCTGGTTGTATAAACCCTGGGGGCAAGATGTTGTTAACCCCTTAGTGTTCGTGACGCCAGGATGTGGTTATTCTGGTATGGTAATCGGCATCAATCAACCCAAGAACGGTTTGTAATAGAGGAATGTCCACAGCAAGGATTCTAAATAAACTGGAACGTTTACTTGTTTAGGGAACAGTCTTTACAATTATGCAGTTCCTTCAGAGGCAACCGGGACACAGGATACCTCACAGGTTTGCTTGGACTTGTTATTATTGAGATATTTAGGTAGACCACTGTGCTACTGATATATTCCTTAGCTGAGGAGTAGTCACTGGATTTGTAGAGAGAATTGTAACTCATGTTTTAGAAGTGGTTGTGTTTCTTTTGGCTTTGGTCTAGATGAGATGAATTTGCAGTATACAGGACTTTGTGCTTCCTTTTGAGTCCAAGAAATAAGAGAGTATAGAGACTACAGCCACTTATATACTAGGGGGCTGGACTAAAGCCCATTGGTTGCTAATGCCTGGGGTTCCTGTGCCGATGGAACTCTGGGTATATCACATGACAGTAGATCACATGACCAATGAAGGTCCTATACATTTTATACAAACTGTACAACTTTATACATATGAACAATTAATACACATAATGAATATACACTGCATTTATAAGACAAGGGGGGAGCCCTGCAGGAGAGCCATATGAACCTAAGGGACTCTTCCTGAGGGGACTTAAGGATGGTACAGGATAGGTCCTGTACCGGGACACCACAAAGCTTAATGTTAATTATAGAAAAAATTTATTATATAACAACTCTATTATTTTATGGTTAAAAATACACACTGCACACCTTGTTAATTGTAGGACACGTACATGCTGGCGTACCCACTAAATTTGAAAATGTTGTGTTAAAATAGAATAAGGCACAAAATAATTGTGTAAGATTTTTACAGACTACGTAAATAACCCATATGTGGCACAAAAATTTTCCTTTAAAAAAAAAAAAAATCCATAGTAATGCAGCTTCATGCACATTTTGGGGTGGGTAATGTACCGAGCCGCTTTTTTTTTGTGTGGCTTCACTATTGTTTATGTGCCTGTTGGTGCTGCGCTGCCTTCCTTCCTGATGTAAACTCCTTCCTCAGCGCGGTGGCGCAAGTCTCCACCCACCAACGTCACAAAATGTGGGCTCAAAATTAAACAAAAAAGCCCCCAGAGTACGGATATTCATGGTGCGGCATAGTGTGTTTTTAATACTTTTTTAATTTCAGAGGAGGGTGGATGGGATGTTGCGGGATAGTTGGAGTGCAGCTATTTAGTGCCAGGGAGGCCAGTCAGGGTGTCACCTGATGCAGTACACCCCCTCCCAGTCACTCTCTAGTAACACTAATGGTAATAAAGGGTAGATAAAGAACTTCGGCTATTAACATAAGGGAAAACTTTTCTGATTTAAAAAAATGCTTTTGCTTCCGTGCGATTTATTTTTCAAAGTCGTGCGACTTTTTGATAAATAGGTCACACATAAGCAAAAGTAAGTTAAAAAACAATTGTCATATAAAAGCCGTACGTTTGAAAAGAATGATAAATCTCTTTCAAAAAGTTTTTTTCTGGAACTTCGTTTCTCGGAACAGACGTCTCTACCATGATATCCATCTTCCAGAGCTGCCAAGGAGACTTCCAATAACAATACTCCAGATCACAAAAATTCTGGAGACGGCTTCAGCAGCAGCGGAGGAGCAAGATGAGACACACAACTCGTGTTGCTTTTGGCTCCAAAAAAATGGAATCTGCATTAAGTGCAAGTTCCCACTTCAAAGGTTAGGACCATTCCCATATAATCTTACACTAAGAGCTATTCTCATACCGGCCCCACTGCATCTGTACAGCACAGTGTTTCCCAACCAGCGTGTCTCCACCTGTTACATAACTACAACTCCCAGCATGCCCTTTGGCTGTGCATGCTGGGAGTTGTAGTTATGAAACAGTAGGAGGCACACAGGCCTCACCTCCTGCTGCCAGTCATTTCCTGCCCCCAACAGTAAGCTTTCCCCGCCGCTGCACACTACATGGTCGGTACCCGCTCTCGCCCTCCAGACTAGGGGCAGAACGGGTGCCGTCAGGACTGCCCAGAAGACGCAGTGATTCATCAGCCGGTCTCAGCCGACCAATCACCATGATCGTGAGGTGGCACCAGTGCCACCTCACTCCTGCTGGGCAATTGTGATTGGTGCTGTCTCGGACATTTGGTATTCGGTACATTCGGGTAAATCTTTTTATTCTTTTTTGGACTTTTTTAGCGATCCTAAAAAATTTATGGAGATTTTATTAAAATTTCGTAGGGTACCATAAAAAAATAATAATAAAAAAGATACAGAAGTGATGGAAAAAATTGTATCTAACGAAATGTATCTTTTTTATTGTGAAATGTTTATAAATTTTTAAACAGGGATCAATTTATGTGAGCGGGTAAAGCACTAAAAATGTAGCCGACAATAATAAAAATGTATTGTGTGCGTGTTTTTCACTTTTTTTTAAACATTTTTTAGGTAGTACTACTACTCCCAGCATGAAACACACTGTTCCATGATGGTAGTAGTAGTTACCTGTACTAATTGACAGATCGCCGGGGTCCCTTGTGATCCTCTTGTATAGATGCGGCGGCAGCTCTTATGGTCCCCTGCACTCACGTATATATACACATATTCATATTTCCCCGCAGAGCTGTGATTGGCCAGATGGTTCCAGCCAATCACAGCTCTCTGTGAGAAATAGGAATATGTGTATATATACGGCCGTGCAGGGGACCATAGGAGCGCGGCCGCCGCATCCATACATTATACAGGAGCATCACAGCGGGTGTCAGGAGTGATACCCGCAGTGATCTTTCCTTACTACAAGTACTACTACTCCCAACATGGAGTACACTCTGCTCCATGCTGGGAGCTGTAGTACCTGCATTAATAGACAGATCGCAGCAGGTGTCAGAAGTTACACTCGCTGCGATTTGTCTATTAATGCAGGTACTACAGCTCCCAGCATGGAGCAGAGTGTGCTCCATGTTGGGAGTATTAGTACCAGCAGTAAGGGGACAGATCCCAGCGGATGTCCACTCCTCCTGACACCCGCTGCTATCGCCCTTATGTGAATGTCGGGATCAGCTGTTCTCAGGGCTACAGAGCCGGGAGAACAGCTGACGCTGAGCCGTAGGTATACATCGTATATCTACTGCCCAGCAAGAACTTAAAGTGAACCTGCAATGTGTATACAGTATACACATTGCTGGCTCACTTAACCCCTTGCTGAGCTGTGCGTTATGCGCAAGCCCAGAAAGGGAAGAGTTAACTTACACTGCTGGACAGTGTAGGTTAACCCTTTGGGCGGTATACACTATATACAGCTATCTATAGATAGCTGTATATAGTATATACAGAAGACGAAGTCCGCTTTCTTCCCTCGAGTATCGGGCAGGTCCGTGTAGCTCCGCCCCCCATTGATGACGTCATTAGGGGGCGGAGCTACAGAAGGGAACAAGGCTAGTTAATCTGAAGCTCTGTTCACATTGTCCGTTTTGTATAATGTGAACAGACCCTTCTGGCAGTGTCTACCCAGACAGAGAGACTCCAGCTGTTGCTAAACTACAACTCCCAGCATGCCCAGACAGCCATGCTGGGAGTTGTAGTTTTGCACCAATTGGTGGCTCCCTGTTTTGGTAGACATTGCATCATGGTTGCTCTCCCCAGCGGACAGCGCCAAAAATGTCATAACCAATTTTTTGTGTTTTTTTTCTTCTCGTTTCAGATCCGTGTATGCAGAGGATTACTGCAGATTCAATGGATTATGGCGGATTAATTTTTTTTTCTTTTAATAAAATGGTTAACGAGGGCTGTGGGGGAGTGTTTTTTTAAATAAAATAATTTTTCCAATGTGTTGTGTTTTTTATTTAATTGAATTTTCAGGCTTAGTAGTGGAAGCCGGTCTTATTGACTGAATCCATTACTAAGCCAGGGCTTAGTGCTAGCCCCAATAACAGCTAGTGCTAACCCCCAATTATTACCCCGGTACCCTCCGCCACAGGGGTGCCGGGAAGAGCTGGTACCAACACGCCCGGAGCGTCAAAAATGGCGCTCCTGGGCCTAGGCGGTAACAGGTTGGCATTATTTAGGCTGGGAAGGGAGAGTAACAATGGTCCTCGCCCACCCTGGTAACGTCAGGCTGTTGCTGTTTGGTTGGTATTGTGCTGAGAATGCAAATACGGGGAACCCTATAAGTTTTTTTATTTTTTTTATTTAAATAAAATAAAAAACGTATAGGGTTCCCCCGTATTTTCATTCTCAACACAATACCAAACAAACAGCAACAGCCTGATGTTACCAGGGGGGCGAGGACCATTGTTACTGGCCCACCCCAGCCTAAATAACGCCAGCCTGTTACCGCCTAGGAACAGGAGCACCATTTTTGACACTCCGGGCCTTTTGGTACTGGCTCTTCCCGACATCCCTGTGGCGGTGGGTACCGGGGTAATAATTGGGGGTTAGCTCTAGCTGTTTTTGGGGCTAGCACTAAGCCCTGTCTTAGTAATGGAGTCAGTCAATAAGACCAGCTTCCACTACTAAGCCTGAAAATTCAATAAAAAAAAAAACACAAGACATTGGAAAAATTATTTTATTTTAAAAACACTCCCCCACAGCCCTCGTTAACCATTTTATTAAAAGAAAAAAACAATCCGCCGTAATCCATCAAATCCGCAGTAATCCTCTGCATACACACATCTGAAACGAGAAGAAAGAAAAAAAACAAAAAATTGGTTATGACATTTTTGGTGCTGTCCGCTGGAGAGAGCACCCATGATGCAATGTCTACCCAAACAGGGAGCCACCAATTGGTGTAAAACTACAACTCCCAGCATGCCCAGACAGCCTTTGGCTCTCTGGGCATGCTGGGAGTTGTAGTTTAGCAACAGCTGGAGTCTCCCTGTCTGGGTAGACACTGCCAGAAGGGTCTGTTAACATTATGCAAAACGGACAATTTGAACAGAGCTTCAGATTAACTAGCCTTGTTCCCTTCTGTAGCTCCGCCCTCTTATGACGTCATCACTAGGGGGTGGAGCTACACGGACCTGCCCGGTACTCGAGGGAAGTAAGCGGACTTCGTCTTCTGTATATACTACATACATGTGGTAGCCCTTGGGGGGTGTATAGTAGGGATGGTATAATGTTGGTATATGAGGGGTTAATATTAACCCAGTCACTCGTGACGCCAGGGTCAGGGCTGGTATGCTGAATCCATGTTCCGGCCTATCGCCGCCCTTCCCAGAAACGATAGGTGCAATGAAATGACTGAAGGTCCACAAGCAGATTTACCTTGAACTTGAATAACTTTACTGCAGTGCTTGCAATATCCAATGCGTAGTAACAGTCTCATATAAGAGTTCTTAGGTTGCTTAGCGACTGGCAGAAGTTGCGGACCTTGCATTAAACTTGTCTCTGAATTTAGGGAGTGATGTGCAGATCCATCCGGATTTAGGGGAAATATTGGGTCCGGTGATACTGCAGAGTGCTTAGGGAATGACACACTCTATAATTTAGATCATTCAGCCGTTGCTGCAAGGCTCAGGCCTAACTCACTGCGATATAGGTCTTCTCTCATCAAGAGCCAGGAGAAAGAGAGAGATAAGATGGCCGCCGCTCCCTTATATGGGCAGGGGGCGTGGCGATTTTGATTGGTCCGAACGTCTACCATTCACTTTACATGGTATCATGGGATTGCTTACATCACAGGATCTATACACATTGCAAAACCCAAAATGAGTCTAGAAATACCAAAGTGAGGCCTGGAACGCATCCAGAATGAGGCTTGGAACGCATTACATGACCCGAGGGCCCTCTGACACCATGGAAACAAGTAATTAACCATTTATATACAGAAATAATACTATATACATTATTCTATGGACAAATTAGAAATCTATATAATATAATAGAGGCAACTAGGGGCAAACTGACTAACAGAGATTACTAAGTCCTAGGGACTCTGGCTACGGGGACCCATAGATAAATAAGTACCGTATGAAATGCGGGTACTGGGATACCACATACAGCTATCTATAGATAGCTGTATATAGTGTATAACGCCCAAAGGGTTAACCTACACTGTCCAGCAGTGTAAGTTAACTCTTCCCTTGCTGGGCTTGCACATAGTGCACAGCTCAGCAAGGGGTTAAGTGAGCCAGCAATGTGTATACTGTATACACATTGCAAGCTCACTGTAAGTTCTTGCTGGGCAGTAGATATACGATGTATACCTACGGCTCAGCGTCAGCTGTTCTCCCGGCTCTGTAGCCCTGAGAACAGCTGATCCTGACATTCACATCAGGAGGATCGCAGCGGGTGCCAGGAGAAGTGACATCCCTGGGATCTGTTCCTTACTGCAGGTACTAATACTCCCAACATGGAGCACACTCTGCTCCATGCTGGGAGCTGTAGTACCTGCATTAATAGACATATCGCAGCGAGTGTAACTTCTGACACCCACTGCGATCTGTCTATTAACGCAGGTACTACAGCTCCCAGCATGAGGCAGAGTGTACTCCATGTTGGGAGTAGTAGTACTTGTAGTAAAGGAAAGATCACTGCAGGTATCACTCCTGACACCCGCTGTGATGCTCCTGTATAATGTATGGATGCAGCGGCTGCTCTCCTATGGACCCCTGCACGGCCGTATATATACACATATTCCTATTTCTCACAGAGAGCTGTGATTGGCTGGAACCTTCTGGCCAATCACAGCTCTGCGGGAAATATGAATATGTGTATATATACGTGAGTGCAGGGGGACCATAGAAGAGCGGCCACCGCATCTATACGTTATACAAGAGGATTGCAAGGGATCGAGCCAGTAGAGATACCTTCATGGCTCCTGGCTGCGGTGGCGGAACCACTGCCGCCGCTCCCGGTCATCGGCGAATGGAAGAGGGTAGCCAGACCCCATACTCCCAAGGCAAAGAAACAGGCCCTTGCCTCAAGCACATAAGATGTGCGGTCCTGGAATTTACCTGTATGATGCCCCTGGAGCCACAGGACATCGCTAGAGTTCGTGGACGGAGCTTACTCGTTGTTGAGATGGGATTACGGTCCACCCCTTAGACTCTCCAGCGGAGACGGCACCTCCACGGACTAGGTAAACTCTCTTAGCCCATCTCTCTAACCCCATGTGCTATGGAAGGAGGATGACTAGTCCCGCTTGCCATTTAGAGACAGGATGTTGCCCATGCGCCCCTCAATCACCCTGCCACCCGAATCCGCCCCTTCACTCTCCCATTCTTAGGTTCCATAGCTACTGGGACTTGTTTGGACTGCATACTGGACTCCGATCGCCTTCACAACGGGTTGAGGTCTTCACAACGAGCCAGCGTAATCTGAGACTCCCTCCCCCCCCCCTCAACTACTGCTCCAAGCAAGGACCCTGATAACCCCAGTCCTCTGGTCCCATCTCTCCCCCTCCCCCCCCCCCTCCTGTGGCCAGGTGAACCAGCGACTACACCCGGATCTACGGTACTCACATATGCCCTTACCTTTATCTCAACGACGAGACTTTTGATGTTTGCCTCCGTCTCTCCTGTATTCGGTTACTGTGTGCTATTTGGGGGTGTTGATTGGGTTATTACTCTTACTATCGTGCATAGTAGCTGATCCTCAATGTTCGCAATGTTTTTACTGGTTGTATTTCCACAAGATTGTCCCACCTGGTTAGGATGTTTCATGTTATCTTAATGTTAAGAGTGTATTAGTGTGCGCCTCAGGCTAGGATTTCCTATCATTTCCTACTTCTCCCCCCCCCCCCCCCCCACTGGCACTCTCCCTACCACATTAGGTGCTAGGTACCTGAGTGCACCTGTTACCTGTAACGACTTTCACCCTCAGGTCATTTGAACTACTGCCCACTCTTACATATTGAATCACTGACCTTTTCTAAATCTTCCTTTTCTCACCTGTATTTCCTTACCCACCTTCTCTTTTCTCATTATTTTCTTTTATCTTCCCTTCTCTTCTCCCGCCCTCCCTCTCCACTCCGCTTCCAACATTTCCCTCTGATCCACTCTTCTCACCTGCCTACTACTTCACCTTACCTCCCCCCCCCCCCCCACATCTCCCATTTCTTCTCCACTGCTTCTTCCTGCTCCACTTGCTTATCCTCTTTCTTCCATATACCCTCACTACACCTTCCGTTCCCTCACCCCCCCACCCTTTTCCTCCTCATCACAGTCTACTATTTCCATTTTCCTCTTCCCTCAGCCCCATACTCCGGACTCGCCTACACTTCACCTCTATCATCTGCTCTCCTTCAAACATACATACTCCAACCCCCCCAGCCTTACGTAAGACTTCCCTTTGCTGCAGCTTAGATCTGGACACTTCCTCAGACAGAAATAGTTAAATATTTTCTATACATCCCCGAGTGTTCACTATGTCTGACAGAGCTCTCACAACGTTTGTCTCCTTCAATGTACGGGGACTGAGCACTCCTCACAAGAGAAGCCATGCACTGAGGATTCTCCATAGATTGAAACCGTCAGTTGTTTATTTTCAGGAAACTCATTTTAAGTTGCACAAGATACCGAATTTACCTCGCCGCTACTATGACCAGTGGTTCCACTCCTGCCATGACACCTCGGCATCTAAAGGTGTATCTATAGCCATACACAAAAGTTGCCCGATTAAGGTTCTACAGACTCTCTCTGACTCTGAGGGAAGATATCTTTTCCTAAATGTCCTATTGTACAATCGCAAGTTAACTCTGGTGAATCTATATGCCCCTAACAATGCCCAGGTGTCATGGCTTTTGGGGGCACTGGAAGACCTCCGGGCGTTTGCAGATGGTCCGGTGATATTAGGTGGTGATTTGAATGTTTCACTTAATCCGCTTTTAGTCACTTCTCAAGCACGTACTGCTGTTCCCCAGAGAACACTTGCCAAACTACACTCCAAACTAACTGATTTATCTCTTATAGATGCAAGGAGACAGAGGAATCTTTCCATCCGTGACTACTCCAATTACTCGTCAGTACACAGATCCTACCACAGACTTGACTATTTGCTGCTCCACAAGTCTCTCCTCCCGACGCTCATGACCACAGGTATTGACTCTATTACTATCTCCGATCACGCTCCTGTACATCTTTCTTTGTCTCTGTCCCCTTTCCCCTCCATTTCTTGGTGCTGGAGATTGAATGAAGGCATCCTTTCTAATCAGACTGCTCTAGCTGACATTACGCAACAGTTATCCTTATACTTTGATTTAAACTCTAAGTCGGGAACGGCCTTCATGCGAGGGATATTCATTTCCTGGGGTTCCAAACTGAAGAAAGAGAGGCAGCGCAAGATCACTGACATTCTGTCTGAAATCTCCACCCTGGTGAGGATACACAAGCCTACCGGGGCGATAGCGATTCAGGAGACACTTAAATCCCTATGCACCACCCTTAATACTCTCCTCACCGAAAAATCAGCGAAGGCCTACCTCCACCACAGGCACCGTATTTATGCACACGGGGACAAGGGAGGTAAGCTCATGTCCACACTTATAAAGAAGGCGAGAACAAAACAACACATTCATGCAGTGAGAGATGAGAGAGGCCACCGGTATACAGACACGCCCTACATTGCTAAAGCTTTCCAGACGTTTTACACCTCTCTGTATAATTTATCAGAGGGAGAGTCCCCGGACTCTGCTTCCGGCCGTAGAGAGGCGACGAAAAGATTTCTGACATCACTAAATCTCCCTACTTTGGACGAACACATGCAGAGAGAACTCATGCTACCTATTACCCCTGAAGAAGTGCAGAGAGTGGTCTCTTTTTTTCCCACCGGGGAAGAATCCGGGCCCGGACGGTCTTCCACTGGAATACTACCGTAAATATGCAGACGTTCTGATCCCCCACCTCACCTCTGTTTGCGAGGCTTTATTCCGTGGGTCTCCTCTCCCTAAACAGTCCCTTGAAGCACATGTCACTCTCATTCACAAGGAAGGCAAGAACCCAGAAGACTGTGGGAGCTACAGACCAATATCACTTCTGAACTTAGACCTCAAAATCTGGGCTAAACTGCTCTCCTTGAGAATCAAGAGTCATCTTCCCCACTTAGTAGACGTGGACCAGTCGGGATTTGTACCAGGTAGGGAGGGTCGCACGAACACATTGAGACTGCTAACTGCGATCCAACATGCTCACATGAAAAGACTGCCCCTTGTCCTTCTTGGCGTTGACGGCATTTGATAGGGTCAATTGGGAGTATATGAAGGAGACACTACACCGCTTCGGATTTCCCCCGCAGTTTATAACAGCTCTTATGTCCCTTTACACACAACCGTATGCTTCGTTGATGGTCAACGATGACATATCCCCCCGTTCCGGATCACAAACGGGACCAGGCAGGGATGGCCTCTGTCCCCAACCCTTTTTATACTAACAATGGAAACGCTTTTACAGAGAGTTCGACAGTTGACCAGTATCTCAGGATACAAAACCCCGAGGGGAGAGCTTAAAGCACTAGCCTTCGCAGATGATTTACTATTTCTCTTAAGTGACCCTGCACACGGACTGCCTAGTTTATTAGACCTGTTCGTAGACTTTTGCTCGCTGTCGAACTTTAAAGTAAACGTTTCTATGTCGGAATTATTAAACATTACTTTATCTGCAGCTAAGATTAAGGAGATCGACTCCCTGTCCCCTTTCCCCTGGGCCAAATCGTCACTCACGTATCTAGGGGTTAAAATACCTAGCTCGCTCACAAGCATTTTTCAACTTAACTTTAAACCCCTACTAGCAGAGATTAAAGAGACATTGGCTGGATATGATCTTCCCCTGATCCTATGGATGGGTAGGAAAAACCTGATTAACTGCTATGTGCTCCCTAAGGTTAGATACACATTACAGATGCTACCGATCACATTACCTGCCTCCTTCTTCTCCAGCGTCAAGTCTCTCTTTTCTAACTTTATTTGGAAGCAAAAGAGGCCTAGGTCAGCATATTCGCTACTCTCTCGCACAAGCGCCCAGGGGGGAATGGATGCGCCAGATGTGGAGAAACTCTACAACCTGATACAGCTCCGCAGATGGATAGATTTAATTAGTCCCTATCACTCTAGAGGTGGCATCAGTCGACTACTCTGGTGATCTATTGACAGACTTATGGCTCCCTCCTACATCATGTAGCTTCGCGCGTAACAAAGACGTCCTGTTCTCTGGTGTTTTATGTACTGCTCGTCTCTTGCTTCCCTCACTTTCCCCCTCTCTTTCCCCTCTACTACCTTCTTCTGTGCTGCCTGTGGTCGTGGGCGGTGGGGTGGTGGATCACCCAGATATATGGAATAAATTGGCCCACATACCCTTATCACAACTGTTCCCGAACGGAAGGATTCTAACAGAGACAGAAGTCAGGATGCTTTTCCCAGATACCAGTTTGACTTTTCTGCACATAGCTCACTTTCAGAAATGCAGTAGACTCTTTATAGAGGGCTCTCTACCCCTCAGGGAACTTACAGACTTTGAGTCAGATGTAGCCTCCCTTGACGTGAAACATAGGAAACTCTCGGCCTTACGCACACTATATGATGCCTGCTCCCCGTTCCGTCCCCCAGGTTTTCTGCTGTCTTGGGAGAGAGAGAGTTAGACATATCTTTTACGAGAGAAGAGCAGAAGTTCATACTGACTCCCAGTAGGGGATTCTCGAGATGTGTCCGACTTCAGGAATCACAATACAGACTAACCTCGAGATGGTACAGGACGCCTGATTTCACAAGTTAACAGACTCCGCTCTCTGCTGGAGATGTAAGCTTCACACCGGTACCCATTTCCACATCTGGTGGACGTGTCCGCTTATTGCCCCACATTGGAGGGAGGTGGAGGACACATGCTCCAAAATCATTGGCAAGAAAATCTCACTATCGCCGGCGTCTGCGCTTTTGGGATGCCCAACCGTTACGTATTCCCCAGACAAGTCCTCATTGATCACACATTTGATCATGGCAGCCAAACAACTGATTCCCCTTACATGGCTGCAGTCCTTCCCCCCTTCAATTGCGGAGTGGCTGACGAAAGTCCAACAGATCCATGTATTTGAAGAGATGTCCAGTAGAGCTATTAGAACGTTAGATGCACACCGCATTGTCTGGGGACCATGGCAAGCATACTCACTAAACTGATGGATGGAGGAGAACTACAAAGAAGTTTTCCTCTACCCTTTTTTTGTATGATTTCAATGCAAGGGAAATGTATTATACGTTACGTGGTCTTACAGCATTATGACTGTCACTCCCTGTCACATGCCTCCCCCCCACCCCTACCCACACCTTCTCCCCTCACCCCTCCCCCCCCACCCTACTCCACACCTCCCTATCCCCACTCCCTCCTCCTTATGTTACAACTCAGATGTTAATAAGTGCAGGTCAATGTTTTGATGCCAGATCTGTACTGTTATCTATACTATGATGGAGAAGGCGCTGCTGCGACAGCGACCCCCTCGCCTACCTTTGTTCCTTATCTCTTTGTATTGTGCGTTAATGACTTTAAAATAAAATAAAAACTTGTTTGGAAAAAAAAAGTCTGATGTGTAAGTGAAAAAAAAATGTTTACACTAAAATGCTGTTTTTCCCCCAAATTTTACATTTTTACAAGGGGTAATAGGAGAAAATGACCCCCAAAATTTGTAACCCCCTTTCTTCTGAGTGTGGAAATACCCCATGTGTGGATGTCAAGTGCTCTGCTGGTGAACTGCAATGCTCAGAAGAGAAGGAGCGCCATTGAGCTTTTGGAGAGATAATTTGTTTGGAGTGGTAGTCAGGGGCCATGTGCATTTACAAAGCCCCCGTGGTGCCAGAACAATGGACCCCACACATGTGACCCCATTTTGGAAACTACATCCCTCACAGAATTTTATAAGGAGTGCAGTGAGTATTTACACCCCACTGATGTTTGACAGGTCTTTGGAACAGTGGGCTGTGCAAATTAAAAATTACATTTTTCATTTTCACGGACCACTGTTCCAAAAATCTGTCAGACACATGTGGGGTGTAAATGCTCACTGTACCCCTTATTACATTATGTGAGGGGTGTAGTTTCCCAAATGGGGTCACATGTGGGTATTTCTTTTTTTGCGTTTATGTCAGAACCGCTGTAAGATCAGCCACCCTTGTGAAAATCACCAATTTAGACCTTAAATGTACATAGTGCACTCTCCCTCCTGAGCGTTGTGGTGCGTCCGCAGAGCATTTTACGCCCACCTATGGGGTATTTCCGTGCTCAGGAGAAATTGCGTTACAAATTTTAGGGGTATTTTTTTCCTTTTACTGCTTGTGAAAATAAAAAGTATGGGGCAACACCAGCATGTTAGTGTAAACATTTTTATTTTTTTACACAGGCTGGTGCAGCCCCATACTTTTCCTTTTCATAAGGGGTAAAAGGAGAAAAAGCCCCCCAAAATATGTAGTACAATTTCTCCCGATTATGGAAATACCCCATGTGTGGCCCTAAACTGTTTCCTTGAAATATGACAGGGCTCCGAAGTGAGAGAGCGCCATGCGCATTTGAGGACTAAATTAGGGATTGCATAGGGGTGGACATAGGGGTATTCTATCCCAGTGATTCCCAAACAGGGTGCCTCCAGCTGTTGCTAAACTCCCAGCATGCCTGGACAGTCAGTGGCTCTCTGGAAATGCTGGGAGTTGTTGTTTTGCAACAGCTGGAGGCTCCATTTTGGAAACACTGCCGTAAGATACGTTTTTCATTTTTATTGGGGGGGAACAGTGTAAGGGGGTGTATATATAGTGTTTTACCCTTTATTATGTGTTAGTGTAGTATTTTTAGGGGACATTCGCACTGGCGGATTACAGCGAGTTTCCCGCTAGGAGTTTGCGCTGTGGCGAAAAATTTGCCGCAGCTCAAACTTGAAACATAAACCCCACTGTAAACTCGCCCGTGTGAATTTTCCCTGTATGTTCACATGGGAGGGCAAACCTCCATCTGTTTCAAAACTACAACTCCCAGCATGTACTAACGGACCGTGCATGCTGGGAGTTGTACTTTTGCAATAGCTGGAGGCACACTGGTTGGAAAACCTTCAGTTAAGTTCTGTTACCTAACTCAGCACTTTCTAACCAGTGTGCCTCCAGCTGTTGCAAAACTACAATTCCCAGCATGTACTGATCGCCGAAGGTCATGCTGGGAGATGTAGTTATGCAACAGCCGGAGGTACGCAACTACAACTCCCAGCATGCCAAGACAGCTGTTTGCTATTTGGGCATTCTGGGATTTGTAGTTGTGCAAAAGCTGGAGGGTCACAGGTTGGAGATCACTGTGCATTGATCTCCAAACTGTGGGCCTCCAGATGTTGCAAAACTACAAATCCCAGCATGCCCAGACTGCAAACTGCTTTGTGGGCATTCTAGGAGTTGTAGTTTTGCAACATCTGGAGGGCTACAGTTTAGAGACCACTGTATATTGGTCTCAGACTGTAGACCTCCAGATGTTGCTAGGCAACTCACCGGCTTTCGTAGGATCCAGGGAGCCGCATCGCCGTCCTCCTCTTCTGCCGCCGATCACCCCTGCCGATCGCCGCCTGCTGCCGCCGCCGGTTAGTGATTGGGCTTCGGTGCCGGACCCTGTCGGTTTCCCCGTTCTGCCCAGCCTACTGTGGGTGGGTAGAAAGGGGAAACTGAAAGTTAACCCCCCTGCCCCCGATCTGCAATTGGTTGTCGCTTCTTGATGACCATTAGCAGGGATAGGAGGGGTGGCACCCCTGCCACCTCACTCCAATCCCTTCAGGGGGATCGTGGGTTTCTTTGACAACCGCGATCCCCTTTATATACCAGTCACCATAGACCTGTATGACCATAGGTGTGCGCAGCCTATTGCATTAGGGTGTGCATCCTAAAGTACAAACTCACGCCGCACGCATGCGTGTATATATATATATATATATATATATATATATATATATATATATATACATACATACATATACATACACACACACACACATACAAACACACAAATACACTCTTGCTTGCATGCACACATACATAAACAGAGAAGACACCACTAGATAAATCCATTGTCCCCGTAGTCATCCAGATACAGATACCAAACATGCAAGAAAGTCCAAGACCACAGCACCAAAATTGGAAAAAAAGAGCTATTATTTATTGGTTCCTCAAAAAAACTTTTGGGGAACTAATAAACTACAGTTCTTTTGCACGTATCAGTTTATAATTTTTGGTGCTGTGGTCTTGGACTTTGTTGCAAACCTGTATACCATATAAGTAATTGTATCCAGGATCATATAAAGGTAGATACCAGCTGTACACAGGATCTGTATACCATATAGGGGATTATAGTTACATCTAGGGACTCACAGGTAACATAATTTCTGATCAGCGATGTCCTCTTTCCTTTTCTTGTGTATCTGGATCAGATTGACATGTCAACTTCTTCCAGGTAAAAACCATCTCTTTAGCATCTGCAGGAAAAACATGTTAGACTCTGCATTTTTCCAGTGCAATGCCCTCTCATAATAAGGAATAGTAGGTACCCCATTAAGTAGGCCTTTCCCCCACCATAGACCCCCTCATTAGATAAATACGTCTGAAAGTAGGTAGGTTGTTAGCTATCTAGATAGGTAGGTAGGCAGGTAAGTAGGTAGCTAGCTACATGGGTAGGTTGCAACTATGTCGGTAGCTAGGTATGTTCATAGCTAGGTTGGTTGTTAGCTAGATAGCTTGTTAAGTGTCTAGGTAGATTGTTAGCTAGCTAAGTAGATAGCCATACAGGTAGGTAGTTAGGTTGCTAGGTAAATAGCTAGGTAGGTAGCAAGGTTGGTTATTAGCAACATAGGTGGGTAGCTAGCTAGGTAGCCAGGTAGGCAATTAGCTAGGTAGGTTGTTAGCTAGCTAGGTAGCCATGTAGTTAGGTTGCTAGGTAGATAGATAGCTAGGTAGGTAGCCAAGTAGTTAGGTAGATGGATAGTTAGGTAGGTAGATATTCAGGTTGCTAGATAGCCAGGTAGATAGTCAGGTAGCCAGCTTGCTATGTAGGTAGCCAGGTAGTTAGATAGCCAGGGAAGTAGGAAACCAGGTAGGTAGGTTGTTAGCTAGATTGGCAGGTAGGAATTAACACTTTTCAGGTTAAAATGATGGGTTTCCCAGTACATTAATAATATAGACACTGATTTGAATAGGGACCTTCCATACAATTAAATATACCTTTTATTATGTTCCAATAAAATATCGACTTACACTACAAAATATACAGGCTGCCACCGATCACCTATGGATTAGGACACATTTATCTTATTGCACTTGAGTATAAGTAGTCTCTCAGGATAAACTCCATATAAAGGGCAAAAACAGTGTATAAAAACACACAAAATATACACACAATTAATTATATATGCGTGACATCACAGGATACACATATGCGGGGGATATTTTCTCCTATTCTGACCCCTATTTTTTATTTCTCCTTATATGTCCTGTATGAGGGGCATTTTTTTGCGCCCCGATCTGTGATTTTTAACGGTTCCATTTTTGTTTCGATGGGACCTTTTGATTGCTTTCTTTTGTCTTTTTGATTAAATTCTGGAGTTGCAGTTAGTTACTAACTACAACTCCCAGCATGCCTTGATACAGCCTGTGGCTCAGCAGCATGTTGGACTATATAGTAGAATATAGTATGGATCAGTGTTTCCCAACCAGAGGTGCCTCCAGCTGTTGCAAAACTGTAACTCCCAGCATGCCCGGAAAGCCAACAGCTGTCCAGGCATGCTGGGAGTTGTAGTTTTGCAACAGCTGGAGGCACTCTGGTTGGGAAACACTGGTATAGTATATGGTGCAACATTCTGGTAGTTGGTGGATTGGTTATATAAATACCGGCCAGGTGGCACCCTACTTTAGACTCCTCTGCCCCCTGCCCCTCTGTCCCCTCCTCCTGTACATTTGCTCCTTCCCAGCCCCCTCTGCCACCACTTCTTCGCACTGTTCTGTGACTGTCCCTCCACAGACCCCCTCCTTCACAATCTTTTGATCCCTGACCCCAACAACCACCCCCCCCCCCCCCCCCACCGCCCTTTTTACCTTTCCGGGCTGCAGATGACATCGGGCGGGCTGTAGATCACATTGGGCGGCTCCTGGTCACGCCTGGCTGCTGCCTTCTGCAGTGGTTTAAGCTCCGAGCTTCCGTCCTGCTCGGAGCAGCCGGGGCAGGGAGGCGTGCCTGCGCACGGAAGTGTGCTACTCCTAAAGTAGCAGTGTCCCCGGCCCGACCTAAGGAACTTGGGACCGGAGGACCTGCCCTGAGTGGGGTCCCTTTCTGCGTGCCAGAGTGGCCCCACTGTTTTACAAATATATTTAAAAAATGGAGGAAGATTTTAAAAAAAGCCGGAGCAGCTGACATCCGGGGCCCAGGCCCCGAATAAAATGACCTAGTGACGCCCCTGAGCCTGGGCTTGATTAGGGTGTGCCCAGGCACACCCGGCACACCCCGTGCGCACGCCTATGTGTATGACCCGGAATCGGCGCAAATCGCCGGTGTAAATACGCCGGCGATTTGCAGCGATCGCCGACATGTTGCACGGGATGCCTGCTGAATTATTTCGGCTGGGATCCCGGTCCGGTCCCCGCCCAGCGTGTGGTGGGGATCGGAATTCCCAGGGGGGTATGGATACGCCCTGGGTCCTTAACGATCAAAAACCCAGGGCGTATCCATATGCCCTGGGTCCTTAAGGGGTTAAGGGGTTAATAAAAGTAATAGTAATAATAATAATAATTATACTGTTTCTACCATATCCACTTATCCAGAGATATTATGCTAGAGATATATTGTCATCCTCCATTCCTGGGAATCCACCTCTCCCCTTCTACAGATCTCTGATTCCTTAATCATCCAATAGGGGGGCTTGTTTCCCACTTATGTACAAAAAAATTTCTAGGTGGACAATATCTTCTGTCTCCATTACAAGCTGTATGTCCAATATGGGAAATGTGCCTTGAATTATGCAGCTCCTCGCTCACTTGTTAATGTATCAAGTGACCCAGAGCCCACCACGTGGAGGTGGCTGCATTTCGGGCTCCTCCCCACCCCCACCCCCAACCATATGCAGATCTTGTGTGACCCAATCAGCGTCTTGTTAAATTGGTTCACATTGATCGTCAATGGCCTTTGCTGTAATACTTCTTAGCTTTGTATGTAGGAAGTAAAATGGCATCTTGAATGTGGTCATCATGCCGGTTAGTGTGCGGTTGGCCATGGCCCATGCTCCAACCCACACATTGGATACATAATTGGACCACTTCAGTTTGCTTTTAGCATATTGCCAAGTCCGCTGCAGCCAAGACACTTTGGGCTCCGAGGCATCTTCAGAGGTTGTTGGTAAATCCATCTGGTTATCCGCCATGGTGACTGTCACATGATCGCTGTGCCTGGATTCATGTGGGTCTGAATTGTCACCTAAAGCCATGTCAATAGCCACATCTGCTCGCTGACCACGGTGCTTAATCTTCTTCCCAGGTATTTTATGGATCTCATAATATGGTGGAGTGACCTTATAATGATATAGGTTAGTATACCGCCAAAGGAAACTCGTCACGTAATGTATGAGACACACGACAGGCACCGAGAGAACTGGGATATCTGCAAAATAGCGACAGGATACAATATATTAGACCTATATTCATTCATTTATTTATGTATATATATGTAAATTGATATATTCACACATATAATATATATGTATAAAAATTTATTATTTATATATTATTAATCAAATATTATTATTTCAGAGTAGTTTCCCATGTTTTCTTTTAGAAGGCAAAATACTTAAAACATTGATTCACAAACTAAAATCATTTATCTCACAGGAGTAAACCTTTTCCTAATTGCTGTAAGAGACTTAAAGGAGTACTCTGCCCCTAGACATCTTATCCCCTATACAAAGGATAGGGGATAAGATGTCTGATCGCAGGGGTCTCGCAGCTGGTACCTCAGCAATCTCTGTGCAGCACCCAGCATTCGTTCACAACACTGGGTGACAGGGTCATAATGTCACGGCCACGCCCCTCGTGACATCACGCCACACCCCCTCAATGCAGCCACCACACCCCCTCCCATAGACTTACATTGAGGGGGCGTGGCCCTGACATCACGACCCCGGGGGCAGCAGAGTACCCCATCAAAGCCACCCAGGATAGACTGTACAAGAGAACATCAGTAACTTTACTGCACTCTACTATATTAACTTTACACTAATACATTCATGTTAAATCCATTTATAAACTGAAATTTTGGAAGTTTTCATTATTCCTACCTCTTAGCTTCATGGTCACCGTCCTTACAGGATCCTTTTGCCTAAATAGACAAAATTCTCTTCAATTTGCAAAATAAGCGCAGGTCTAGTAGGAGAACGTGTTCACCCGCCGAACCGAGGAAATAAGTGTTAGGGATTGGATTCTACCCTGGAGAAAGTCTCTTTGATGTGTGATGTCACAGCAGATGACATCACGTGTATGTGTATCCATTGTAATGGCTGTACTGTACTTTACTTACACTATGTACAGTTATACTGGGGGTTTACAAAGGATTTGAAGATTACAGCTTTAACCCCTTCAGGGTCACAGCCCTTTTTGGTCTTGAGGACACAGGAAATTTTCATTTTTACCTTAAAATTTTTTCCTCCTCCCCTTCTAAGAGCCATAAATCTTAAAATGTTCAACCTAAAGACCAATATGAGGGTTTATTTCTTTTGCAACCAACTGTACTTTGTAATGAAGCCTTTCATTTTAACATAGAATATATGGTACTATAAAAAAATATATATATTATTTGCGACAGGAAATTGAGAAGAAAACCGCAATTTTGCAACTTTTGATAGTTTTTGTTTTTACACAATGAACTGTATGATAACACTGACATGTTCTTTTTATACTGCGGGTCAATGCTTGGGTAAACACTTTACTATTTTTGTACTGCTTCAAAAAATATAAATATATATCAAACTTTTTAAACAATATAAGTATGTTTTAAACTGTATGAGGGCTAAGTTTTTTGCTGTATTCATCCCTGTATATGGAAAAATAAAAAAGTTATAGAGGCCAGAAGAGGACAATTTTAAACCTACTAATTTTGGTGCAAAAAGTTACAAGTGTAACAACTCCATAGATGATCTGTCTGGTCAGATTGGTGTAATTGGGGTAGATATAAATCTAATAAGAGAAGACATGAAAAAAAGGGGGTGGGCATGCCCAGAGGGGGTTGTGATGGTTTCCTTTTCTTTTTTATTTATTTTTTTATTTCTCCTCTGCTTTCTTTATTCTTTCCCAATGGTTAGGATGCCTAGGCGTTGCTCTTTCCCATCCCCTCTGTTGTGTTGCAGAATAAGGTAAACAAAATTAAGATTCTCGCATGGAACGTTGGGGGATTAGGGGACAATGTTAAGAGGATGGCAGTAATGAGGGTAGTAAGAAACCACCTCCCGTGTGTGGTGGGCTTGCTCGAGACACACCTTACGGGGGACACGGTGCACCTCCTGGGAAGAAATTGGTGGGGTAATAGCTACCACTCCTTTTTCTCTTCTCACTCAAGGGGAGTTTCGGTTCTCTTTCATAGGCGTATAAAATGGGAGCTGTTTGGGAAGAGGGTGGATGAGTATGGGCGATTCATCTTTTTACATGGCAATATGGATGGTTTGATTTGTGTTCTAGCCTTTGTTTATGTCCCTCCTCCTTTCTCCTCAGATATTTTGATTAAGCTTTTGGATTTTTGTGTAGGGAAGGACTGTCCTATGTTCCTGCAGGGAGATATAAACTGTGTAAGCTCAGAGGAAATGGATAGACTTCGTATGCAGGGAGCAGTTAGAAGTACGGGGGTGTCCCCATTGGCTAAAATCTGCACAGAGTTCGGATGGAAGGATATTTGGAGGATGCAAAATCCGGAAGCTAGAAAGTATTCTTGCTGGAATAAAACCAGCCGAACTCTGTCCAGAATAGATACATGTATTGGTAATCCCCAAAGCTGGGATAAAATAAGCCAGATTCCTTATCTCACTCGCTGCCTGTCTGACCACGCAGCGATAGAGATAAATATTATTACGGGAGGGTTGCCCTGGGAGGGTTTGTTAAAAATTAACGCACACTGGTTCACACTTATAGATAATGGAGGGATATTAAAGAGTCTTGTAGAGTACTTTAGGAACAACTGGGGGACAGCGAGTGACCAGATGGTATGGGAAGCGGGGAAGGCGTTCCTCAGGGGAGAGTTAATAAGAGCAATTAAAAGAAAGAAGCGGGAGTTTAGGAGTAGGGAGGAAGAGCTGAGGAAGAATTGTTTGAAGAACAACAAGTACGGAACCCCACGGAGGAAGGTAAAAGTAAGTGGCAGGAGTGCCAGGATGCCCTGGACGGCTATCTGTTAAGTAAAAGTAAGAGCAAGTCCCTTTTCCAGGGACACCAGAGACTGGTAGAGGCGGGTACCTCAAATAAGTTTCTGATGTCACTGGTGAGGTAGCAGAGAGCCTCTCCAGGGCCTCAGAGAATTATAGGGAGGGAAGGTAAGGAATGTGTGGGAAGGAAAGAGGTTCTTAGAAAATTTGGAGAATATTACAAGGAATTATATACATCAGAAATAGAGAAAGAAAGTAAAGAAATAAAAAAGTACCTACAAGTAATAGGGCTCCCTCAAATCCCGAGTGAAGTTAGGGAGGAAATGGAGAATTCAGTAAGTGTGGGGGAATTAGAACATGCTCTTAAAAAAACACGGGGTAATACCACCCCTGGGAGTGATGGCCTCCCTTTTGAGGTATACAGAAGATACAGTAGCTGCCTGTTACCAGCATTAGCCTGAGTTTTGTCCTCTAGTGGGAAGGGATTAGGGTTGCCACTTTCTATGAGGGAATCCATTATAATCCTATTGTTGAATGAAGGGAAGAGTGAGGAGGAGATGGGCTCGTATAGGCATAAAATTTATCAGTGTGTTTTTTTTTTTGTAACACAATTTTGTATGCATTTTTTTGAGCAAATAAAAAAGGAGAAGAAAAAAAAAGTTATAATAAGTAAAACAAAATCAAACCTTAATAAGCTGGGTATCAATTTAATTGTATGGATCTACAGAAAAAATATAAGGTGTAATTTTTACCGAAAACTGCACTGTGTACAACCGTAAGCCCCTAAAAAAAATTTCAAAATGGCGTTTGTTTTTTTCAATTTTGCCCAACAAATATTTTTTTTCTAGCTTTGCTTTTCTAGATTTTGTGGTGAAATTATTGATGTAATTACAAAGTACAATGTGTGGTGCAAAAAAAAACAGCCCTTATAGGAGTCTGTGTTATGATTTTAGGAAGGTGAGGAGGAAAAAACTAGCGCAAAAATGAAAACCTGTGGTCCTGAAAGGGTTATAAAAAATATATATTTTTTTCATTGTCACTGCACCTGCACTCACATTTAACCCATGGACATGTTTTATTCATATGGTTATGCTTGTACTGGCACTTAATCTGTGATTTGCTGTTTTTATCGGTACCACATTTGCGTATATGTGATTTTTGATGCCTTTTTTTTTATTAACTTTTTTATTTTTTTTCCGGGATGTGATCACAAATCAGCATTGGACTTTGTTATTTTTACGTTTTATGCCGTTCACTGTATGGAATCATTAATGTTATATTTTATCATTCGGACTATTCTTGACATTGCTATACCAAATATGTTGATTTATTTTATTTTTTTTACAAATTTGTATTTGTAAAATGGGAAAAGAGGGGGAATTAATTTTTTTTATTGGAGGAGGTAATTATTCCCATTATTAAACTGTAACAGTTAATAGCTATCTTTTGATTTTTAACCTGTTGGGGACAAAGGGCGTATGCATACGCCCTTGCATCCTGGTACTTAAGGACGAAGGGCGTATCCATACGCCCGTGGGAATTTCGGTCCCCGCCGCGGGCCGGGTGTGGACCGGACCGGGGTGACTGCTGATATCTATCAGCAGGCACCCCGTGCAAATGCCCTTGGGGGGTCATTAGACCCCCCCCATGTCGGCGATCAGCGCAAATCTCAAGTGAATTCACACTTGCGATTTGCGCCGATTCCGGGTCATCACAGGTCTATGGTGACCCGAAATAGAAGGGGGATCGCGGTTGTCTAAGAAGGGATAGGAGTGAGGTGGCAGGGGTGCCACCCCTCCTATCCCTGCTATTGGTGGTCTAGACGTGACCACCAATAGCAGATCGGGGTGGAGGGATTTACTTTCGTTTTCTTCGTCCTGCCCACCCACAATAGGCGGGGCAGGACGGGGAAACAACGGGACCAAACGCCGAAGGTTCACTTACCCCTCTGGAGGCTGCGGGCGATGGTGATCGGCGGGCGGCGACGGAGATCGGCGCGGGCGGTGGGCGGCAGAATAAGACGGCTCCCTGGATCCTACAGAAGCCGGTAAGTTGCCTAGCAACATCTGGATGGCTACAGTCTGAGACTCTAGCCCTCCAGATGTTGCAAAACTACAACTCCCAGCATGCCCAGACAGCTGTTTGCTGTTTGGGCATGCTGGAATATGTAGTTTTGCAACAGCTGGAGGGCTGCAGTTTAAGACCACTATATAGTGGTCTCTAAACTGTATCCCTCCAGATCTTGCAAAACTACAACTCCTAGCATGCTCAAACAGCTCTTTGCTGTCTGGGCATGCTGGGATTTGTAGTTTTGCAACATCTGGAGGGTCACAGTTTGGAAATCACTGTGCAGTGGTCTATAAACTGTAGCCCTCCAGATGTTGCAAAACTGCAAATCCCAGCATGCTCAAACAGCAAACAGCTGTCTCACCATGTTGGGAATTGTAGTTGCGTAACCTCCAGCTGGTGCATAACTACATCTCCCAGCATGCCCTTCGGTGATTAGTACATGCTGGGAGTTGTAGTTTTGCAACAGCTGGAGGAACACTGGTTGGAAAATACTGTTTAACAGAACCTAACTGAAGGTTTTCCAACCAGTGTGCCTCCAGCTGTTGCAAAACTACAACTCCCAGCATGCATGGTATGTCAGTACATGCTGGGAGTTGTAGTTTTGCAACAGCTGGAGGCACACTGGTTGGAAAATACTGTTAGGTAACATAGCCTAACTGAAGGTTTTTAACCAGTGTGCCTCCAGCTGTTGCAAAAGTACAACTCCCAGCATGCACGGTATGTCAGTACATGCTGGGAGTTGTAGTTTTGCAACAGCTGGAGGCACACTGGTTGGAAAATACTGTTAGGTAACATAGCCTAACTGAAGGTTTTCCAACCAGTGTGCCTCCAGCTGTTGCAAAAGTACAACTCCCAGCATGCACTGTCAGTGCATGCTGGGAGTTGTGGTTTTGAAACAGCTGGAGGTTTGTCCCCCCATGTGAACGTACAGGGTACATTCACACGGGCAGGTTTGCAGTAAGTTTCCTGCTTCAAGTTTGGTCTGCGGCAAATTTTTCGCCGCAGCTGAAACTCCTAGCGGGAAACTCACCGTAACACGCCAGTGTGAATGTACCCTAAAAACACTACACTACCACATAATAAAGAAAAACAATACATATACACCCCCTTACACTGTCCCCCCCCCAATAAAAATGAAAATCGTATTGTACGGCAGTGTTTCCAAAACGGAACCTCCAGCTGTTGCAAAACAACAACTCCCAGCATTTCCGGACAGCCACTGACTGTCCACGCATGGTAGGAGTTAAGCAACAGCTGGAGGCACCCTTTTTGGGAATCACTGGCATAGAATACCCCTATGTCCACCCCTATGCAATTCCTAATTTATTCCTCAAATGCGCATGGCGCTCTCTCACTTCAAATCCCTGTCGTATTTCAAGGAAACAGTTTAGGGCCACATATGGGGTATTTCCGTAATTGGGAGAAATTGCACTACAAATTTTGGGGGGCTTTTTCTCCTTTTACCCCTTATGAAAAGGAAAAGTTGGGGGTTACACCAGCCTGTTAGTGTAAAAAAAAAATGTTTACACTAACATGCTGGTGTTGCCCCATACTTTTTATTTTCACAAGCAGTAAAAGGAAAAAAAGCCCCCCAAAATTAGTAAAGCAATTTCTCCTGAGTGCGGAAGTATCCCAGATGTGGGCGTAAAACGCTCTGCGGATGCACAACAAGGCTCAGGAGTGAGAGCACACCATGTACATTTGAGGCCTAAATTGGTGATTTGCACAGGGGTGGCTGATTTTACAGTGGTTCTGACATAAATGCAAAAACCTAAATACCCACATATGACCCCATTTTGGAAACTACACCCTCCACGGAACGTAACAAGGGGTATAGTGAGCCTGAACACCCCACAGGTGTTTGACGAATTTTCATTAAATTTGGATGGGAAAATGAAAAAAAAAAATGTTTTCACTAAAATGCTGGTGTTACCCTAAATTTTTCATTTTCACAAGGGAAAATAGGAAAAAAGCCCCCCAAAATTCCTAACCCCATTTCCTCTGAGTAAGAACATACCCCAAATGTGGATGTAAAGTGCTCGGCAGGCGCACTACAATGCTCAGAAGAGAAGGAGCGCCATTGGGATTTTGAAGAGAAAATGTGTCCGGATTTGAAGGCCACATGAGTTTTTACAAAGCCCCCATAGTGCCAGAACAATTGACCCCCCCCACATGTGACCTCATTTTGGAAACTACACCCCTCGTGTAATGTAATAAGGGGTACAGTGAGCATTTACGCCCCACATTTGTCTGACAGATTTTTGGAACAGTGGTCCGTGAAAATGAAAAATTGTATTTTTCATTTTCACAGTCCACTGTTCCAAAGATCTGTCAAATGCCAGTGGGGTGTAAATACTCACTGCATCCCTTATTACATTCTGTGAGGGGTGTAGTTTCCAAAATGGGGTCACATGTGGGGGGTCCATTGTTCTGGCACCACAGGGGGCTTTGTAAACGCACATGGCCCTTGACTACCATCCCAAATGAATTCTCTTTCCAAAAGCTCAATGGCGCTCCTCCTCTTCTGAGCATTGTATTTCGCATGCAGAGCATTTTACGTCCTAACATGGGGTATTTCCATACTCAGAAGAGATGGGGTTACAAATTTTGGGGGGCATTCTCTCCCATAACCCTTTGTAAAAATTGTAAATTTGGGGAAGAAACAGCACTTTAGTGGAAAAATTTACACATCTGATTTTAACGAAAAGTCGTCAAACACCTGCGTGGTGTTATGGCTCACTGGACCCCTTGTTACGTGCCTTGAGGGGTGTAGTTTCCAAAATGGTGTGCCATGTGGGGTTTTCTGCTGGTGTTCTGGCACCATAGGGCCTTCCTAAATGTGACATGCCCCCCAAAAACCATTTCAGCAAAATTCACTCTCCAAAATGCCATTGTTGCTCCTTCCCTTCTGAGCCCTCTACTGCACCCGCCGAACACTTGACACACACATATGAGGTATTTCCTTACTCGAGAGAAATTGAGTTACAAATTTTTGGAGGCTTTTTCTCCTATTACCAATTGTAAAAAAAAACTGGGTCTACAAGAACATGCTAGTGTAAAAAATTAAGATTTTGAATTTTCTCCTTCACTTTGCTGCTATTCCTGTGAAACACCTAAAGGGTTAACAAACTTACTGAATGTCATTTTGGATACTTTGAGGGGTGCAGTTTTTATAATTGGGTCATTTGTGGGGTATTTCTAATAGGAAGGCCGTTCAAATCCACTTCAAACCTGAACTGGTCCCTGAAAAATTCCGATTTTGAAAATTTTGTGAAAAATGTGAAAATTGCTGCTGAACTTTGAAGCCCTCTGATGTCTTCCAAAAGTAAAAATATGTCAAACTTATGATGCAAATATAAAGTAGACATATTGTATTTGTGAATCAATGTATAATTTATTTGGAATGTCTATTTTCCTTACAAGCAGAGAGTTTCAAAGTTTTAAAATTGCAACATTTTCAAATTTTTCATCAAATTTTTGAATTTTTCACCAAGAAATGATGCAAATATCGACAAAAATTTACCACTACCATAAAGTAGAATATGTCATGAAAAAACAGTCTCAAAATCAAATTTATAAGTAAAAGCATCCCAGAGTAATTAATGCTTAAGCTATTTTGGTTGGTCTTGAGTTAGTAATTAGCTAAATTGGATTTATGTTCCATATATCAGTGATTTGTTGATTGATATGGCAAGCTTTCTCACGGGGTCCGTAGATTTTCAAAAATGGACAGCGGATGCTGTAGACGTATTCTCGGAACAAGAGACAGATATTGAGGATGGTTCTGTTATATCATTGAAGGCCTTATTTAAAGAACTGTATGAGGCCTACAAGGATAACTTGA
This sequence comes from Hyla sarda, assembly GCF_029499605.1. Classification (NCBI taxonomy): domain Eukaryota; kingdom Metazoa; phylum Chordata; class Amphibia; order Anura; family Hylidae; genus Hyla; species Hyla sarda. Next base: position 470,412,613 of record NC_079190.1, read on the forward strand.
AGTCATTTTGGGAAGTTCAATCCCTTGAGAATTACTTGAAAAATAACATAATACCTAAGGGTCTTAGAATCAATATTCTACCCGCTGAGAGGTCCCGGTCAGCGAATTTGCTTACAAAGTGGGAACAGGAGTCTATGATAGGCTCTTTTAGGTTTATGAATCTTCTGTTAGAAGAGGAAAAAATCACATTGGAAAAAACCAGTAAACGCTTGAGTGATCTGATTGAGGAGACTATTAAACATAAGTCAGATTCTGATTATATAAGGAGGGAGGCGATATTAGAATCATCAGTAGACAGATTCTACACCTCCTTAAAAACTCGTAAGCATAAACAATTTGTACGGGACCTAGCGGAGTTTAGGGAGAAAAGGGCCTTTCACTTCCAAGACAAACCAGTCAGAGAGAGAACAGCGGGGGAGGTCTCCACCTCGGACATTGAATCTTCGGATTCAGACAGAAGGGATCTTGGTCATCCACCTGTATCCCCACGGGACAGAAGGAACCGCGGTCGAGGTAGGGGCAGAGGAAGATGGGCAAATCGAAGGGGGAGGGGAGGTTATTCCTCCTTGCCCTCTTCTTCTTCAGTCCCGTCATCCTCCACATCATCTTTTTTAGAGGGGAGAGGAACCCCATACGGTTTACGGGAGAAACCGGATCCCACGGTCACACAGAAAACCAAGTCTTAAATCTATCTTCAAAGATTCTATCTTCCTCAGAGCTATCAGTCCTTACTAAAGGACTAGGATTTGTGCCTACCACACAATATAAAGCATTTGAGTGGATCAAGGACATTAACTTGTTCATTCGGAAGCTCAAATGGAAAAAGTTCCTCAGAAAGAATGATCGTGAAAAATGTGAGGAATATGGTATCTCTGAGGAAGATATGACGGAAGTTATGACTTTGGTTGATCTACTAGAGGAAGGTGAGAGGGTGAGTGGACGAGGTCCGTTCACTGATCTAAAAGTCAAAAGTACAAAGACTCCACCTCAGATGGATACATCCAATTTGGATGTATTCCTTGACATAGTGACGAGTGAGCTGGAAAAAATACCCCCTTGGAATCACAAGGTGAAATCCAATCTGACAGAAGTTGAAATGCTTGCTTTACAAACCCTGGAAAAGAATTCCAGCATAACCATCAAGCCCTCCGACAAAGGGGGGAACTTGGTGGTTATGGATACATCATGGTATCGGGAAATGACTCTCTCCCTACTCAAGGATCGAGCCTCCTATAGGATTATTCCAAGAGACCCTACAGAGATATTTAAATCTAAACTAGTACATCTACTTGATTGGGGTCTAGATGAGGGACTGATCTCCTGCCATGAGCATAAATTTATGCTCCCAGTGGAACCACAAATTCCTACCTTCTACTCTCTCCCCAAAGTCCACAAGGGGCTGTCCCCATTGAAGGGACGCCCAATTGTGTCTGGGGTGGACTCCATAACACATCATGTTGGTATCTATTTGGATCGGATATTGCGGGGCCATGTGTCCTCTCTACCGTCATATATACGTGATACCAGCGACTTGCTCAAAAAGATCGATGGCATCCAACTGGATGCTGACATGCTTCTGGCATCGATAGATGTGGAAGCTTTGTATAGTTCCATCCATCATGAAAATGGCATTAGAGCAGTCTCATCATTTCTGCAGACTAGAGGTGTCCAGTTCCGGGCACACAATGAATATGTCATCCAACTCCTCGATTTTTTGTTACAACATAATTATTTTTTGTTTGACTCAAAGTACTACCACCAGCTCAGGGGTACTGCAATGGGGAGCCCAGTGGCTCCCTCATATGCAAATCTTACCCTGGGCTGGTGGGAGAGTACCATCGTTTTTTCTGAGGAGGAGAGTAGCTGGTCCCCACATATCATCTATTGGGGACGCTACATAGATGACGTGTTCATTGTGTGGTCCGGAACTGAGGACCTCTTTAAGAGGTTCGTTAGACACCTTAATGATAATCCTCTGGACTTGAAGTTTACCTTTGAGATCCATAGAGATGAATTGCCATTCCTGGATGTATACATCAGGAGGGGCAATCTGGGTTTTCTTGAGACCTCTACACATAGAAAATCCACAGCGACGAACAGCTTGCTCCGTTGGGAAAGTTATCATCCATATCCCCTGAAGAAAGGCATCCCAACGGGGCAATATCTACGAGTTCGTCGTAACTGTTCGTCGCTGGAATCATTTAAGTCTCAATCTAGAGACCTACGTGATAGATTTCTGCAGAGGGGTTACCCTATCCGGACATTATCTTCAGCGTATAAAAGAGCTCTATCCACGGAGAGACGAGATCTCCTTACTCCTAAACAGAAGGAGGAGGGTAATAATCAAATACGTTTGATTGGGACGTTTGACAACCAGGTTGATAGGGTTCAGGCGATTTTACGGAGGCATTGGCCCATTCTCTTACACGACGAGGACATCAGTGACGTGCTACCTACATACCCCTCCATCACGTTCAGGAAGGGAAGATCATTGAGAGAAAGACTAGTACGCAGCCATTTCCAAGGTGTCAAAAGGGAGGGCACCTGGCTTGATAGACGCCCCTTGGGAACTTTTCGCTGCGGGAGATGTAAGGCATGTACCTCTGTGTCACAGACTAAAACTTTCTTCAGTGCAGTAACAAATAAGACCTACCAGATCCGGGATTTTGCTAACTGTGACACTGAGGGGGTAGTTTATTTGTGCACATGCACATGCCCAAAACAATATGTAGGGAAAACCAGGAGAGCCTTCAAGAAACGTGTGAGGGAGCATATCTGTGATATTGAAAATCAAAGAGATACCCCACTTGCTCTACATGTTTCTGATAAACATGGAGGTAATGTGGGGGAAATCTCGTTTTGTGTGATGGAAGTGGTCCGGAAATCCCCGAGGAAGGAGAAATGGGATAGGAGGATATTACAAAAGGAAGCAGAGTGGATTCACAGGTTAAAGTCAGTGACACCACAAGGACTGAATGAGCAATTATCGTTTAGTTGTTTTATTTGAATACGTCTTCAGCATTCAAGCTAATGCATCCTGTTCATTGTATATATTGAAGGCCTTAGGGATACTTAGAGTATCGACACTTGGCAATGTTATCACACACAGACCCATGTTCTCTGTCGGGGTGAGTTAGTGGCAATAATTGGCTCTAATGAGCGTAAATCAGAGTTATAGTTTAAAGTGTATCGATACCTATGAGGGTGGGGAAATTTACACCCCAGTATATCATAGTATTATATTAATACCTATATGCAAGTTGGTTAGGTTGGTGTGGAGAGGAGCAATTAGATTTGAGAGCCCTCTCACTTCTACATGTACAGTATCTAGTTTTGTATTTTGATCAGTCAATGTCACTAGTTGTGTTTCATTTGTAATCATCAATGGCCCCTGTACCTAAACTATTATAACTGCCTCCTTGTGTCTACAATGATATAGTGAAATTTGCATTTGTACCATACTTAACCATTGAGTTTATCCGTGGTGGGGAAGTACAGATGAGTGTGGTGTAGAACGCACATAGTTCATTTGACACGCAAATACCGATGAGAGGGAGGTTTGGAACGCATCAGTTCATTCTGATGCGGAAACCGGAAATAGAGGCCCAAGTAGGAGCGAGGTATGGAACGCAAGCAGTTTAGACATTGACACTCATTCATGATACACGACCGGAAGTGACGCAGCTGGCGTCCTGATCCGGTGCGTGTATCAACACATGGAAGGAGGCATATATAAGGAGCAGGTGTGCTCCGCATAGATGCCGCCAGCCTGGATCGGAGTCTGGTATGGTCATTATCTGTACCCGGATCATAGTTAGTGTTGCTCGCGAATATTCGCAATTCGAATATTATTCGCGAATATCGCATATTCGCGAATTCGCGAATTTCGCGAATATAGCGCTATATATTCGTAATTACGAATATTCGTTTTTTTTTTTTTTTTTTTTTCTTCACAGTACACATCACAGTGATCACCCCTCTCTGCTTCCAGCTTGTGTGGTGTAAAGAAGGCTGTAATACTACTGTGTGAGACTGGCGCGCGAAAATTCGCATATGCGAAAATTAGCATATGCTAATTTTCGTATATGCGAATTTTCACATATGCTAATTTTCGCATATGCGAATTTACACATACGCGAAAATAAAAACGAGAGTATAACGAATATGCGAATATTCGCGAATATATGACGAATATTCGTCCATATATTCGCGAATATTCGCGAATTCGAATATGGCCTATGCCGCTCAACACTAATCATAGTGGAGGTGAGGATTATTTTGGCCTTCTTATTATAGAGGTTACGCACCATTTGGTTTTATTATAGTACATGTTCTATTCAGACAGGGTAGACCTTAAGCAAGCAGGGGAGTTTGACCTGTGTGGATTTGTGGCAGTCAGGGACATATTGAGGTAAGAGTGAAATTTGCCTATCTCTGTGGTACCATGCTGTATTTCTTTGTATAGATCCCTAGTAATAATACAGTTTGTGGATCCCCTCCTTTTTTCATTAGCCTCTCTGCAGTGAAGGATAGGAAGTGTGAGAATTATTATTGGCTATATAGTCCCTCACATGGAGGAAACCTATCTTTAAAGGTAATGTTATATTGTCACATTACTTGGTATTTAATTGTATATTATTATGGGGTCTTACTGACGAGTGGTCCATTTATCTTTAGTGTGAATTCTGTGGGAGCTATAACAGTACCTTGGCTATCATCAGTGTACACACACGGAGGTAATCTGAATCTAAAGGCATATTTGAGCTAATATGCAATTTGAATTGATAAATTATAGTTCATCAATTTACATCATTATATTCTCTTAAGTTAAAAGGGGCCATCGCTGAGGAAGAAAATAATTGTATTTATTAGCCTATCTCATATCACATGGGCATTCTTTGATGTACTTTGATATTCAGGTACTTTTCAAAATTATTCTATTCTCTGTGTCTAATTGTCTTTGTATTTGCATTCTGCTATTTGGTATCTTTTGCTGTATGTGCTTAATGTGCTTGAGCAATATGTTTGTTTATCATTTTATTATTTTTTATTATTTGCTATCTTTAGTCTGTCTGGTCTTAGTTCGTTTATCTATTAACGGCTATATGTCTTGGTGTCGTTTTCCTGCCTGTTTGCTTTTTTGCTTTTCAGGAAGTGGAACTAAACCTGGAGGTCATATCAAGGACCTTGGTTCTATTGGTTATCAAAGACATCATTGGAGACTAGATATGAAGAGGAATCCCACAGAAACTATATCGCACACTAACTAACTCTGCTTGCTGTGTGTTCTATGTGTTCATCCTGCCTGTTACACATTGAATAGAATAAGTTATATTTCTCCACTGTATGTCCGGGGTTTAAGTATAACCCCTGATGAACCGTGGACATATCTAACCCACGGGGAAACGCGTCGGGTTTGACAAGGGTGTTAAATAGGGGATCGACCCTGGAGGGAATCTACCCTGTTTTGAGTCTTTATGTATTGCAGACCGATGACTCTGTATCCATTTTATAGTAAATATAGGTTTTAACTGGATTTAATAAAAGTTGTTAAATTTTAGCTATTTTGGTTGGTCTTGAGTTAGTAATTAGCTAAATTGGATTTATGTTCCATATATCAGTGATTTGTTAATTAATGCTTAAAGTGACAGTGGTCAGATTTGCAAAAAATGCTCCCTTTTTTAGGGTTATAATGGGCTCCGTCCCCAAGGGGTTAATACTGATCAGTAATATCGACAATCTACTTCTCTGGTCTCAAGATCTCTGGACCGAGCGCACTACAATGCTCAGAAGAGGAGGAGCACCATTGAGCTTTTGGAGAGAGAATTTGTTTGGAATGGAAGTCAGGGGCCATGTGCGTTTACAAAGCCCCCCGTGGTGCCAGAACAGTGGACCCCCCACATGTAACCCCATTTTGGAAACTACACCCCTCACAGAATTTAATAAGGGGTGCAGTGAGTATTGACACCCCACTGATGTTTGACAGGTCTTTGGAACAGTGAGCTGTGCAAATTAAAAATTGCATTTTTCATTTTCACGGACCACTGTTCCAAAAATCTGTCAGACACCTGTGGAGCGTAAATGCTCACTGCACCCCTTATTACAATATGTGAGGGGTGTAGATTCCAAATTGGGGTTACATGTGGGGTTACACTTTACATCCACATATGGGGTATGTTCTTACTCAGAAGTAATGGGGTTACAAATTTTTGGGGGCATTTTTTTCCTATTTTCCCTTGTGAAAATGAAAAATTTAGGGTAACGCCATCATTTTAGTCAAAAAATGTTTGTTTTTTCATTTTCCCATCCAACTTTAATGAAAATTCTTGGTTGTTAAGGCTCACTATACCCCTTATGTTCCGTGCGGGTTGTAGTTTCCAAAATGGGGTCACATGTAGGTATTTATTTTTTTGTGATTATGTCAGAACCGCTGTAAAATCAGCCACCCCTGTGCAAATCACCAATTTAGGCCTCAAATGGTCATGGTGCGCTCTCATTCCTGAGCATTGTTGTGCGTCCACAGAGCATTTTACACCCCACATATGGGGTATTTCCGTGCTTTTCCTTTTACCACTTGTGAAAATAAAAAGTATGGGGCAACACCAGCATGTTTATTTTTTTATACTAACAGGCTGGTGTAGCCCCCAACTTTTCCTTTTCATAAGGGGTAAAAGGAGAAAAAGCCCCCCAAAATTTGTAGTGCAATTTCTCCCAAGTACGGAAATACCCCATATGTGGACCTAAACTGTTTCCTTGAAATACAATAGGGCTCCAAAGTGAGAGAGCACCATGTGCATTTGAGGAATTAATTAGGGATTGCATAGGGGTGGACATAGGGGTATTCTACACCAGTGATTCCCAAACAGGGTACCTCCAGCTGTTAATAAACTCCCAGCATGCCTGGACAGTCAATACAGGAGATCGCGGGGGGCCCCAGTGCTCGGACCCCCCCGCGATTTATAACTCATCCCCTATCCTTAGGTTGGGGTATAAGTTATAAGCACTAAAGATCTCCTTTAACCTGTTGGGGACGGAGGGCATACCTATACGCCCTCCGCCCACCACCTTTCTATAATGCGGGGCCACGCCGTGGCCCAGCGTCATAGCGGGTCGGGCCAGGCCCCTAACAACAGCCGGGAGCCGAGGCTAATAGCGAGCAGCACTGATCGTGGTTTCGCGCGCTATTAACCCTTTAGATGCAGCGTTCAACTTGATCACTGTCTGAACGCCGAATGATTGCTCAGTGCCTGAGATCCAGGTATGAGCAGTCAAGCGGCAGAATCATTGATCAATGGTTTCCTATGAGAAACCATTGATCAATGTAAAAGATCCGTGTGTGCAGTGTTATAGGTCCCTATGGGAGCTATAACATTTGAAAAAAAAAAGTGAAAAAAGCTTGAATCAACCCCCTTTTTCCTTAAAAAAAAAATCCAAAAACTGTGTAAATAAACATATATGGTATCGCCGCATGCAGAAATGTCGGAATTATAAAAATATATAGTTAATTAAACCGCACAGTCAATGGTATACGTGCAAAAAAATAAGCCATCATATGGATTTTGTGGGGTTGTGATCTTTAAAAGGTAAGGAGGAAAAAACGAAAGTGCAAGAACGGGAAAACCCTCCGTACCCAAGGGGTTAATCCCTGGACATGTTTTATTCATATGGTTATGCTTGTATGGGCACTTAATCTGTGATTTGTTGTTTTCATCGGTACCACATTTGTGTATATGTGATTTTTGATGACTTTTTATTCCTTTTTTTTTTTTTTTTCCGGAATGTGATCACAATTCAGCATTGGACTTTGTTATTTTTATGTTTTATGTCGTTCACCGCATGGAGTCATTAACGTTATATTTTAGTAATTCAGACTATTCTACCAAATATGTTGATTTATTTTATTTAAAAAAACATTTTTTTTTTGTAAAATGGGAAAAGAGGGGGAATTCATTTTTTTATTGGAGGAGGCACTTATTCCCATTATTAAACTGTAACAGTTAATAGCTATATTTTGATTTTTAACCCCTTAAGGATGCAGCTCATTTTCACCTTAACAACACTGCCCTTTTTTGCAAATCTGACCACTGTCACTTTATATATGAATAACTCTGAGATGCTTTTACTTTTCATTCTGATTCTGAGATTGTTTTTTCGTGACATATTCTACTTTAACATAGTGGTAATTTTTGTCGTTACTTGCATCTTTTCTTGGTGAAAAATCCCAAAATTTTGAAAATTTTGCATTTTTCTGCCTGTAAGGAAAATGGACATTCCAAATTATATATTGATTCACAAATACAATGGGGGACATTTATCAAGGGATTTAGAGCTCTTTTTTTGCTTACAAAAGTCGCAGAAAAAGTCGCATTAGCACTTAAGCAATTTTTTGTGCAACTTTTGGCTGTAAGCAAAAAGCTACAAAAGAGCGTACGAAAGTAAATTTTATTTTTTACTTTGCAGTGGTCAGTGATTTATCAAGTGCGAAAGTCGCATAAAAAGTCGCAAGCCCTCAAAAACTGCATAAATATAAGCCAGCTCGGAGCTGGCACACAAAACGGCTTTTGAGAGCAAATTTTATATTTCCCGCTGGCAGCCGTGATCACAGCTCCAGCGGGAAATATATTGCAACTGTACAAAGGAGCCCGGGCTGGCATCACTCTGCAGCCGCCCAGCTCTGTCTGATTCTAACCCCGCTACCCTAACATAAGGACACCCCCCCTTGTTTCCCACCCGCCTGCGCTGCACATCTCCCATCTGTCTGCTACCTGTTGCAAGACTACAACTCCCAGCATGTCCATACAGTGAGGGCATGCTGGGAGTTGTAGTATTGTAGCGGGCGGACAATGTGCGGCGCGGGCAGGTGGAAGACAAGGGGGGTGGGGGTTATATAAAGCAGTGTCCCCATCCCCATCATTGTATTAGGGTAGCGGGGATAGAATCGGAGGAACCCGGGCGGCTGAAGACTGATTCCAGCCTGGGCTCCTTTTAACAAACCTCGGCGCAGCAGAGTTTCTATTTCCCTTAATGTAATTTCATATTTCCCGCTGGGTCCCGTAATTGGCCAGGACCGAGCAGCCAATCACGGGAAATTTGATATTACATTAAGGACTAAAAGCTCCGCGGCTCCGCTAGATGTTAAAAGGAGCCCGGGCTGGCATCAGTCTGCACCCTCCCGGGCTCCTAAGATATCCTGCGGCACCGTGGTAAGGTGCCCGGGCTAACCTCACTTCAGCCGCCCGGGCTCCGTCAACTTTTATTTCCGCAGCGCCTGGTAAGGAGCCCGGGCTGACGTAACTCAGCTGCCCCCCACGGGACTCCCACAGCCGTCAGGGAGATGTGTAGGTGCCGTCCCTGTCATCCCTCAGCACTGCGGTACACACCGAGAGATGGCAGGGACGGCTTCTGCACATCTCCCTGCCTGGCTGAGGGAGTCCCGAGCGGCTGCAGTGTTATGTCAGCCCGGGCTCCTTACTACAGCGCCGCGGAGTTTGGTGTAATTTCAAATTTCCCGCTGGGTCCCGTGTCACGTGACGACAGAAAATATGAAATTACAGTGATTCTCTGATCACTGCAGCCAAGGAGCGGAGCGCATTACCACCCGCTTCCCTGGCTGGCACGACTACAACTCCCAGCATGTCCTTACAGGAAGGGCATGCTGGGAGAGTTGTGTGCGTGGGGGGGGGGGGGGGGGGTGACAAGCTTGTCACCTGCCCCCCTGCCGCACAACTTCAACTCCCAGCATGCCCTTACAGTAAGAGCATGCTGGGAGTTGTAGGGGGGGGGGGGTGACAATCTCCCACACCACATGACTACAACTCCCAACATGCCCTTACTGTAAGGACATGCTGGGAGTTGTAGTTGTGTGGCAGGTGACAGGCTTTTCACCTGCCCCCCTAAAACTCTCAGCATGCCCTTACAGTAATGATATGCTGGGAGTTTTATTCATGTGGTGCGGGAGATGGTTACCCCCGCCCCCCCCCCCCCACACACACACACACTACAACTCCCAGCATATCCTTACTGTAAGGGCATGCTGGGAGTTGTAGGGGGGCGGGTGACAAGCCTGTCACCTGCCCTCTGCCGCACAAATACAACTCCCAGCATGTCCTTACAATAACGATATGCTGGGAGTTGTAGTGTGTGCGTGGGGGGGGGGGGGGTAACAATCTCCCGCACCACATGACTACAACTCCCAGCATATCCTTACTGTAAGGGCATGCTGTGAGTTGTAGTCATGTGGTGCGGGAGATTGTCACCCCCCCTACAACTCCCAGCATGCTCTTACTGTAAGGGCATGCTGGGAGTTGTAGTCAGGCGCGGACGGGTGACAATAAATGTATTAACCTATTTTTCTTTTTTTCTCCTCATTTCAGATCCATGTATCCTGTGGACTACTTCGGATTTGGTGGACTGCTTCAATGACCAGCGTCTTTTTTAACCCCTTCCCGCAGAATGTCATATGTATACGCGGGTTGTGCAGTGCGTTCGCGCATCCCGGCGTTTATAAATGACATTCAGTTAACCCGGCGATGCGCAGCATAGCACGAGTTAACTGGCAGAAGTCCCGCTGTTTCCAGCAGGGGACAACTTTGATGGTCCTGGTCAGCGATCACTGTGATTGGTCCCTGTGGACCAATCACAGTGATCTGGGGTGAAAGTTCAGATCCCCCGCACTGCCCGCCCCTGGAAGTCGGGCAGAACGGGGGACGATGGCTGCGGGGGCTCGCGGGGACCTGCGGCATAGGGGGGGAACATCAGGGGACCGGCGGCCTTACCTGGCGGGACCGAGGAGCAGCGGCAGGACCGGCCACGTGGACGAGCAGCGACGGGACCGGCAGGTAAGTATATGGTCCTCAGAAGCAGCAGTGAAGATCTTCACTGCTGCTTCTAGGAGTCTGAAAACTATAACTCCCAGCACGCCTAGACAGCCTTTGGCTGTCTGGGGATGCTGGGAGTTGTAGTTTTGCAACATCTGGAGGGCCCCAGTTTGGAGACCATTGTATAATGGTCTCCAATCTGTGCTCTTCCAGCTGTTGCAAAACTACAACTCCCAGTATGCACTGACTGTCCAGGCATGCTGGAAGTTTTAGTTCTGCAACATCTGGCCCTTCAGATGTTGCCGAACTACAACTCCCAGCATTCCCTTCAGCTGTCTGGGCATGCTGGGAGTTGTAGTTTTGCAACAACTGGAGACACACTGGTTGGGAAACAATGTTTCTAACTCAGTGTTTCCTAACCTGTGTGCCTCCAGCTGTTGCAAAACTATAACTCCCAGCATGCACTAACAGACCATGCATGCTGGGAGTTGTAGTTTTGCAACATCTGGAGGGCCCCAGTTTGGAGACCATTGTATAATGGTCTCCAATCTGTGCTCTTCCAGCTGTTGCAAAACTACAACTCCCAGTATGCACTGACTGTCCAGGCATACTGGGAGTTTTAGTTCAGCAAAATCTGGCCCTTCAGATGTTGCCGAACTACAACTCCCAGCATGCCCTTCAGCTGTCTGGGCATGCTGGGAGTTGTAGTTTTGCAACAACTGGAGACACACTGGTTGGGAAACATTGTCTGTTTCTAACTCAGTGTTTTCTAACCTGTGTGCCTCCAGCTGTTGCAAAACTATAACTCCCAGCATGCATGCTGGGAGTTGGGGTTTTGCAACAGCTGGTGACCCCCCCCCCCCCCGTGAATGTACAGGGTACATTCACATGGGCGAGGCTTTTACAGTGGGTTTATCGCATCTTGAGATGCAGCAAATTTTGCGTCGGGAAACTCGCTGTAATCCCCCGCCCATGTGACTGTACCCTAAAAACACTACACTACACTAACACAAAATAAAATAAAAAGTTAAAAACACTACATATACACATACCCCTACACAGCCCCCCTCCCCCAATAAGAACGTCCGGTACGCCACTGTTTCCAAAGCAGAGCCTCCAGCTGTTGAAAAACAACAACTCCCAGTATTGCCGGACAGCCATTGACTGTCCACGCATGCTGGGAGTTTTGCAACAGCTGGAGGCACCCTGTTTGGGAATCACTGGCGTAGAATACCCCTATGTCCACCCCTGTGCAAATCCCTAATTTAGGCCTCAAATGCGCACGGCGCTCTCACTTTGGAGCCCTGTCGTATTTCAAGGCAACAGTTTAGGGCGACATATGGGGTATCGCCGTACTCGGGAGAAATTGGGTTACAAGGTTTGGGGGGCTTTTTCTTCTTTAACCCTTCATGAAAAGGAAATGTTGGGGTCTACACCACAATGTTAGTGTAAAAAAATTTCATTTTTTACACTAATATGCTGATGTTGCCCTATACTTTACATTTTCAGAAGAGGTAAAAGGGAAAAAAGCCCCCCAAAATTTGTAATGCAATTTCTCCCGACTACAGAGATACCCCATATGTGAGCGCAAAGTGCTCTGGGGGCGCACAACAAGGCCCAGAAGGGAGAGCGCACCATGTACATTTGAGGTGATTTGCACAGGGGTGGCTGATTGTTACAGCGGTTTTGACAAACGCAAAAAAAAAAAAAACCACATGTGACCCCATTTCGGAAACGACACCCCTCACGGAATGTAATGAGGGGTGCAGTGAGAATTTACCCCCCACAGGTGTCTGACGGATCTTTGGAACAGTGGTCCGTGAAAATGAAAACTTGTACAGCTCACTGTTCCAAAGATCTGTCAGACACCAGTGGGGGCAAATGCTAACTGTACCCCTTGTTACGTTCCTCAAGGGGTTTTGTTTCCAAAATGGTATGCCATGTGGTTTTTTTTTTGCTGTTCTGGCACCAGAGGGGCTTCCTAAATGCGATATGCCCCCCGAGCAAAATTTGCTCTCAAAAAGCCAAATATGACTCCTTCTCTTCTGAGCATTGTAGTTCGCCCATAGTGCACTTCAGGTCAACTTATGGGGTACCTCCATACTCAGAAGAGAAGGGGTTACAAATATTGGGGGGTATTTCCTGCTATTAACCCTTGCAAAAATGTGAAATTTGGGGGGAAACACACATTTTAGTGGAAAATGTTTTTATTTTTTTTTACATATGCAAAAGTCGTGAAACACCTGTGGGGTAATAAGGCTCACTTTATTCCTTATTACATTCCTCAAGGGGTCTAGTTTCCAAAATGGTATGCCATGTGTTTTTATTTTGCTGTTCTGGCACCATAGGGGCTTCCTAAATGCGATATGCCCCCCGAGCAAAATTTGCTCTCAAAAAGCCAAATATGACTCCTTCTCTTCTGAGCATTGTAGTTCGCCCATAGTGCACTTCAGGTCAACTTATGGGGTACCTCCATACTCAGAAGAGAAGGGGTTACAAATATTGGGGGGTATTTCCTGCTATTAACCCTTGCAAAAATGTGAAATTTGGGGGGAAACACACATTTTAGTGGAAAATGTTTTTATTTTTTTTTACATATGCAAAAGTCGTGAAACACCTGTGGGGTAATAAGGCTCACTTTATTCCTTATTACATTCCTCAAGGGGTCTAGTTTCCAAAATGGTATGCCATGTGTTTTTTTTTTGCTGTTCTGGCACCATAGGGGCTTCCTAAATGCGATATGCCCCCCGAGCAAAATTTGCTCTCAAAAAGCCAAATATGACTCCTTCTCTTCTGAGCATTGTAGTTCGCCCATAGTGCACTTCAGGTCAACTTATGGGGTACCTCCATACTCAGAAGAGAAGGGGTTACAAATATTGGGGGGTATTTCCTGCTATTAACCCTTGCAAAAATGTGAAATTTGGGGGGAAACACACATTTTAGTGAAAAAAAATAATTTTTTTTTTACATATGCAAAAGTCGTGAAACACCTGTGGGGTATTAAGGCTCACTTTATTCCTTGTTATGTTCCTCAAGGGGTCTAGTTTCCAAAATGGTATGCCATGTGAGGGTTTTTTGCTGTTCTGGCACCATAGGGGCTTCCTAAATGCAACATGCCCCCCAAAAACCATTTCAGAAAAACGTACTCTCCAAAATTCCCTTATCGCTCTTTCCCTTCTGAGCCCTCTACTGCGCCCGCCGAACACTTTACATAGACATTTGAGGTATGTGCTTACTCAAGAGAAATCGGGCTACAAATATAAGTATACATTTTCTCCTTTTACCCCTTGTAAAAATTCAAAAATTGGGTCTACAAGAACATGCGAGTGTAAAAAATGAAGATTGTGAATTTTCTCCTTCACTTTGCTTCTATTCCTGTGAAACACCTAAAAGGTTAAAATGATGACTGAATGTCATTTTGAATACTTTGGGGGGTGCAGTTTTTATAATGGGGTCTTTTGTGGGGTATTTCTAATATGAAGACCCTTCAAATCCACTTCAAACCTGAACTGGTCCCTGAAAAATAGTGAGTTTGAAAATTTTGTGAAAAATTGGAAAATTGCTTCTGAACTTTGAAGCCCTCTGGTGTCTTCCAAAAGTAAAAACTTGTCACTTTTATGATGCAGACATAAAGTAGACATATTGTATATGTGAATAAAAAAAAATTATTTGTAAAAAAAAGCAGAGAGCTTCAAGCAGAGAGCTTCAAAGTTAGAAAAATGCAAAATTTTCAAATTTTTCATCAAATTTTAGGATTTTTCACAAGGAAAGGATGCAAGTTACCACAAAAATTTACCACCATGTTAAAGTAGAATATGTCACGAAAAAACAATCTCGGAATCAGAATGATAACTAAAAGCATTCCAGAGTTATTAATGTTTAAAGTGACAGTGGTCAGATGTGCAAAAAACGGTCTGGTCCTTAAGGCCAAACTGTTTAATGTTAATGAGAGTGTTTTTTGGAATACATTTTTTTTTAAACGTGTTTTTTTTTAATTACTTGAAAGGCTTAGTAGTGGAAGCTGTCTAATAGACGGAATCCATTACTAAGCCTATGCTTAGTGTTAGCCCCCAACACAGCTAGCGCTAACCTCCAATTATTACCCCGGTACCCACCGCCACAGGGGTGCCGGGAAGAGCCGGTACCAATAGGCCCGGAGGATCAAATATGGCGCTCCTGGGCCTAGGTGGTAACGGGCTGGCGTTAATTAGGCTGGGGAGGGCCAGTAACAATGGTCCTCGCCCACCCTGGTAACATCAGGCTGTTGCTGCTTGGTTGGTATTTGGCTGAAAATAAAAATAGGGGGAACCCTATAGTTACATAGTTACATAGTTAGTACGGTCGAAAAAAGACATATGTCCATCAAGTTCAACCAGGGAATTAAGGGGTAGGGGTGTGGCGCGATATTGGGGAAGGGATGAGATTTTATATTTCTTCATAAGCATTAATGTTATTTTGTTCCAGGAATGTATCTAATCCTGTTTTAAAGCTGTTAATTGTTCCAGCTGTGACCAGTTCCTGAGGTAGACCGTTCCATAAATTCACAGTCCTCACGGTAAAGAAGGCGTGTCGCCCCTTTAGACTAAACCTTTTCTTCTCCAGACGGAGGGAGTGCCCCCTCGTCCTTTGGGGGGGTTTAACCTGGAACAGTTTTTCTCCATATTTTTTGTATGGGCCATTAATATACTTATATATGTTTATCATATCCCCCCTTAAACGTCTCTTCTCAAGACTAAACAATTGTAACTCCTTTAATCGCTCCTCATAGCTAAGATGTTCCATGCCCCATATTAGTTTAGTCGCGCGTCTCTGCACCCTTTCCAACTCCGCAGTGTCCCTTTTATGGACAGGTGCCCAAAACTGAACAGCATATTCCAGGTGAGGCCGTACCAATGCTTTATAAAGGGGGAGTATTATGTCCCTGTCCCTTGAGTCCATGCCTCTTTTTATACATGACAATATCCTGCCGGCTTTGGAAGCAGCAGCCTGACATTGCATGCTATTCTGTAGTCTGTGATCTACAAGTACACCCAGATCCTTCTCTACCAGTGACTCTGACAGTTTAATCCCCCCTAAGACATACGACGCATGCAGGTTATTAGTACCCAGATGCATAACTTTACATTTATCCACATTGAACCTCATTTGCCAAGTGGATGCCCAGACACTTAGTCTATCCAAGTCATCTTGTAACTTATGCACATCCTCTATAGACTGTACTGTGCTACAAAGCTTGGTGTCATCTGCAAAGATAGAAACAGAGCTGTTAATACCATCCTCTATATCATTGATAAATAAATTAAACAACAGCGGGCCCAGTACTGAACCTTGGGGTACACCACTAATAACCGGGGACCAATCAGAGTACGAATCATTGACCACCACTCTCTGGGTACGATCCATGAGCCAGTGTTCAATCCAGTTACAAACTAAAATTTCCAAACCCAAAGACCTTAACTTACCTGTCAGACGTCTATGAGGGACAGTATCAAATGCTTTAGCAAAATCCAGAAACACTATATCCACAGCCATTTCTCTGTCAAGGCTTCTACTCACCTCTTCATAAAAGCAAATTAGATTGGTTTGACAACTTCTATCCTTAGTAAACCCATGCTGGCTATCACTTATAATACAATTATCCCCTATGTATTCCTGTATGTAATCCCTTATAAGTCCTTCAAACAATTTACCCACAATGCACGTTAAACTTACCGGTCTATAGTTTCCTGGGGAAGACCTAGAGCCCTTTTTGAAGATTGGCACCACATTTGCCTTGCGCCAGTCCCTTGGCACAATACCAGACACCAGAGAATCTCTAAATATCATGAACAGGGGTACAGATATTACTGAACTTACCTCTCTAAGAACTCTTGGGTGTAGTCCATCCGGTCCTGGGGATTTGCTTACATTTATATCACTTAACTTACCTTGTACCATCTCTACATTAAGCCAGTTCAGTACATTACATGTTGTGTTACCAGCACTGACCTGGCCAATGTCAGCTCCTTCTTCCATAGTGTATACAGAACTAAAGAACCCATTCAGTAGCTCCGCCTTCTCTTGATCGCCTGTGACAACCTCCCCATTATCATTATTAAGGGGTCCTACATGCTCTGTCCTTGGTTTTTTTGCATTTATATATCTAAAAAAATATTTAGGATTAGTTTTGCTTTCTTTGGCCACCTGTCTCTCATTTTGAATTTTTGCGGTTTTTATTACATATGCGTTTTTTTTTTGTTTTTTTTTAATAATTATTCATGCAAAACAAAGATAAGGTTCCCCCTATTTTTATCCAAATACCAACCAAGCAGCAACAGCCTGATGTTACCAGGGTGGGCAAAGACCATTGTTACTGGCCCTCCCAAGCCTAAATAACACCAGCCTGTTACCGCCTAGGCTCAGGAGCGCCATATTTGAGGCTTTGGGCCTGGTGGTACCGGCTCCTCCCAGCACCCCTGTGGTGGTGGGTACCGGGGAAATAATTGGGGTTTAGCACTAGCTGTTTTGGGGGCTAATGCTAAGCCTCAGCTTAATAATGGACTCTGTCTATAATACTGCTTCCACTACTAAGCATGCCAAGTAAATAAAAAAAAAACATCACATTTAAAAAAAATGTATTCCAAAAAAACACTCCCCCAAAAGTCCTCATTAACCATTTTATTAACATTAAACCAAAAAAATGCTAATCACTGCACTCCCCTGAATCTAAAGTAATCCACAAGATACACGGATCTGAAATGAGAAGACAAAAAATGAGTTAGTACATTTAGAGGAAAAAAACAAAGTGGTAAAAAGGGAAAAAAAAACATACATACCGTATATACTCGAGTATAAGCCGAGTTTTTCAGCACGATTTTTCGTGCTGAAAACACCCCCCTCGGCTTATACTCGAGTGACCTATCCGCCCTCAGTGGTCTTCAACCTGCGGACCTCCAGATGTTTCAAAACTACAACTCCCAGTAAGCCAGGGCAGCCATCGGCTGTCCGGGCGTGCTGGGAGTTGTAGTTTTGAAACCTCTGGAGGTCCGCAGGTTGAAGACCACTGCGGCCTTTGACATCATCCAGCCCCCCCTCTCACCCCCTTTAGTTCTGTACTCACCTCCGCTCGGCGGGACGGTGCTCTGCTGGTCCGGTGCTGCAGGACTGTGCGGTGGGAGGTCGTCCGGTGGGATAGTGGTTCCGGGCTGCCATCTTCACTGTGGGGGCCTCTTCTCCGCTCTTCGGGCCCGGAATAGTCACATTACCTTGAGGACAACGCAGGGGGACGTTCATTACCAACGTCCGTCTGCGTTGTCGTCAAGGCAACGCCTCTATTTCGGGCCCGAAGTGCGGAGAAGAGGCCCCCCCGGTGAAGATGGCAGCCCGGAACCACTATCCCACCGGACGACCTCCCCACCGGACAGTACTGCAGCACCGGACCAGCGGAGCACCGTCCCGCCGAGCGGATGTGAGTACAGAACTAAAGGGGGTGAGAGGGGGGGCTAGATGATATTGAAGGCCGCAGTGGTCTTCAACCTGCGGACCTCCAGAGGTTTCAAAACTACAACTCCCAGCAAGCCCGATGGCTGCCCGGGCTTGCTGGGAGTTGTAGTTTTGAAACCTCTGGAGGTCCGCAGAAGACCACTGTATCAGACATTGACAAGCGGTGATGATGAAGGTGGGGGGGGGGCTGATGACAAGGGGATGATGACAAGGGGATGATAAAGGGGGGGTGTGTGGGATGATGACAAGGGGATGATGAAGGGGGGGTGTGGGATTATGACAAGGGGATGATGAAGGGAGTGGGGATGATGACAAGGGGATGATGACAAGGGGATGATGAAGGGGGGGTGTGGGATTATGACACGGGGATGATGAAGGGGGTGGGGATGATGACAAGGGGATGATGACAAGGGGATGATGAAGGGGGGGTGGGATTATGACAAGGGGATGATGAAGGGAGTGGGGATGACGACAAGGGGATGATGAAGGGGGTGTGTGGGATTATGAAAAGGGGATGATGACAAGGGGATGATGAAGGGGGTGGAGATGATGACAAGGGGATGATGACAAGGGGATCGGCTGTCCGGGCTTGCTGGGAGTTGTAGTTTTGAAACCTCTGGAGGTCCGCAGGTTGAAGACCACTGCGGCCTTCGACATCATCCAGCCCCCCCTCTCACCCCCTTTAGTTCTGTACTCACCTCCGCTCGGCGGGACGGTGCTCCGCTGGTCCGGTGCTGCAGGACTTCCCCACCGGACAGTTCTGCAGCACCGGACCAGCGGAGCACCGTCCCGCCGAGCGGATGTGAGTACAGAACTAAAGGGGGTGAGAGGGGGGGCTAGATGATATTAAAGGCCGCAGTGGTCTTCAACCTGCGGACCTCCAGAGGTTTCAAAACTACAACTCCCAGCAAGCCCGGACAGCCGATGGCTGCCCGGGCTTGCTGGGAGTTGTAGTTTTGAAACCTCTGGAGGTCCGCAGAAGACCACTGTATCAGACATTGACAAGCGGTGATGATGAAGGTGGGGGGGGGCTGATGACAAGGGGATGATGACAAGGGGATGATGAAGGGGGGGTGTGGGATGATGACAAGGGGATGATGAAGGGGGGGGATTATGACAAGGGGATGATGAAGGGAGTGGGGATGATGACAAGGGGATGATCAATTGGGGGTGTGGGATTATGACAAGGGGATGATGAAGGGGTGGGGATGATGACAAGGGGATGATGAAGGGAGTGGGGATGACGACAAGGGGATGAGGACAAGGGGATGATGAAGGGGGGGTGTGGGATTATGACAAGGGGATGATGAAGGGGGGTGGGGATTATGAAAAGGGGATGATGACAAGGGGATGATGAAGGGGGTGGGGATGATGACAAGGGGATGATGAAGGGGGGTGTGTTGGATGATGACAAGGGGATGATGAAGGGGGGGTGTGGGATGATGACAAGGGGATGATGAAGGGGGGGTGATGACAGGCGGTGATGATGAAGGGGGGGATGATGACAGGCGGTGATGATGAAGGGGGAATGATGACAGGCGGTGATGATGAAGGGGGGATGATGACAGGCGGTGATGATGAAGGGGGGATGATGACAGGCGGTGATGATGAAGGGGGGATGATGACAGGGTGATGATGAAGGGGGTGTTAATGACGGGGGTCTGGATGATGACAGGGGGGATGATGTATTTCCCACCCTAGGCTTATACTTGAGTCAATAACTTTTCCTGGGATTTTGGGGTGAAATTAGGGGCCTCGGCTTATATTCGGGTCGGCTTATACTCGAGTATATACGGTGTATGTATATATATATATATATATATATATATATAAAAATTCAAAGCTGCAAAATTGTGTTCTGTAGTCATTTATTAGTTTTTGCTTATGTGTGCAAAAAAAAAAAAAAAAATGGTATTCAAAAGTGATTTATTGGTTTTTGCTTATGTAAGCCAAATTTATCAACCCCCTGTGGTAGTTTAATAATGTGTCACACAAAAGCAAAACCAAAAGCAAGAAAAAAATGCCAACAGAACTCGATTACCAAAGCAACAATGATAAATGTCCCCGAATATGTCTACTTTATGTTTGCATCGTAAAGTTTTCATGTTTTTATTTTTTTAAGACATTAGAGGGCTTCAAAGTATAGCAGCATTTTTTCAAACTTTTCACGAAAAATAAAAAATCTGAATTTTTCAGGGACCAGTTAAGTCTGAAGTGGATTTGAGGGGCCTTTCTGTGAGAAATATACCACAAATGACCCCATTGTAGAAACTGCACCCCTCAAAGTATTCAAATGCCATTAAGAAAGTTTGTTAACCCTTTAGGTGTTTTACAGGAACAGCAGCAAAGTGGAGGAGAAAAATTAAGATTTCCATTTTTTATACTAACATGTTCATGTGGCCCAATTTTTTTTTACATTTTTGTAAGGGTTCTTAGGAGAAAAAGTCCCACAAAATTTGTAGCCCAACTTCTCTTGAGTATGGAAATACCTCATATATTGACGCAAAGTGCTCTGTGGGCTCACAACATGGCTCAAAAGGGAAAGAGCAACTGTGGGATTTTAGAGGGTGAATATTGCTGAAATGGATTTTGGGGGGGCATGTTGCATTTAGCAAGCCCCCATGGTGTCAGAACAGCAAAAAAAAAAAACACATGGCACACTATTTGGGAAACGACACCCCTCCAGGAACGTAACAAGGGGTACAGCGAACCTTAACACCTCACAGGTGTTTGACAGGTTTGCATTTAAGTTGGACGTGAAAGTGAAAAATTAGATTTTTATACCCCTTGTTATGTTCCATGAGGGATGCAGTTTCCAAAATGGGGTCACATGTGGATATTTTTTTTGTGTGTTTATGTCAGAACCGTTGCAACTTTCAGCCACCTCTGTGCAAATCACCAATTTAGGCCTCAAATGTACATAGTGCGCTCTCACTCCTGAGCCTTGTTGTGCATCCGCAGAGCATTGTACGCCCACATATGGGGTATTTCCGTACAAATTTTGGGGGTCTTTTTTGAAAATAAAAAGTATGGGACAACACCAGCATGTTAGTGTAAAAAAACATACTGGTGTAGACCCCAACTTTTCCATTTCATAAGGGGTAAAATTAGAAAAAGCCCCCAAAATTTGTGACACAATTTCTCCCGAGTACGGAAATACCCCATATGTGTCCCTAAACCGTTTCCTTGAAATATGACAGGGCTCCAAAGTGAGAGAGCACCATGCGCATTTGAGGACTAAATTAGAGATTTGCATAGGGGAGGACCCAGATGCAAGCATTACAATTGACTCTGCTACCATAAATACCCTACAGCAGTGTTTCCCAAACAGGGTACCTCCAGCTGTGGCAAAACTCCCAGCATGTCTGGACAGTGAATGGCTGTCCGGCAATGCTGGAAGTTGTTGTTTTGCAACAGCCGGAGGCTCCTTTTTGCAAACAGTGCCGTACCAGACGTTTTAAATTTTTATGGGGGAGGGTGTACACTGTGTAAGGGTATATGTATATGTAGTGTATTACTCTTTATTTTGTGGTAGCGTAGTGTAGGGTTTTTAGGGTATATTCCCACGGGCGGGGGTTCATAGTGAGTTTCCCGCTGGGAGTTTGAGCTGCGGTGGAAAATTTTCTGCAGCTCAAATTTGAATGTGAATATACCCTGTACGTTCACATCATTGGGGGGGGGGGGGTCAAACCTCCAGCTGTTGCAAAACTTCAACTCTCAGCATGGACTCACAGACCGTGCATGCTGGGAGTTGTAGTTTTGCCACAGCTGGAGGCCCACTGGTGAGGAAAACCGTGTTAGGGAACAGACAAACTCAGTGCTTCCCAACCAGGGTGCCTCCAGCTGTTACAAAACGAACACTCCCATCATAAACGGTCTGTCAGTGCATGCTGGGAGTTGTAGTTTTGCAACAGCTGGAGGCACACTGGTGGGGAAACACTGAGTTAGGTTCTGTTACCTTACTGTGTTTCGTCACCAGTGTGCTTCTTGCTGTGGCAAAACTACAACTCCCAGCATGCACTGATGGCCAAAGGGCATGCTGGGAGTTGTAGTTATGCAACAGCTTGAGGCACGTGTGGTGTCCCGGTACCGCATCCTATACGGTACCTGTTTATAGGTCCCCATAGCCAGAGTCCCTAGGACGTCGGGGTCCTTTTGTATAGTCCGGGCTTGCTGGGAGTTGTAATTTTGAAACCTCTGGAGGTCCGAAGGGTTGAAGACCACTGCGGCCTTCAACATCATCCAGCCCCCCCTCTCACCCCCTTTAGTTCTGTACTCACCTCCGCTCGGCGGGACAGTACTCCGCTGGTCCGGTGCTGCAGGACTGTCCGGTGTGGAGGTCGTCCGGTGGGATAGTGGTTCCGGGCTGCCATCTTTTCTTGCTTTTGGTTTTGCTTTTGTGTGACACATTTATTAAACTACTACAGGGGGTTGATAAATTTGGCTTACATAAGCAAAAACCAGTAAATCACTTTTGAATACCATTTTTTTTTTTGCACACATAAGCAAAAACCAATAAATGACTAAAGAACACAATTTTGCAGCTTTGAAAAAAATGTGATATATATACACACACCGTATATACTCGAGTATAAGCCGACCCGAATATAGGCAGAGGCCCCTAATTTCACCCCAAAATCCCAGGAAATACATCATCACCGCCTGTCATCATCCCCCCTTCATCATCACCGCCTGTCATCATCCCCCCTTCATCATCACCGCCTGTCATCATCCCCCCTTCATCATCACCGCCTGTCATCATTCCCCCTTCATCATCACCGCCTGTCATCATCCCCCCCCTTCATCATCACCGCCTGTCATCACCCCCCCCTTCATCATCCCCTTGTCATCATCCCACAACCCCCCTTCATCACCCCCTTGTCATCATCCCCTTTTTATCATCCCCACCCCCCTTCATCATCCCCTTGTAATCATCCCACACCCCCCCCCCTTCATCATCCCCTTATCATCATCCCCTTGTCATCACCCCCACCCCCCTTCATCATCCCCTTGTCATCATCCCCTTTTCATCATCCCCACCCCCTTCATCATCCCCTTGTCATAATCCCCCCCCCCCTTCATCATCCCCTTGTCATCATCCCACACCCCCCCCTTCATCATCCCCTTGTCATTATCCCCTTGTCATCAGTCCCTCCCCCCCCCCACCTTCATCATCACCGCTTGTCAATGTCTGATACAGTGGTCTTCTGCGGACCTCCAGAGGTTTCAAAACTACAACTCCCAGCAAGCCCGGGCAGCCATCGGCTGTCCGGGCTTGCTGGGAGTTGTAGTTTTGAAACCTCTGGAGGTCCGCAGGTTGAAGACCACTGCGGCCTTCGACATCATCCAGCCCCCCCCTCTCACCCCCTTTAGTTCTCTACTCACCTCCGTTCGGCGGGACGGTGCTCCACTGGTCCGGTGCTGCAATACTGTCCGGTGGGGAGGTCGTCCGGTGGGATAGTGGTTCCGGGCTGCCATCTTCACCGGGGGGCCTCTTCTCCGCGCTTCGAGCCCGAAATAGAGGCGTTGCCTTGACGACGACGCAGACGGACGTTGGTAATGAACATCCCCCTGCGTTGTCGTCAAGGCAACGTGACTATTCTGGGCCCGAAGCGCCCACCCCTAGTCCACCCCTAGTCACCTCTCACCCCTATAGTTATTACTCTAGTCATATGCTCCTTATTTGTGGAAGTTTAACTGTATAAAATGTACATAAATAGTTAATTACCTTTGAGAAGCGTAGCAGGACCTGCGGGTCACGTGATCAGGTAAACTCAATGGTATTTTTGCTTGAGGACCTTTGGAGGTCCCTGTGACATAATGCACTCATTTCCTTTGTGACGGTGAGGGACAGATGGCTGGACCAATCAAAACGGCCCCGCCCCTGCCCATATAAGGGCGCGGTGGCCATTAATCTCTCTTGGTTTCTGGCTGTTGACGAGAAAGGATCTGCGCTGCTGTCATCAGTGTGTCTAGGCCTTAGCCTTGCGGCGACGGCTGTTCTATTCCAAATTGCGAGTGTATCAATCACTAAACACTCTGCAAGACCACCGGACCTTATCTATCCCCTAAATCCGGACGGATCTTCGCAATATACCCTGAATTCAGAGACTATTATCTAAAGTCAAGGTCCGCAACATCTGTCAGTCATTTAAGTATAGAGAGACTGTTTAATTGAGACTGTTACTACTCTGTGGATGTACCGCAAGCCTTTAAGTAAAGTTTATGCAAGTTCAAATTCAACTATCTTGTGGACCTTCAGTCTTTATTCTTATGCACCTATCGTTACTGGGAAGGGCGGCGATAGGCCGGAGAGTCATCTCAACATACTAGCCCTCAGCCTGGCGTCACGAACTATAGGGTTAACATTAACCCCTGATATACCAAAGCAAATCTCTGACTGTACTACCCCTACCCCTGAGACTTACCACACACGCAACTCTAACTTCCAGCATGGCAAGTCAGCAGTTTGCTGTTCGTGCATGCTGGGAGTTGTAGTTTTGCAACATCTGGAGGGCCACAGTTTAGAGATCACTGCACAGTGATCTCCAAACTGTGGCCCTCCAGATGTTGCAAAACTACAAATCCCAGCATGCCCTGACAGCCAACAGCTGTCTGGGCATGCTGGGAGTTGTAGTTTAGCAACATAAGGAGGCTTACAGTTTACAGAAATCACTGCATGGTGACAATCAGATGTCCAAGACAGCTGATGTCCCCTAGACAGGAGCACTAGGATGGGTATGGGGGGGGGTTATAGGGGTCTGTTTGATGTTTTATTTCACACAGAGCTCACACAGCTCCAATCTCCTCACAGATCTCCCTACACTGAGGAGATCGGAGCTGTGAAAGGCAGTTTTTTTCAACTGCCTCTGCTGTGATTGGTCAATCTGGATTGATTGACCAATCACAACAATCAGGGGGCCAGGCCAGCCATGGGGAGACCCGCGGACGATGTCTGTGATGATCAGCTGTCTATGAAAGCTGAAGTCACTTCAATGTCACAGCATGTTTCCATGTTTACATGCTGTGACAGTTTAGCTTCAGGACGAGCCGGCTCATCTAACGCGGCAAGTACTCGCTGATTAGGACGATCAATTAATACTGATCGGTAATATCGACAATCTACTTCTCTGGTCTGACAACGTCACAAAATGTGGGCTAAAAATTGAGCAAAAAAGCCCCCAGAGTACGGATATTCATGGTGCGGCATAGTATGTTTTTAATACTTTTTTTATTTCTGAGGACGGTGGATGGGTTTTTGCGGGATAGTTGGAGTGCAGCTATTTAGTGCCAGGCAGGCTAGTTAGGGTGTCACCAGATGCGGTACCCCCCCTGTCACTCTCTAGCAATGCTACTGGTAATAAAGGGTAGATAAAGAACTTCAGCTATTTACATAAGGGAAAACTTTTCTGCTTTAACCCCTTAAGGATCGAGGTCATTTTGGCCTTAAGGACCAGAGCATTTTTTGCACATCTGACCACTGTCACTTTAAGCATTACTAACTCTGGGATGCTTTTACTTATGAAGTTGATTCCGAGATAGTTTTTTCGTGACATATTCTACTTTATCATAGTGGTAAGTTTTCGTCAATACTTGCATCATTTCTTGGTAAAAAATTCAAAAATTTTAAAATTTTGCTTTTTTTTTTTTTAACCTTGAAGCTCTCTGCTTGTGAGGAAAATAGACAAACCAAATAAATTATATGTTGATTCACATATACAATCTCTTCATGTTTGCATCATAAAGTTGACATGTTTTTTTTTTTTACTTTTGGAAGACATCAGTGGGCTTCAAAGTTCAGCAGCAATTTTCAAATTTTTCTCAAAATTTTCAAAATCTGAATTTTTCAGGGACCAGTTCAGATTTGAAGTGGATTTGAGGGGTCTTCATATTAGAAATACCCCATAAATTACCCCATTATAAAAACTGCACCCATCAAAGTATACAAAATTATATTCAGAATGTTTGTTAACCCTTTAGGTGTTTAACAGGAATAGCAGTAAGTTTAAGGAGAAAATTGAAGACCCAGTATTTACACCCCACTGGCGTTTGACAGCTCTTTGGAACTGTAAGCTGTGCAAATGAAAAATTACATTTTTCATTTTCAAGGACCACTGTTCCAAAAATCTGTCAGACACCTGTGGGGCGTAAATGCTCACTGTACCCCTTATTACATTACTTGAGGGGTGTAGTTTCCAAAATGGGGTCACATGTGGGAGGGGTCCATTGTTCTGGCTCTATGGGGGCTTTGTAAACACACGTGGCCTTCAATTCCGGACCAAATTTATCTTCAAAAGCCCAATGGTGCTCCTTCTCTTCTGAGCATTGTAGTTCACCCGCAGAGCACTTTACATCCACATATGGGGTATGTTCTTACTCAGAAGAAATGGGGTTACAAATTTTGGGGGGCTTTTTCATATTTTCCCTTGTGAAAATGAAAAATTTAGGTTAACACCAGCATATTATGTTTAGTTTTTTTTTTTTTCTCATTTTCCCATCCAAATTTAATGAAAAATTTTCAAACACCTGTGGGGTGTTAAGGCTCACTGTACCCCTTGTTACGTTCCGTGAGGGGTGTAGTTTCCAAAATGAGCCGCTGTAAAATCAGCCACCCCTGTGCAAATCACCAAATTAGACCTCAAATGTACATAGTGTGCTCTCACTCCTGAGCCCTGCTGTGCGTCCGCAGAGAATTTTACGCCCACATATGGGGTATTTCCGTGCTCAGGAGAAATTGCGTTACAAATTTTGGGGGTCTTTTTTTCCTTTACTTGCTTGTGAAAATAAAAAGTAGGGGGCAACGCCAGCATGCTAGTGTAAACATTTTTATTTTTTTACATTAACAGGCTGGTGTAACCCCCAACTTTTCCTGTTCATAAGGGGTAAAAGGAGAAAAAGCCCCCCAAAATTTGTAGTGCAATTTCTCCAGAGTACGGAAATACCCCTTATGTGGCCCTAAACTGTTTCCTTGAAATACGACTGGGCCCCGAAATGAGACAGCGCCTTGCGCATTTGAGGACTACATTAGGGATTGCATAGGAGTGGACATAGTGGTATTCTACGCCAGTGATTCCAAACAGGGTGCCTCCAGCTGTTGCTAAACTCCCAGCATGCCTGGACAGTGAGCGGCTGTCCGGAAATGCTGGGAGTTGTTGTTTTGCAGCAGCTGGAGGATCTGTTTTGGAAACACGGCCATACGATACGTTTCTCATTTTTATTGGGGGGGGGGAGACAGTGTAAGGGGGTGTATATGTAGTGTTTTACCCTTTATTATGTAGTGTAGTGTTTTTAGGGTACATTCGCACTGGCGGAGGTTTACGTTGAGTTGCCCACTAGGAGTTTGGGCTGTGGCGAAAAATTTGCCGCAGCTCAAACTTGAAGCAGAAAACTCACTGTAAACTCGCCCATGTGAATGTACCCTGTACATTCACATGGGGAGTTAAACCTCCAGCTGTTTCAAAACTACAACTCCCAGCATGCACTGACAGACCATGCATGCTGGTAGATGTACTTTAGCAATAGCTGGAGGCACACTGGTTGGAAAACCTTCAGTTAGGTTCTGTGACCTGACTCAGTACTTTCCAAACAGTGTGCCTCCAGCTTTTGCAAGACTACAATTCCCAGCATGTACTGATCGCCGAAGGGCATGCTGGGAGACGTAGTTATGCAACAGCTGGAGGTACGCAACTACAACTCCCAGCTTGCCGAGACAGCTGTTTGCTGTTTGGGCATGCTGGGATTTGTAGTTTTGCAACAGCTGGAGGGTCACAGTTTAAGAGATCGCTGTACAGTGATCTCCAAACTGTGGCCCTCCAGATGTTGCAAAACTACATATCCCAGCATGCCCAGACAGCAAACTGCTGTGTAGGCATGCTAGGAGTTGTAGTTTTGCAACTTCTGGAGGGCTCCAGTTTAGAGACCACTGTATAGTGGTCTCACACTGTAGACCTCCAGATGTTGCCAGGCAACTCACCAGCTTCCGTAGGATCCAAGGAGCCGCATCGTCGTTCTCCTCTTCTGCCGCCGATCACCCCCATTGATCACCGCCTGCTACCGCCGCCCATGAGTAATTAAACTTCTGCGGCAGTCCCTGTCAGTTTCCCCATTCTGCCCTGCCTACTGTGGGTGGGCAGAACAGGGAAACCGAAAGTTAACCCCCCCCCGCCCCCAATTTGCTATTGGTCGTCGCTTCTTGATGACCAATAGTAGGGATAGGAGGGGTGGCACCCCTGCCACCTCACTCCTATCCCTTCAGGGGGATCGTGGGTGTCTCGGACAACCGATATCCCCCTTATATTCCGGGTCACCATAGACCCGTATGACCCGGAATTGGCGACATGTTGCACGGGATGCCTGCTGAATGATTTCAGGAGGCATCCCAGTCCAGTCCCCAACCGGTGCGCGCCGGGGACCTGAATTCCCACGGGCGTATGTATACGCCCTGGGTACTTAACGATAAAAAAACCAGGGTGTATCCATACGCCCTGGGTCCTTAAGGAGTTAAGGGGTTAATAATAATAATAGTAATAAAAATTATGATACTGTTTCTACCATATCCACTTATCCAGAGATATTATGCTAAAGTTATATTGTCATCCTCCATTCCTGGGAATCCACCTCTCCCCTTCTACAGATCTCTGATTCCTTAATCATCCAATAGGGGGGCTTGTTTTCCCACTTATGTGCAAAATTTGTTTCCATGTGGACAATATCTTCTGTCTCTATTACAAGCTGTATGTCCAATATGGGAAATGTGCCTTGAATTATGCAGCTCCTCGCTCACTTGTTAATGTATCAAGTGACCCAGAGCCCACCACGTGGAGGTGGCTGCATTTCGGGCTCCTCCCCACCCCCACCCCCAACCATATGCAGACCTTGTGTGACCCAATCAGCATCTTGTTAAACTGGTTCACATTGATCGTCAATGGCCTTTGCTGTAATACTTCTTAGCTTTGTATGTAGGAAGTAAAATGGCATCTTGAATGTGGTCATCATGCCGGTTACTGTCCATTTGGCCATGGCCCATGCTCCAACCCACACATTGGATACATAATTGGGCCACTTCAGTTTGCTTTTAGCATATTGCCAAGTCCGCTGCAGCCAAGACACTTTGGGCTCCGAGGCATCTTCAGAGGTTGTTGGTAAATCCATCTGGTTATCCGCCATGGTGACTGTCACATGATCGCTGTGCCTGGATTCATGTGGGTCTGAATTGTCACCTAAAGCCATGTCAATAGCCACATCTGCTCGCTGACCACGGTGCTTAATCTTCTTCCCAGGTATTTTATGGATCTCATAATATGGTGGAGTGACCTTATAATGATATAGGTTAGTATACCGCCAAAGGAAACTCGTCACGTAATGTATGAGACACACGACAGGCACAGAGAGAACTGGGATATCTGCAAAATAGCGACAGGATACAATATATTAGACCTATATTCATTCATTTATTTATGTATATATATATATATATATATATATATATATATATATATATGTCTGTGTGTATGTTCACACAAAATCATTTATCTCACAGGAGTAAACCTTTACCCAATTGCTGTAAGAGACTTAAAGGGGTACTCTGCCCCTAGACATCTTATCCCCTATGTAAAGGATAGGGGATAAGATGTCTGATCGCCGGGGTCCCGCAGCTGGGACCCCAGTGATCTCTGTGCAGCACCTAGCCTTTATTCAGAACACTGGGTGACAGGGTCGTAACGTCACAGCCACGCCCCTCGTGACATCACACCACACCCCCTCCCATAGACTTACATTGAGGGGGCGTGGCCATGATGTCACGACCCGCACCGCCCGCTCCAAGCGTTCAGAACTCTACTATATTAACTTTACACTAATACATTCATGTTAAATCCATTTTTAAACAGAAATTTTGGAAGTTTTTATTATTCCTACCTCTTAGCTTCATGGTGGCTGTCCCTACAGGATCCTTTTGCCTAAATAGACAAAATTCTCTTCAATTTGCAAAATAAGCGCAGGTCTAGTAGGAGAACGTGTTCACCCGCCGAACCGAGGAAATAAGTGTTAGGGATTGGATTCTACCCTGGAGAAAGTCTCTTTGATGTGTGATGTCACAGCAGATGACATCACGTGTATGTGTATCCATTGTAATGGCTGTACTGTACTTTACTTACACTATGTACAGTTATATACTGGGGGTTTACAAAGGATTTGAAGATTACAGTTTTAACCCCTTCAGGGTCACAGCCCTTTTTGGTCTTGAGGACAAAGGACATTTTCATTTTTATGTTTAAAATTTTTCCTCCTCCCCTTCTAAGAGCCATAAATCTTAAAATGTTCAACCTAAAGACCCATATGAGGGTTTGTTTCTTTTGCGACCAACTGTACTTTGTAATGAAACCTTTAATTTTAACATAAAATATATGGTACTATAAAAATGTATATATATTATTTGCGGCAGGAAATTGAGAAGTAAACCGCAATTTTGCAACTTTTGAGAGTTTTTATTTTTACACAGTGAAGTGTATGATAACACTGACATGTTCTTTTTATACTGTGGGTCAATGTTTGGGTACACGCTTTACTCTTTTTGTACTGTTTAAAAAAAAAAATCAAACTTTTTGAACATTGTAAGTACGTTTAAAATTGTACGAGGGCTAATTTTTTTCCGTATACATCCCTGCATACGGAAAAAGTTATAGAGGTCAGAAGAGGACAATTTTAAACATACTAATTTTGGTGCAAAAAGTTATAACTTTTAATGTTAAACAAAATCAAACCTTAATTAGCTGGATATCAATTTAATTGTATGGATCTAAAGAACAAGGTGTCATTTTTACCGAAAAGTGCACTGTGTAGAATCGGAAGTCCCTAAAAAAAAATTCAAAATGGTGTTTGTTTTTTTTCCAATTTTGCCCCACTAATATTTTTTTTCTCGTTTTGCTGTAGATTTTGTGGTGAAATGATTGATGTCATTACAAAGTACAATATGTGGCGCAAAAAAACAGCCCCATAGGAGTCTGTGTTATGATTTTAAGAAGGTGAGGAGGAAAAAACTTAAGCGCAAAAATGAAAACCTGTTGTCCTGAATTTTTCATGTTCACTGCACCTGCACTCACATTTAACCCCTGGACATGTTTTATTCATATGGTTATGCTTGTATTGGCACTTAATCTGTGATTTGCTGTTTTTGTCGGTACCACATTTGCGTACATGTGATTTTTGATGACTTTTTTTTATTTTATTTTTTTCTGGGATGTGATCACAATTCAGCATTGGACTTTTTTTATTTTTACGTTTTATGCCGTTCACCATATGGAATCATTAACACTATATTTTAATAATTCTGACTTTTCTGGACATTGTTATGCTAAATATGTTGATTCATTTTTTTTTTTTTTTACAAATTTTTATTTGTAAAATGGGAAGAGGGGGAATTAATTTTTTTATTGGAGGAGATACTTATTCCCATTATTAAATTATAACAGTTAATAGCTATCTTTTGATTTTTAATACTGATCAGTAATATCGACAATCTACTTCTCTGGTCTCAAGATCTCTGGAGATGGCGCACTACAATGCTCAGAAGAGGAGAAGCGCCATTGAGCTTTTGGAGAGAGAATTTGTTTGGAATGGGAGTCAGGGACCATGTGCGTTTACAAAGGCCCCCGTGGTGCCAGAACAGTGGACCCCCCACATGTGAACCGATTTTGGAAACTACACCCCTCACAGAATTTAATAAGGGGTGCAGTGAACATTTACACCCCACTGGCGTTTGACAGGTCTTTGGAACAGTGGGCTGTGCAAATGAAAAAATGCATTTTTCATTTTCAAGGGCCACTGTTCCAAAATTCTGTCAGACACCTGTGGGGTGTAAATGCTCACTGTACCCCCTTATTACATTACATGAGGGGTGTAGTGTCCAAAATGGGATTACATGTGGGGGGGGGGGGGGGTCCATTGTTCTGGTACTATGGGGGCTTTGTAAACACACGTGGCCTTCAATTCCGGACAAAATTTATCTTCAAAAGCCCTATGGCACTCCTTCTCTTCTCAGCATTGTAGTGCACCCGCAGAGCACTTCACATCCACATATGGGGTATGTTCTTAATCTGAAGAACAAATTTTGGGGGGCTTTTTTTCCTATTTTCCCTTATGAAAATGAAAAATTTAGGGTAATGCCAGCATTTTAGTGATTTTTTTTTTTTTTTTTCATTTTCCCATCCAACTTTAATGAAAATTCTTTAGTGTTAAGGCTCACTATACCCCTTATGTTCTGTGCGGGTTGTAGTTTCCAAAATGGGGTCACATGTGGGTATTTATTTTTTTGCGTTTATGTCAAAACCACTGTAAAATCAGCCACCCCTGTGCAAATCACCAATTTAGGCCTCAAATGGTCATGGTGGGCTCTCACTCCTGAGCCTTGTTGCGCGTCTGAGAGCATTTTACACCCACATATGTTGTATTTACGTGCTTTTCCTTTTACCGCTTGTGAAAATAAAAAGTATGGGGAAACATCAGCATGTTAGTGTAAAAATTGTAATTTTTTTACACTAACAGGCTGGTGTAGCCCCCAACTTTTCCTTTTCATAAGGGGTAAAAGGAGAAAAAGCCCCCCAAAATTTGTAGTGCAATTTCTCCCGAGAACGGAAATACCCCATATGTGTCCCTAAACTGTTTCCTTGAAATACGACTGGGCCATGTGCATTTGAGGACTAAATTATTGATTGCATAGGGGTATTCTTCGCCAGTGATTCCCAAACAGGGTGCCTCCAGCTGTTGCTAAACTCCCAGCATGCCTGGACAGTCTTTGGCTGTCTGGAAATGCTGGGAGTCGTTGCTTTGCAACAGGTGGAGGCTCCGTTTTGGAAACACTGCCATACGATACATTTTTCTTTATTGAAGCGGAAAACTCACTGTAAACTCGCCCGTGTGAATGTACCCTGTACAGACCGTGCCTGCTGGGAGTTGAACTTTTGCAACAGCTGGAGGCACACTGGTTGGAAAACCTTCAGTTAGGTTCTGTTACCTAACTCAGTATTTTCCAACCATTGTGCCTCCAGCTGTTGCAAAACTACAACTCCCAGCATGTACTGATCGCCAAAGGGCATGCTGGGAGATGTACAGGGTGGGCCATTTATATGGATACACCTTAATAAAATGGGAATGGTTGGTGATATTAACTTCCTGTTTGTGGCGCATTAGTATATGTGAGGGGGGAAACTTTTCAAGATGGGTGGTGACCATGGCGGCCATTTTGAAGTTGGCCATTTTGAATCCAACTTTTGTTTTTTCAATAGAAAGAGGGTCATGTGACACATCAAACTTTTTGCGAATTTCAAAAGAAAAACAATGATTTGCTTGGTTTTAATGTTCATGAGTTATTTAGAAGTTTCTGACCACTTCTAAAATGTGTTCAATGTGCTTCCCATTGTGTTGGATTGTCAATGCAACCCTCTTCTCCCACTCGTCACACACTGATAGCAAAACCGCAGGAGAAATGCTAGCACAGGCTTCCAGTATCCGTAGTTTCAGGTGCTGCAGAATGGGCAAAACAAATATTGGAACAGGACCCTCAGTTTACGCAGAAGATTTGTTCAGTGATGAGGCAAACTTTTATGTGAATGGTGAAGTTAAAGGGGTACTCCACCCCTAGACATCTTATCCCCTATCCAAAGGATAGGGGATAAGATGCCTGATAGCCTCACGCCCCTTCCCATAGACTTGCATTGAGGGGACGGGGCGTGACGTCACATGAGGGAGGAGTCATAACATCACAAACTTCTGTTCCCATGGTCGGGACTCAGACCCTCCAGCGCTTCCCGAGCAGAAAAAAAGGTGGGTGCCGCATGCTATATTGCGGGGGTCCCCAGCGGCGGGACCCCCGCGATCAGACATCTCGCTATAAGATGTCTAGGGGTGGAGTACCCCTTTAACAATCAAAACCACCGCTATTGGTCTGACACTAACCCACATTGCATAGATCCCTGCAAGACTGTTGGAACACAAAAATTGATGGTATGGTGTAGTATATGGGGTACAAAGATAGTGGGGCCATTCTTCATCAATGGAAACCTCAAGGCCACTGGATATGCGAAATTGCTACATGATGATGTGTTTCCCTCTTTATGCACTGAAGCTGGCACGTTCCCTGAGTTTTTTCTAGCAAGATGGTGCACCACCACATTATGGGTGTCAGGTCCGAGCATTCCTAGATGAAAAGTTTCCTGGAAAGTGGATTGGTCGTCGTGGGCCAGTTGAATGGCCCCCAAGGTCTCCCGATCTGACCCCCTTAGACTTTTATCTTTGGGGTCATCTTAAGGCAATTGTCTATTCTGTGAAGATACGAGATGTGCAGCACCTGAAACTACGGATACTGGAAGCCTGTGCTAGCATTTCTCCTGCGGTGTATATATAGTAGTATATAGCAGTGTATACGGATACTGGAAGCCTGTGCTAGCATTTCTCCTGCGGTGTTGCTATCAGTGTGTGAAGAGTGGGAGAAGAGGGTTACATTGACAATCCAACACAATGGGCAGCACATTGAACACTATGTAAGTGGTCAGAAATTTGTAAATAACTCATGAAAGAATAAAGTTACGTTAAAACCAAGCACATCATTGTTTTTCTTGTGAAATTCCCAATAAGTTTGATGTGTCATATAACCCTCTTCTTATTGAAAAAACTAAAGTTGGATTCAAAATGGCCAACTTCAAAACGGCCGCCATGGTCACCACCCATCTTGAAAAGTTTCCCCCCTCACATATACTAATGTGCCACAAACAGGAAGTTAATATCACCAACCATTCCCATTTTATTAAGGTGTATCCATATAAATGGCCCACCCTACAGTTATGCAACAGTTGGAGGTACGCAACTACAACTCCCAGCATGCCAAGACAGCTGTTTGCTGTTTGGGCACGCTGGGATTTGCAGTTTTGCAACATCTGGAGGGCTACAGTTTAGAGACCACTGCACAGTGATCTCCAAATTGTGGCCCTCCAGATATTGCTAGGCAACTCACCAGCTTCCGTAGGATCCAGGGAGCCGTACCGCCATCCTCTTCTGCCGCCGATCGCCGCCCGCTGCTGCCACCGATGGGTAAGTGGACTTCGGTGACGGTCCCTGACGGTTTCCCCGTTCTGACCCACCTATTGTGGGTGGGCAGAATGGGGAAACCGAAAGTTAACCCCCCCCCCCTGTCCCCAAACTGCTAAAAATAAATAAATAAATGTTTTATGGTCACTGCACTTGCACTCACATTTAACCCCTGGACATGTTGTATTCCTATAGTAATTGCTTATATGGGCACTGGTAATCATGGAATATTATATGAGATGCTCCGCCAGAATTTTCCATGATTCAAAATTTGGTGACAAACTCAGCAATTTTGACGGAAAAAAAAAGGGTTGCGAAAAAGAACTCTCACATATTTTAGTCCCTTAAGGACAGAGCCCTTTTTCACCTAAAAGGGGTACTCTGCCCCTAGACATCTTATCCCTTATCCAAAGGATAGTGGATAAGATGGAAGATTGCCGGGGTCCCGCTGCTGGGGACCCCCAGGATCTCTGCTGCGCCACACCTCTATTGTTACTGCACAGAGCGTGTTTGCTCTGCGCGTAATGACGGGTGATACAGGGGATGGAGCATCGTGATGTCACGGCTCCGCCCCCTCGTGACGTCACAACCCCCCCCCCCCCCCCCCTCAATACAAGTCTATGGGAGGGGGCATGGCGGTTGCCACACCCCCTGCCACAGACTTGCATTAAGGGGGTGGGCCGTGATGTCACAAGGGGCGGAGCTGTGACGTCACGCTGCTCCGTCCCTTGTATCACCCGTCATTACGCAGAGAGTGAACTCGCTCTGTGCAGTAATAATAGTGCGGTGCCGCAGCGGCGATCCCGGGGGTCCCCAGCAGAGGGACCCCGGCGATCGGACATCTTATACCCTATCCTTTGGATAGGGTATAAGATGTGTAGGGGCGGAGTACCCATTTAAGGATTCAGCCCTTTTTTGCAATTCTGACCACTGTCACTTTATACATTAATAACTCTAAGATGCTTTTACTGATTATTCTGATTCCGAGATTGTTTATTCGCGACATATTCAACTTTAACACAGTGGTAAATTTTCATCGTTACTTGCATCCATTCTTGGTGAAAAATCCCCAAATTTCATGAAAATTTTGCATTTTTCTAACTTTGAAACTCTCTGCTTTTAAGGAAAATGGATATTGCTAATAAATTATATATTGATTCCCATATACAATATGTCTACTTTATATTTGCATCATGAAGTTGATATGTTTTTGCTTTTGGAAGACATCAGAGGGCTTCAAAGTTCAGCAGCAATTTTCCAATTTTCCACAAAATTTTTTCAGGGACCAGTTCAGTTTTGAAGTGCGTTTGAGGGGTCTTCTTATTAGATATACCCCATATATGACCCCATTATAAAAACTGCACCCCCCAAAGTATTCAAACTGACATTCAGAAAGTGTGTTAACCCTTTAGGTGTTTCACAAGAATAGCAGCAACGTTAAGGAGAAAATTCAAAATCTTCATTTTTTACACTCGTATGTTCTTGCAGAACCATAGAAACATAGAATGTGTCGGCAGATAAGAACCATTTGGCCCATCTAGTCTGCCCAATATTCTGAATACTATGAATAGTCCCTGGCCCTATCTTATATGAAGGATAGCCTTATGCTTATCCCATGCATGTTTAAACTCCTTCACTGTATTTGCAGCGACCACTTCTGCAGGAAGGCTATTCCATGTATCCACTACTCTCTCAGAAAAGTAATACTTCCTGATATTACTGCAAAGACCTTTGCCCCTCTAATTTAAAACTATGTCCTCTTGTGGTAGTTTTTCTTCTTTAAAATATGCTCTCCTCCTTTACCTTGTTGATTCCCTTTATGTATTTAAAAGTCTCTATCATATCCCCTCTGTCTCTTCTTTCTTCCAAACTATACATGTTAAGGTCCTTTAACCCCTTAAGGACCGGGGTTTTTTCCATTTTTGCATTTTCGTTTTTTGCTCCTTGCCTTTAAAAAATCATAACTCTTTCAATTTTGCACCTAAAAATCCATATGATGGCTTATTTTTTGCGCCACCAATTCTACTTTGTAATGACATCAGTAATTTTGCCCAAAAATCTACGGTGAAACGGAAAAAAAAAATCATTGTGCGACAAAATTGAAAAAAAAAACGCAGTTTTGTAACTTTTGGGGGCTTCCGTTTCTACGTAGTACATTTTTCGGTAAAAATGACACCTTATCTTTATTTTGTAGGTCCATACGATTAAAATGATACCCTACTTATATAGGTTTGATTTTGTCGGACTTCTGGAAAAAATCATAACTACATGAAGGAAAATTAATACGTTTAAAATTGTCATCTTCTGACCCCTATAACTTTTTTATTTTTCTGTGTATGGGTAGTATGAGGGCTAATTTTTTGCGCCCTGATCTGAAGTTTTTAACGATACCATTTTTTGCATTGATAGGACTTATTGATCGCTTTTTATTCATTTTTAAATGATATAAAAAGTGACCAAAAATGCACTATTTTGGACTTTGGAATTTTTTTGCGCGCACGCCATTGACCGAGTGGTTTAATTAATGATATATTTTTATAATTCGGACATTTCCTCACGCAGTGATACCATATATGTTTATTTTTATTTTTATTTACACTGTGTTTTTTTTTTTATTGGAAAAGGGGGGTGATTCAAACTTTTAATAGGGGAGGAGTTAAATGATCTTTATTCACTTTTTTTTTTGCAGTGTTATAGGTCCCATAGGGACCTATAACACTGCACAAACTGATCTTCATCATTGATCACTGGTTTCTCATAAGAAACCAGTGATCAACGATTCTGCCGCATGACTGCTCAGGCCTGGATCTCAGGCACTGAGCAGTCATTCGGCGATCGGACAGCGAGGAGGCAGGTAGGGGCCCTCCCGCTGTCCTGTCAGCTGTTCGGGATGCCGCGATGCAGCTCTGAGCGCGCGGCTAAAGGGTTAATAGCGCGCGGCGCCGCGATCGGCGCTGCGCGCTATTAGAGGCGGGTCCTGGCTTCACTATGACGCTGGGCCCGCCGTGATATGACGCGGGGTTACTGTGTAACCCCGCGTTATATCAGGAGAGCAGGACCAAGGGCGTACCTGTACGCCCTTGGTCCTTAAGGGGTTAACCTTTCCTTGTAAGTTTTATTCTGCAATCCATGTACTAGTTTAGTAGCTCTTCTCTGAACTCTCTCTAGAGTATCTATATCCTTCTGGAGATACGGCCTCCAGTACTGCGCACAATACTCCAATTGAGGTCTCACCAGTGTTCTGTACAGCGGCATGAGCACTTCTCTCTTTCTACTGCTTATACCTCTCCCTATACAGCCAAACATTCTGCTAGCGTTTCCTGCTGCTCTTTTACATTGTCTACCTACCTTTAAGTCTTCTGAAATAATTACCCCTAAATCAATTTCCTCAGATACTCAGGTCAGGGCAGTGTCAAATAATCTATATTCTGCCTGAGGGTTTTTACGCCCCAGGTGCATTATCTTGCACTTATCCACATTTAATTTCAGTTGCCAGAGTTCTGACCATTCTTCTAGTTTGCCTTAATCCTTTTCCAATTGGCGGATCCCTCCAGGAACATCAACCCTGTTACATATCTTTGTGTCATCAGCAAAAAGACATACCTTACCATCGAGACCTTCTGTAATATCGCTAATGAAGATATTAAACAATATTGGTCCCAGTACAGATCCCTTAGGTCCCCACTGGTGACAAGACCTTGCTCTGAATATTCTCCATTGACTACAACCCTCTGTTGTCTGTTACTCAGCCACTGCCTAATCCACTCAACAATATTGGAGTCCAAGCTCTATGACTGTAGTTTATTGATAAGTCTTCTATGTGGGACAGTGTCAAAAACCTTACTAAAATTTAGATATGCAATGTCTACTGCCCCTCCGCCATCTATTAGTTTAGTCACCCAGTCAAAAAAATCTGTAAGATTTGTTTGAAATGATCTCTCTGAAGTCAACCCATGTTGTTTTTCATCTTGCAATCCATGGGATTTTAGATGTTCCACAATCTTATCCTTTAGTAGGGTTTCCATTAATTTCCCCACTATTGATGTCAGACTTACTGGCCTATAGTTGCTTGATTCCTCCTTACTACCTTTCTTGTGAATGGGCACAACATTTGCTAATTTCCAATCTTCCGGGACGGCTCCTGTTACCATTGATTGGTTAAATAAATCTGCTAACGGTTTTGCTAGCTCACCACTAAACTCTTTTAATAATTTTGGGTGTATCCCATCAGGCCCCTGTGATTTATTTGTCTTCACTTAAGGCAGTCGGCTAGCCCCTTATTCTCTTCTACATGCCTTCCTTCCTTTGTTTTTAATTTAGTTATTCCTTTTTTTGATTTCCTTTTTTCATTTATATATCTGAAGAATGTCTTATCCCCTTTATTCACAGACTGAGCTAGTTTTTCTTCTGCCTGTGCTTTAGAAGTTCTTATAACTTGCTTGGTCTCTTTCTGCCTATCTTCATTGCTCTGGTTGTTTTATAATTACTAAATGCTAGTTTTTTGTTTTTTATGATTTTGGCCACTTCTGCTGAGTACCACAGTGGTCTCTTCCTTTTTCTGCTTTTACTGACAAGTCTTGTGCAATTTTCTGTTGCCTTCAATAAAGCGTCTTTTAAGTAGTCCCATTTCTCCTGAACTCCATGTAATTTGTTCCAGTCTGATAGGGACTCATTTATGACTAATTTCATTTTTGAAAATTCTGTTTTTCTAAAATCTAAAACTTTTGTTTTTGTGTGGTGTGACTCCTTCACTGTTCTTATATTAAACCACACTGACTGGTGATCACTAGATCCAGAGCTTTCGCCTACAATAACATCATATACCAAATCCCCATATGTGAATACCAAATCCAAAATGGCCTCCTTCCGCGTTGGCTCCTCAACCACTTGTTGTAGAGATAATCCCAGTAGGGAATTTAGAATATTTGTACTCCTGGCCGAATCAGCTATTTTGGTTTTCCAGTTTATATCCGGAAGATTGAAGTCTCCCATAATGATAACTTCTCCTTTCATTGTCATTTTAGATATTTTTTCAACTAGTAGATCATCTACTTCTTTAACTTGGCCAGGTGGTCTGTATATCACACCTACACGAGTTACTGCACGGTTACCAAACTGCAACGTAACCCAAACTGACTCTGTGGTTTCCTCACTAACTTGTATTAGGTTAGATTTTATGCTATCTTTCACATACAGGGCCACTCCTCCTCCTTTCTTGCCTTCTCTGTCTCTTCTGTATAAAGAGTACCCTGGTATGGATATGTCCCAGTTATTCCTTTCATTAAACCATGTCTCAGTAACGGCATTGGTTGTGTAGTGTTTTTATGGTACATTCACATGGGCGGAGATTTACAGTAAGTTTGAGCTGCGATGGAAAATTTGGAAAAACTCCCAGCATGCACTGGCAGACCATATATGCTGGGAGTTGTAGTTATGCAACAGCTGGAGGCACATTGGTTGGGAAACACAGAGTTTGTTACTTTACTCAGTGTTTCGCAACCATTGTGCCTTCAGCTGTTGCAAAACTAGAACACCCAGCATGTACAGCCTCAGTGCATGCTGGGAGTTGTATTTTTGCAACAGCTGGAGGCACACTGGTTGCAAAACACTGAGTTAGGTAACAAACTCTGTTTCACAACCAATGTGTCTCCAGCTGTTGCAAAACTGCAACAATCAGCATGCATTGACAGCCGAAGGGCATGCTGAGAGTTGTAGTTTTGCAACAGCTGGAGGCACACTGCTACAACTCCCAGCATACCCTTTGGTAGTCTGTGCATGTTGGGAGGTGTAGTTATGAAAAACTAGATGCACACTTTTTCATAGAAAAAATGTGCCTCCAGCTGTTGCATTACCACAACTCCCAGCATGCACAGACTACCAAAGGGCATGCTGGGAGTTGTAGTTGGAACTCCAGCTGTTGCAAAACTACAACTCCCAGCATTCCCTTTGGCTTTGCATGCCGAGAGTTGTTGCTAAGCAACATCAGGAGGTGAACAGGCCTCACCTCCTGCTGTATCCTGCCGCCGGGACCGCCGCACTGTATCCTGCCGCCGGGCCCAATCCTGCTGCTGCTTCGACCGATCAATCACGTGATCGTGAGGTGTCACCCATGCCACCTCACTCCTGCTGAGTAAGGGGGAATGGGGCTGTCTCGGACAGCCCCATTCACCCTTTTTTTCCGGGTCACCGGGTCACCAGAGACCCAATTGACACGGAATAACCACAAATCGCACATCTGAATGGACCTCTGGACCCCCCCTGGGCAATATGCCGGGATGCCTGCTGAACGATATCAGCAGGCATCCCGGTCCATGCCCAGCGAACGGCAGGAGCTGGAAGAACGCAGGGCATACCTATACGCCCTGAGTCCTTAAGGACTCGGAAATGGGGGCATATGGATACGCCCTGCGTCCTTAAGGGGTTAATATTTTAAAAGCAGCACAAGAGACCTTTAAAAATGTGAGGAGAAAAAAAATGGTGTGATTAATATCGCTGGAACAGAAATGACAGTAATTTTTTAATATCTCACCCAATGTGAACTGAACTCAACCCACTTGTAAGTCTGAGTTTACCTGCTACTACATTGAGATGTGGTGACTGGGGTGTTGCAGTATGTAACAGGGTCTGGTTGTATAAACCCTGGGGGCAAGATGTTGTTAACCCCTTAGTGTTCGTGACGCCAGGATGTGTTTATTCCGGTATGGTAACCACCGTCAACCAATCCAGAAATGGTTTGTAATAAAGGAATGTCCACAGCAAGGATTCTGAATAAACTGGAACTTTTACTTGAAATGTTTAGGGAACAGTCTTTACAATTATGCAGTTCCTTCAGAGGCAACCGGGACACAGGATACCTTGCAGGCTTGCTGGGACTTGTAGTTTTGAGGATATTTATGCAGGCCACTGTGCTACTAATATATTCCTTAGCTGAGGAGTAGTCACTGGATTTGTAGAGAGAATTGTAACTCACGTTTTAGAAGTGGTTGTGTTTCTTTAGGCTTTGGCCTAGATGAGATGAATTTGCAGTATACAGGACTTTGTGCTTCCTAATGAGTCCAAGAGATAAGAGAGAGAGAGAATAGAGACTTCAGCACCTTATATACTAGGGGGCTGGACTAAAGCCCATTGGTTGCTAATGCCTGGGGTTCCTGTGCCCATGGAACTCTGGGTATATCACATGACAGTAGATCACATGACCAAGGAAGGTCCTATACATTTTATACAAACTGTACAACTTTATACATATGAATAATAGATGCACATAATGAATATACACTGCATTTATATGAGACAACAAGGGGGGAGCCCTGCAGGAGAGCCCTATGGACCTAAGAGACTCTTCCTGAGGGGACAGGTCCTGTACCGGGACACCTCAAATCCCCTTGTTTAATGAAAGTCGCCCTCAACATCTGTCCCCTTAGGGAGAGGAGCGAAATGGCCATTGGGCCGAATGTAGTTCTGAAGCATTTAACTATAACGTCCAATTTCAGTACACATTAAAATGTCCATACATGCTCTGTAACTTGGGAACAGGAGGATATTGGTTAACTTTAGTACTTGCTGGATATAATTTACCATTTAATGGTTGAGACAAGGTTCCTTAAAGGGGTACTCCGCTGCCCTGTGTCGGAAGCTCCGCTCCCCAGCGTCCGGAAGTTTATTGTTCCTGACGCTGTGTGCGGGCTTCCGTGTTCAGGGCTGCCCCTCGTGACGTCACGCCCGCCCCCTTCATGATGTTATGCCCGCCCCCTCAATGAAAGTCTATGGGAAGGGGGCATGATGGCCATCGTGCCCCCCTTCTCATAGTCTTTCGCTGAGGGGGAGGGCGTGACATCACGAAGGGGGCGGGCATGACGTCACGAGGGGCAGCCCTGAACACGGAAGCCCGCACACAGCGTCCGGAACAATAAACTTCCGGACGCTGGGAAGCGGAGCATCGGACACAGGGCAGCGGAGTACCCCTTTAAGAACACAGCCATGAATATGGTAACAATACTTTTACATTTTACAACAATACATTTATTTATTTTTATTATTGTTTTTTTTATAGAGATATACCTACATATTACTATGCATCTCTAATGACTATGCACATATTATTAGTACTATCACATTTGACTGACTGACAATCTTACTGACATTTGACTGCTATATAGAGTGGGGATCAAAAGTTTGGGCACCCCATGTAAAAATTTGTATTAAAGAAGCCAAGGAAAGATGGAAAAATCTCCAAAAGGCATCAAATTACAGATTTGACATTCTTATAATACGTCAACAAAAGTTAGATTTTATTTCCATCATTTACACTTTCAAAATAACAGAAAACAAAAAGATGGCGTCTGCAATAGTTTGGGTACCCTGCAGAATTTATAGCATGCACTGCCCCCTTTGCACAGCTGAGACCTGCCAGTGTCATGGATTGTTCTCAATCATCATCTGGGAAGACCAGGTGATGTGAATCTCAAAGGTTTTAAATGCCCAGACTGATCTGACCTTGCCCCAACAATCAGCACCATGGGTTCTTCTAAGCAGTTGTCTAGAAATCTGAAACTGAAAATAGTTGATGCTCACAAAGCTGGAGACGGCTATGAGAAGATAGCAAAACATTTTCAGGTGTCAATATCCTCTGTTCGGAATGTAATTAAGAAATGTCAGTCATCAGGAACAGTGGAAGTTAAAACAAGATCTGGAAGACCAAAAAAATATCAAACAGAACAGCTCGCAGGATTGTGAGAAAAACAATTCAAAACCCAGAAAGATCTGGCAGACACTGGAGTTGTGGTACACTAT
Organism: Hyla sarda; assembly: GCF_029499605.1. Classification (NCBI taxonomy): domain Eukaryota; kingdom Metazoa; phylum Chordata; class Amphibia; order Anura; family Hylidae; genus Hyla; species Hyla sarda. The sequence goes on from NC_079190.1 coordinate 470,456,781, forward strand.
TCCACTACAAAAACATACTTGTACAAATATGGTCTTCATGGAAGAGTCATCAGAAGAAAACCTCTTTTACATCCTCACCACAAAAATTAGCGTTTGACCGTTTTGGAAACAAGTTCTGTGGATCGATGAGGTTAAAATTGAACTTTTTGGCCGGAATGAGCAAAGGTACGTTTGGAGAAGAAGGGGAACAGAATTTAATGAAAAGCACCTCTGTCCAACTGTTAAGCATGGGTGAGAGGATCAATCATGCTTTGGGGTTGTATTGCAGCCAGTGGCACAGGGAACATCTCACGAGTAGAAGGAAAAATGGATTCAATAAAACTTCAGCAAATTTTGGATGATAACTTGATGCCATCTGTGAAAAAGCTGAAGTTAAATAGAGGATGGCTTCTACAAATGGATAATGATCCTAAACACACCTCGAAATCCACGGGGGATTACATCAAGAGGCGTAAACTGAAGGTTTTGCCATGGCCTTCACAATTTCCCAACCTCAACATAATTGAAAATGTATGGATAGATGTTGAAAGAACAGTGCGTGACAGACGGCCCAGAAATCTCAAAGAACTGGAAAACTTTAGTAAGAAAGAATGGGCAAAGATACCTCAAACAAGAATTGAAAGACTCTTGGCTGGCTACAAAAAGTGTTTACAAGCTGTGATACTTGACAAAGGGGGCAGTACAAGATATTAACTCTGCAGGGTGCCCAAACTTTTGCAGACACCATTTTTTTGTTTTCTGTTATTTTGAAAGTGTAATTGATGGAAATAAAATCTAAATTTTGTTGACATATTATAAGAATGTCTAATCTGTAATTTGATGCTTCTTGGAGAGTTTTCCATCTTTCCTTGGCTTCTTTATGCACATTAATACAAATTTTTACCTGGGGTGCCCAAACTTTTGATCCCCACTGTATGGTATGCATGATGTCTGCAATGGTTATACATACTCTACATTATCTCACTGTTGCTGCTACTACATTGAGATGTGGTGACTGGGGTGTAGCAGTATGTAACAGGGTCTGGTTGTATAAACCCTGGGGGCAAGATGTTGTTAACCCCTTAGTGTTCGTGACGCCAGGATGTGGTTATTCTGGTATGGTAACCGCCATCAATCAACCCAAGAACGGTTTGTAATAAAGGAATGTCCACAGCAAGGATTCTAAATAAACTGGAACGTTTACTTGTTTAGGGAACAGTCTTTACAATTATGCAGTTCCTTCAGAGGCAACCGGACACAGGATACCTCACAGGTTTGCTTGGACTTGTTATTATTGAGATATTTAGGTAGACCACTGTGCTACTGAATTTGTAGAGAGAATTGTAACTCATGTTTTAGAAGTGGTTGTGTTTCTTTTGGCTTTGGTCTAGATGAGATGAATTTGCAGTATACAGGACTTTGTGCTTCCTTTTGAGTCCAAGAAATAAGAGAGTATAGAGACTACAGCCACTTATATACTAGGGGGCTGGACTAAAGCCCATTGGTTGCTAATGCCTGGGGTTCCTGTGCCGATGGAACTCTGGGTATATCACATGACAGTAGATCACATGACCAATGAAGGTCCTATACATTTTATACAAACTGTACAAATTTATACATATGAACAATTAATACACATAATGAATATACACTGCATTTATAAGACAAGGGGGGAGCCCTGCAGGAGAGCCCTATGAACCTAAGGGACTCTTCCTGAGGGGACTTAAGGATGGTACAGGATAGGTCCTGTACCGGGACACCACAAAGCTTAATGTTAATTATAGAAACAATTATATAACAACTCTATTATTTTATGGTTAAAAATACACACTGCACACCTTGTTAATTGTAGGACACGCACATGCTGGCGTACCCACTAAATTTGAAAATGTTGTGTAAAAAATAGAATAAGGCACAAAATAATTGTGTAAGATTTTTACAGACTACGTAAATAACCCATATGTGGCACTAAAATTTTCCATTAAAAAAAAAATAAAAAATCCATAGTAATGCAGCTTCATGCACATTTTGGGGTGGGTAATGTACCGAGCCGCTTTTTTTTTTTTTTTTGTGGCTTCACTATTGTTTATGTGCCTGTTGGTGCTGCGCTGCCTTCCTTCCTGATGTAAACTCCTTCCTCAGCGCGGTGACGCATGTCTCAACCCACCAACGTCACAAAATGTGGTCTCAAAATTAAACAAAAAAGCCCCCAGGGTACGGATATTCATGGTGCGGCATAGTGTGTTTTTAATACTTTTTTAATTTCAGAGGAGGGTGGATGGGATGTTGCGGGATAGTTGGAGTGCAGCTATTTAGTGCCAGGGAGGCCAGTCAGGGTGTCACATGATGCAGTACACCCCCTCCCAGTCACTCTCTAGTAACACTAATGGTAATAAAGGGTAGATAAAGAACTTCGGCTATTAACATAAGGGAAAACTTTTCTATTTTAAAAAAATGCTTTTGCAAGTGGGTTTCCCAGGTTTTGCTTCCGTGCGATTTATTTTTCAAAGTCGTGCGACTTTTTGATAAATAGGTCACACATAAGCAAAAGTAAGTTAAAAAACAATTGTCATATAAAAGCCGTACGTTTGAAAAGAATGATAAATCTCCTTCAAAAAGTTTTTTCTGGAACTTCGTTTCTCGGCACAGACGTCTCTACCATGATATCCGTCTTCCAGAGCTGCCAAGGAGACTTCCAATAACAATACTCCAGATCACAAAAATTCTGGAGACGGCTTCTGCAGCAGCGGAGGAACAAGATGAGACACACAACTCGTGTTGCTTTTGGCTCCAAAGAAATGGAATCTGCATTAAGTGCAAGTTCCCACTTCAAAGGTTAGGACCATTCCCATATAATCTTACACTAAGAGCTATTCTCATACCGGCCCCACTGCATCTGTACAGCACAGTGTTTCCCAACCAGGGTGTCTCCACCTGTTACATAACTACAACTCCCAGCATGCCCTTTGGCTGTGCATGCTGGGAGTTGTAGTTATGAAACAGTAGGAGGCACACAGGCCTCACCTCCTGCTGCCAGTCATTTCCTGCCCCCAACAGTAAGCTTTCCCCGCCACTGCACACTACATGGTCGGTACCCGCTCTCGCCCTCCAGACTAGGGGCAGAACGGGTGCCGTCAGGACAGCCCAGAAGACGCAGTGATTCATCAGCCGGTCTCAGCCGACCAATCACCATGAACGTGAGGTGGCACCAGTGCCACCTCACTCCTGCTGGGCAATTGTGATTGGTGCTGTCTCGGACATTCGGTACATTCGGGTAAATCTTTTCATTCTTTTTTGGACTTTTTTAGCGATCCTAAAAAATTATGGAGATTTTATTAAAATTTCGTAGGGTACCATAAAAAAATAATAATAAAAAAGATACAGAAGTGATGGAAAAAATTGTATCTAACGAAATGTATCTTTTTTTATTGTGAAATGTTTATAAATTTTTAAACAGGGATCAATTTATGTGAGCGGGTAAAGCACTAAAAATGTAGCCGACAATAATAAAAATGTATTGTGTGCGTGTTTTTCACTTTTTTTTTAACATTTTTTAGGTAGTACTACTACTCCCAGCATGGAACACACTGTTCCATGATGGTAGTAGTAGTTACCTGTACTAATTGACAGATCGCCGGGGTCCCTTGTGATCCTCTTGTATAGATGCGGCGGCAGCTCTTCTATGGTCCCCTGCACTCACGTATATATACACATATTCATATTTCCCGCAGAGCTGTGATTGGCCAGATGGTTCCAGCCAATCACAGCTCTCTGTGAGAAATAGGAATATGTGTATATATACGGCCGTGCAGGGGACCATAGGAGCGCGGCCGCCGCATCCATACATTATACAGGAGCATCACAGCGGGTGTCAGGAGTGATACCCGCAGTGATCTTTCCTTTACTACAAGTACTACTACTCCCAACAATGGAGTACACTCTGCTCCATGCTGGGAGCTGTAGTACCTGCATTAATCGACAGATCGCAGCAGGTGTCAGAAGTTACACTCGCTGCGATATGTCTATTAATGCAGGTACTACAGCTCCCAGCATGGAGCAGAGTGTGCTCCATGTTGGGAGTATTAGTACCAGCAGTAAGGGACAGATCCCAGCGGGTGTCACTCCTCCTGACACCCGCTGCTATCGCCCTTATGTGAATGTCGGGATCAGCTGTTTTCAGGGCTACAGAGCCGCGAGAACAGCTGACGCTGAGCTGTAGGTATACATCGTATATCTACTGCCCAGCAAGAACTTAAAGTGAACCTGCAATGTGTATACAGTATACACATTACTGGCTCACTTAACCCCTTTCTGAGCTGTGCGTTATGCGCAAGCCCAGCAAGGGAAGAGTTAACTTACACTGCTGGACAGTGTAGGTTAACCCTTTGGGCAGTATACACTATATACAGCTATCTATAGATAGCTGTATATAGTGCATACAGAAGATGAAGTCCGCTTTCCTCCCTCGAGTATCAGGCAGGTCCGTGTAGCTCCGCCCCCAGTGATGATGTCATTAGGGGGCGGAGCTACAGAAGGGAACAAGGCTAGTTAATCTGAAGCTCTGTTCACATTGTCCGTTTTGTATAATGTGAACAGACCCTTCTGGCAGTGTCTACCCAGACAGAGAGACTCCAGCTGTTGCTAAACTACAACTCCCAGCATGCCCAGACAGCCAAAGGCTGTCTGGGCATGCTGGGAGTTGTAGTTTTGCACCAATTGGTGGCTCCCTGTTTTGGTAGACATTGCATCATGGGTGCTCTCCCCAGCGGACAGCGCCAAAAATGTCATAACCAATTTTTTGTGTTTTTTTCTTCTCGTTTCAGATCCATGTATGCAGAGGATTACTGCAGATTCAATGGATTATGGCGGATTACTTTTTTTATTTTAATAAAATGGTTAACGAGGGCTGTGGGGGAGTGTTTTTTTAAATAAAATAATTTTTCCAATGTGTGTTTTTTATTTAATTGAATTTTCAGGCTTAGTAGTGAAAGCCGGTCTTATTGACTGAATCCATTACTAAGCCAGGGCTTAGTGCTAGCTCCAAAAACAGCTAGTGCTAACCCCCAATTATTACCCCGGTACCCACCGCCACAGGGGTGCCGGGAAGAGCTGGTACCAACAGGCCCGGAGCGTCAAAAAATGGCGCTCCTGGGCCTAGGCAGCAACAGGCTGGCGTTATTTAGGCTGGTGAGGGAGAGTAACAATGGTCCTCGCCCACCCTGGTAACGTCAGGCTGTTGCTGTTTGGTTGGTATTGTGCTGAGAATGCAAATACGGGGAACCCTCTACGTTTTTTTTTATTTTTTTTATTTAAATAAAATAAAAAACATATAGGGTTCCCCGTATTTTCATTCTCAGCACAATACCAACCAAACAGCAACAGCCTGATGTTACCAGGGTGGGCGAGGACCATTGTTACTGGCCCTCCCCAGCCTAAATAACGCCAGCCTGTTACCGCCTAGGAACAGGAGCACCATTTTTGACACTCCGGGCCTTTTGGTACTGGCTCTTCCCGACATCCCTGTGGCGGTGGGTACCGGGGTAATAATTGGGGGTTAGCTCTAGCTGTTTTTGGGGCTAGCACTAAGCCCTGTCTTAGTAATGGAGTCAGTCAATAAGACCAGCTTCCACTACTAAGCCTGAAAATTCAATAAAGAAAAACACAAGACATTGGAAAAATTATTTTATTTAAAAAACACTCCCCCACAGCCCTTGTTAACCATTTTATTAAAAGAAAAAAATAATAATCCGCCGTAATCCATCAAATCCGCAGTAATCCTCTGTATACACGCATCTGAAACGAGAAGAAAGAAAAACAACACAAAAAATTGGTTATGACATTTTTGGCGCTGTCCGCTGGGGAGAGCACCCATGATGCAATGTCTACCCAAACAGGGAGCCACCAATTGGTGCAAAACTACAACTCCCAGCATTCCCAGACAGCCTTTGGCTATCTGGGCATGCTGGGAGTTGTAGTTTAGCAACAGCTGGAGTCTCCCTGTCTGGGTAGACACTGCCAGAAGGGTCTGTTAACATTATGCAAAACGGACAATTTGAACAGAGCTTCAGATTAACTAGCCTTGTTCCCTTCTGTAGCTCCGCCCTCTAATGACGTCATCACTAGGGGGTGGAGCTACACGGACCTGCCCGGTACTCGAGGGAAGTAAGCGGACTTCGTCTTCTGTATACACTACATACATGTGGTAGCCCTTGGGGGGTGTATGGTAGGGATGGTATAATGTTGGTATATGAGGGGTTAATATTAACCCAGCCACTCGTGACGCCAGGGTGAGGGGTGGTATGCTGAATCCATGTTCCGGCCTATCACCGCCCTTCCCAGAAACGATAGGTGCAATGAAATGACTGAAGGTCCACAAGCAGATTTACGTTGAACTTGAATAACTTTACTGCAGTGCTTGCAATATCCAATGCGTAGTAACAGTCTCATATAACAGTTCTTAGGTTGCTTAGCGACTGGCAGAAGTTGCGGACCTTGCATTAAACTTGTAGTTTCTGAATTTAGGGAGTGATGTGCAGATCCGTCCGGATTTAGGGGAAATATTGGGTCCGGTGATACTGCAGAGTGCTTAGGGGATGACACACTCTATAATTTAGATCATTCAGCCGTTGCCGCAAGGCTCAGGCCTAACTCACTGCGATATAGGTCTTCTATCTAGAGATAGCTGTATATAGTGTATAACGCCCAAAGGGTTAACCTACACTGTCCAGCAGTGTAAGTTAAATCTTCCCTTGCTGGGCTTGCACATAGCGCACAGCTCAGCAAGGGGTTAAGTGAGCCAGCAATGTGTATACTGTATACACATTGCAGGCTCACTGTAAGTTCTTGCTGGGCAGTAGATATACGATGTATACCTACGGCTCAGCATCAGCTGTTCTCCCGGCTATGTAGCCCTGAGAACAGCTGATCCCGACATTCACATCAGGAGGATCGCAGCGGGTGTCAGGAGAAGTGACATCCGCTGGGATCTGTTCCTTACTGCAGGTACTAATACTCCCAACATGGAGCACACTCTTCTCCATGCTGGGAGCTGTAGTACCTGCATTAATAGACATATCGCAGCAGAGTGTAACTTCTGACACCCACTGCGATCTGTCTATTAATGCAGGTACTACAGCTCCCAGCATGAGGCAGAGTGTGCTCCACGTTGGGAGTAATAGTACTTGTAGTAAAGGAAAGATCACTGCAGGTATCACTCCTGACACCCGCTGTGATGCTCCTGTATAATGTATGGATGCGGCGGCCGCGCTCCTATGGTCCTCTGCACAGCCGTATATATACACATATTCCTATTTCTCACAGAGAGCTGTGATTGGCTGGAACCATCTGGCCAATCACAGCTCTGCGGGAAATATGAATATGTGTATATATACGTGAGTGCAGGGGACCATAGAAGAGCGGCCACCGCATCTATACCTTATACAAGAGGATTGCAAGGGACCCCTGCGATCTGTCAATTAGTACAGGTAACTACTACTCCCATCATGGAAGAGTGTGTTCCATGCTGGGAGTAGTAGTACTACCTAAAAAATGTTTTTTAGAAAAGTGAAAAACACGCACACACTACATTTTTATTATTGTCGGCTACATTTTTAGTGCTTTACCCGCTCACATAAATTGATCCCTGTTTAAAAATGAATAAACATTTCATAATAAAAAAGATACATTTCGTTAGATACAATTTTTTCCATCACTACTGTATCTATTTTATTATGATTTTTTTTATGGTACCCTACGAAATTTTAATAAAAAAGGTATCTCCATAATTTTTTAGGATCGCTAAAGTCCAAAAAAAGAATAAAAAGATTTACCGAATGTACCCGAATACCGAATGTATCCGAAAAATCAAATTGCATCTTTATCCTTTTTATTATCTTTGTTATCAGAATGAATTCTTTACGTCATTTAGGGATAACGAATGCATTCGTTATTTACAGCTATTCGTATTATCGTGGCTATTCGGGAATGTTCAAAATATGTTTTCGTGCATTCGGATCGGTCCGAATGCCCGAAAACGGTAAAATTCGGTAAATTAGACATTCGTGCTGAACTGAATTGCACATGTCTAGAAGTTACACTGTACCAGGACATTGCGCCCACGACCTCCCGGCGCTCATGACCACAGGTATTGACTCTATTACTATCTCCGATCACGCTCCTGTACATCTTTCTTTGTCTCTGTCCCCTTTCCCCTCCAATTCTTGGCGCTGGAGATTGAATGAAGGCATCCTTTCTAATCAGACTGCTCTAGCTGACATTACGCAACAGTTATCCTTATACTTTGATTTAAACTCTAAGTCGGGAACGGCCTTCATGCGAGGGATATTCATTTCCTGGGGTTCCAAACTGAAGAAAGAGAGGCAGCGCAAGATCACTGACATTCTGTCTGAAATCTCCACCCTGGTGAGGATACACAAGTGTACCGGGGCGATAGCGATTCAGGAGACACTTAAATCCCTATGCACCACCCTTAATACTCTCCTCACCGAAAAATCAGCGGAGGCCTACCTCCACCACAGGCACCGTATTTATGCACACGGGGACAAGGGAGGTAAGCTCATGTCCACACTTATAAAGAAGGCGAGAACAAAACAACACATTCATGCAGTGAGAGATGAGAGAGGCCACCGGTATACAGACACGCCCTCCATTGCTAAAGCTTTCCAGACGTTTTACACCTCTCTGTATAATTTATCAGAGGGAGAGTCCCCGGACTCTGCTTCCGGACGTAGAGAGGCGACGAAAAGATTTCTGACATCACTAAACCTCCCTACTTTAGACGAACACATGCAGAGAGAACTCATGCTACCTATTACCCCAGAAGAAGTGCAGAGAGTGGTCTCTTTTTTCCCACCGGGGAAGAGTCTGGGCCCGGACGGTCTTCCACTGGAATACTACCGTAAATTTGCGGACGTTCTGATCCCCCACCTCACCTCTGTTTGCGAGGCTTTATTCCGTGGGTCTCCTCTCCCTAAACAGTCCCTTGAAGCACATGTCACTCTCATTCACAAGGAAGGCAAGAACCCAGAAGACTGTGGGAGCTACAGACCAATATCACTTCTGAACTTAGACCTCAAAATCTGGGCTAAACTGCTCTCCTTGAGAATCAAGAGTCATCTTCCCCACTTAGTAGACGTGGACCAGTCGGGATTTGTACCAGGTAGGGAGGGTCGCACGAACACATTGAGACTGCTAACTGCGATCCAACATGCTCACATGAAAAGACTGCCCCTTGTCCTTCTTGGCATTGACGGCATTTGATAGGGTCAATTGGGAGTATATGAAGGAGACGCTACACTGCTTCGGATTTCCCCTGCAGTTTATAACAGCTCTTATGTCCCTTTACACACAACCGTATGCTTCGTTGATGGTCAACGATGACATATCCCCCCGTTTTGGATCACAAACGGGACCAGGCAGGGATGCCCCCTGTCCCCAACCATTTTTATACTAACAATGGAAACGCTTTTACAGAGAGTTCGACAGTTGACCAGTATCTCAGGATACAAAACCCCGAGGGGAGAGCTTAAAGCACTAGCCTTCGCAGATGATTTACTATTTCTCTTAAGTGACCCTGCACACGGACTGCCTAGTTTATTAGACCTGTTCGGAGAATTTGGCTCGCTGTCGTACTTGAAAGTAAATGTTTCTATGTCGGAATTATTAAACATTACTCTATCTGCAGCTAAGATTAGGGAGATCGGCTCCCTGTCCCCTTTCCCCTGGGCCAAATCGTCACTCACGTATCTAGGGGTTAAAATACCTAGCTCGCTCACAAGCATTTTTCAACTTAACTTCAAACCCCTACTAGCAGAGATTAAAGAGACATTGGCTGGATATGATCTTCCCCTGATCCTATGGATGGGTAGGAAAAACCTGGGTAGGAAAAACTCAGATGTTAATAAGTGCAGGTCAATGTTTTGATGCCAGATCTGTACTGTTATCTATACTATGATGGAGAAGGCGCTGCTGCGACAGCGACCCCCTCGCCTACCTTTGTTCCTTATCTCTTTGTATTGTGCGTTAATGACTTTAAAATAAAATAAAAACTTGTTTGAAAAAAAAAAAGTCTGATGTGTAAGTGAAAAAAAATGTTTACACTAAAATGCTGTTTTCCCCCCAAATTTTACATTTTTGCAAGGGGTAATAGGAGAAAATGACCCCCAAAATTTGTAAGCCCATTTCTTCTGAGTGTGGAAATACCCCATGTGTGGATGTCAAGTGCTCTGCTGGTGAACTACAATGCTCAGAAGAGAAGGAGCGCCATTGAGCTTTTGGAGAGATAATTTGTTTGGAGTAGTAGTCAGGGGCCATGTGCATTTACAAAGCCCCCGTGGTGCCAGAACAATGGACCCCACACATGTGACCCCATTTTGGAAACTACATCCCTCACAGAATTTTATAAGGAGTGCAGTGAGTATTTACACCCCACTGGTGTTTGACAGGTCTTTGGAACAGTGGGCTGTGCAAATTAAAAATTACATTTTTCATTTTCAAGGACCACTGTTCCAAAAATCTGTCAGACACATGTGGGGTGTAAATGCTCACTGTACCCCTTATTACATTATGTGAGGGGTGTAGTTTCCCAAATGGGGTCACATGTGTGGGGCGGGGTCCATTGTTCTGGCACTATGGGGGCTTTGTAAACACACGTAGCCTTCAATTCCGGACAAAATTTATCTTCAAAAGCCCAATGGTGCTCCTCTCTTCTGAGCATTGTAGTTCGCCCGCAGAGCACTTTCCATCCACATATGGGGTATGTTCTTACTCAGAAGAAATGGGGTTACAAATTTTGGGGGGCTTTTTTCCTATTTTCTGTTTTTTTTACTTTTTTATTTTCCTATCCAACTTTAATGAAAAATTCTTCAAACACCTGTGGGGTGTTAAGGCTCACGATACCACTTGTTACATTCCTTGAGGGGTGCAGTTTCCAAAATGGGGTCATATGTGGGTATTTCTTTTTTTGCGTTTATGTCAGAACCGCTGTAAGATCAGCCACCCTTGTGAAAATCACCAATTTAGACCTTAAATGTACATAGTGCACTCTCCCTCCTGAGCGTTGTGGTGCGTCCGCAGAGCATTTTACGCCCACCTATGGGGTATTTCCGTGCTCAGGAGAAATTGCGTTACAAATTTTAGGGGTATTTTTTTCCTTTTACTGCTTGTGAAAATAAAAAGTATGGGGCAACACCAGCATGTTAGTGTAAACATTTTTATTTTTTTACACAGGCTGGTGCAGCCCCATACTTTTCCTTTTCATAAGGGGTAAAAGGAGAAAAAGCCCCCCAAAATATGTAGTACAATTTCTCCCGATTATGGAAATACCCCATGTGTGGCCCTAAACTGTTTCCTTGAAATATGACAGGGCTCCGAAGTGAGAGAGCGCCATGCGCATTTGAGGACTAAATTAGGGATTGCATAGGGGTGGACATAGGGGTATTCTATCCCAGTGATTCCCAAACAGGGTGCCTCCAGCTGTTGCTAAACTCCCAGCATGCCTGGACAGTCAGTGGCTCTCTGGAAATGCTGGGAGTTGTTGTTTTGCAACAGCTGGAGGCTCCATTTTGGAAACACTGCCGTAAGATACGTTTTTCATTTTTATTGGGGGGGAACAGTGTAAGGGGGTGTATATATAGTGTTTTACCCTTTATTATGTGTTAGTGTAGTATTTTTAGGGGACATTCGCACTGGCGGATTACAGCGAGTTTCCCGCTAGGAGTTTGCGCTGTGGCGAAAAATTTGCCGCAGCTCAAACTTGAAACATAAACCCCACTGTAAACTCGCCCGTGTGAATTTTCCCTGTATGTTCACATGGGAGGGCAAACCTCCATCTGTTTCAAAACTACAACTCCCAGCATGTACTAACGGACCGTGCATGCTGGGAGTTGTACTTTTGCAATAGCTGGAGGCACACTGGTTGGAAAACCTTCAGTTAAGTTCTGTTACCTAACTCAGCACTTTCTAACCAGTGTGCCTCCAGCTGTTGCAAAACTACAATTCCCAGCATGTACTGATCGCCGAAGGTCATGCTGGGAGATGTAGTTATGCAACAGCCGGAGGTACGCAACTACAACTCCCAGCATGCCAAGACAGCTGTTTGCTATTTGGGCATTCTGGGATTTGTAGTTGTGCAAAAGCTGGAGGGTCACAGGTTGGAGATCACTGTGCATTGATCTCCAAACTGTGGGCCTCCAGATGTTGCAAAACTACAAATCCCAGCATGCCCAGACTGCAAACTGCTTTGTGGGCATTCTAGGAGTTGTAGTTTTGCAACATCTGGAGGGCTACAGTTTAGAGACCACTGTATATTGGTCTCAGACTGTAGACCTCCAGATGTTGCTAGGCAACTCACCGGCTTTCGTAGGATCCAGGGAGCCGCATCGCCGTCCTCCTCTTCTGCCGCCGATCACCCCTGCAGATCGCCGCCTGCTGCCGCCGCCGGTTAGTGATTGGGCTTCGGTGCCGGACCCTGTCGGTTTCCCCGTTCTGCCCAGCCTACTGTGGGTGGGTAGAAAGGGGAAACTGAAAGTTAACCCCCCTGCCCCCGATCTGCAATTGGTTGTCGCTTCTTGATGACCATTAGCAGGGATAGGAGGGGTGGCACCCCTGCCACCTCACTCCAATCCCTTCAGGGGGATCTTGGGTTTCTTTGACAACCGCGATCCCCTTTATATACCAGTCACCATAGACCTGTATGACCATAGGCGTGCGCAGCCTATTGCATTAGGGTGTGCATCCTAAAGTACAAACTCACGCCGCACGCATGCGTATATATATATATATATATATATATATATACATACATACATATACATACACACACACACACATACAAACACACAAATACACTCTTGCTTGCATGCACACATACATAAACAGAGAAGACACCACTAGATAAATCCATTGTCCCCGTAGTCATCCAGATAGCCAATACAGATACCAAACATGCAAGAAAGTCCAAGACCACAGCACCAAAATTGGAAAAAAAGAGCTATTATTTATTGGTTCCTCAAAAAAACTTTTGGGGAACTAATAAACTACAGTTCTTTTGCACGTATCAGTTTATAATTTTTGGTGCTGTGGTCTTGGACTTTGTTGCAAACCTGTATACCATATAAGTAATTGTATCCAGGATCATATAAAGGTAGATACCAGCTGTACACAGGATCTGTATACCATATAGGGGATTATAGTTACATCTAGGGACTCACAGGTAACATAATTTCTGATCAGCGATGTCCTCTTTCCTTTTCTTGTGTATCTGGATCAGATTGACATGTCAACTTCTTCCAGGTAAAAACCATCTCTTTAGCATCTGCAGGAAAAACATGTTAGACTCTGCATTTTTCCAGTGCAATGCCCTCTCATAATAAGGAATAGTAGGTACCCCATTAAGTAGGCCTTTCCCCCACCATAGACCCCCTCATTAGATAAATACGTCTGAAAGTAGGTAGGTTGTTAGCTATCTAGATAGGTAGGTAGGCAGGTAAGTAGGTAGCTAGCTACATGGGTAGGTTGCAACTATGTCAGTAGCTAGGTATGTTCATAGCTAGGTTGGTTGTTAGCTAGATAGCTTGTTAAGTGTCTAGGTAGATTGTTAGCTAGCTAAGTAGATAGCCATACAGGTAGGTAGTTAGGTTGCTAGGTAAATAGCTAGGTAGGTAGCAAGGTTGGTTATTAGCAACATAGGTGGGTAGCTAGCTAGGTAGCTAGGTAGGCAATTAGCTAGGTAGGTTGTTAGCTAGCTAGGTAGCCATGTAGTTAGGTTGCTAGGTAGATAGATAGCTAGGTAGGTAGCCAAGTAGTTAGGTAGATGGATAGTTAGGTAGGTAGATATTCAGGTTGCTAGATAGCCAGGTAGATAGTCAGGTAGCCAGCTTGCTATGTAGGTAGCCAGGTAGTTAGATAGCCAGGGAAGTAGGAAACCAGGTAGGTAGGTTGTTAGCTAGATTGGCAGGTAGGAATTAACACTTTTCAGGTTAAAATGATGGGTTTCCCAGTACATTAATAATATAGACACTGATTTGAATAGGGACCTTCCATACAATTAAATATACCTTTTATTATGTTCCAATAAAATATCGACTTACACTACAAAATATACAGGCTGCCACCGATCACCTATGGATTAGGACACATTTATCTTATTGCACTTGAGTATAAGTAGTCTCTCAGGATAAACTCCATATAAAGGGCAAAAACAGTGTATAAAAACACACAAAATATACACACAATTAATTATATATGCGTGACATCACAGGATACACATATGCGGGGGATATTTTCTCCTATTCTGACCCCTATTTTTTATTTCTCCTTATATGTCCTGTATGAGGGGCATTTTTTTGCGCCCCGATCTGTGATTTTTAACGGTTCCATTTTTGTTTCGATGGGACCTTTTGATTGCTTTCTTTTGTCTTTTTGATTAAATTCTGGAGTTGCAGTTAGTTACTAACTACAACTCCCAGCATGCCTTGATACAGCCTGTGGCTCAGCAGCATGTTGGACTATATAGTAGAATATAGTATGGATCAGTGTTTCCCAACCAGAGGTGCCTCCAGCTGTTGCAAAACTGTAACTCCCAGCATGCCCGGACAGCCAACAGCTGTATGGAGGCACTCTGGTTGGGAAACACTGGTATAGTATATGGTGCAACATTCTGGTAGTTGGTGGATTGGTTATATAAATACCGGCCAGGTGGCACCCTACTTTAGACTCCTCTGCCCCCTGCCCCTCTGTCCCCCTGCCCCTCTGCCTACCATATCCACTTATCCAGAGATTTTATGCTAGAGATATATTGTCATCCTCCATTCCTGGGAATCCACCTCTCCCCTTCTACAGATCTCTGATTCCTTAATCATCCAATAGGGGGGCTTGTTTCCCACTTATGTACAAAAAAATTTCTAGGTGGACAATATCTTCTGTCTCCATTACAAGCTGTATGTCCAATATGGGAAATGTGCCTTGAATTATGCAGCTCCTCGCTCACTTGTTAATGTATCAAGTGACCCAGAGCCCACCACGTGGAGGTGGCTGCATTTCGGGCTCCTCCCCACCCCCACCCCCAACCATATGCAGATCTTGTGTGACCCAATCAGCGTCTTGTTAAATTGGTTCACATTGATCGTCAATGGCCTTTGCTGTAATACTTCTTAGCTTTGTATGTAGGAAGTAAAATGGCATCTTGAATGTGGTCATCATGCCGGTTAGTGTGCGGTTGGCCATGGCCCATGCTCCAACCCACACATTGGATACATAATTGGACCACTTCAGTTTGCTTTTAGCATATTGCCAAGTCCGCTGCAGCCAAGACACTTTGGGCTCCGAGGCATCTTCAGAGGTTGTTGGTAAATCCATCTGGTTATCCGCCATGGTGACTGTCACATGATCGCTGTGCCTGGATTCATGTGGGTCTGAATTGTCACCTAAAGCCATGTCAATAGCCACATCTGCTCGCTGACCACGGTGCTTAATCTTCTTTCCAGGTATTTTATGGATCTCATAATATGGTGGAGTGACCTTATAATGATATAGGTTAGTATACCGCCAAAGGAAACTCGTCACGTAATGTATGAGACACACGACAGGCACCGAGAGAACTGGGATATCTGCAAAATAGCAAAAGTATACAATATATTAGACCTATATTCATTCATTTATTTATGTATATATATGTAAATTGATATATTCACACATATAATATATATGTATAAAAATTTATTATTTATATATTATTAATCAAATATTATTATTTCAGAGTAGTTTCCCATGTTTTCTTTTAGAAGGCAAAATACTTAAAACATTGATTCACAAACTAAAATCATTTATCTCACAGGAGTAAACCTTTTCCTAATTGCTGTAAGAGACTTAAAGGAGTACTCTGCCCCTAGACATCTTATCCCCTATACAAAGGATAGGGGATAAGATGTCTGATCGCAGGGGTCTCGCAGCTGGTACCCCAGTAATCTCTGTGCAGCACCCAGCATTCGTTCACAACACTGGGTGACAGGGTCATAATGTCACGGCCACGCCCCTCGTGACATCACGCCACACCCCCTCAATGCAGCCACCACACCCCCTCCCATAGACTTACATTGAGGGGGCGTGGCCCTGACATCACGACCCCGGGGGCAGCAGAGTACCCCATCAAAGCCACCCAGGATAGACTGTACAAGAGAACATCAGTAACTTTACTGCACTCTACTATATTAACTTTACACTAATACATTCATGTTAAATCCATTTATAAACTGAAATTTTGGAAGTTTTCATTATTCCTACCTCTTAGCTTCATGGTCACCGTCCTTACAGGATCCTTTTGCCTAAATAGACAAAATTCTCTTCAATTTGCAAAATAAGCGCAGGTCTAGTAGGAGAACGTGTTCACCCGCCGAACCGAGGAAATAAGTGTTAGGGATTGGATTCTACCCTGGAGAAAGTCTCTTTGATGTGTGATGTCACAGCAGATGACATCACGTGTATGTGTATCCATTGTAATGGCTGTACTGTACTTTACTTACACTATGTACAGTTATACTGGGGGTTTACAAAGGATTTGAAGATTACAGTTTTAACCCCTTCCGGGTCACAGCCCTTTTTGGTCTTGAGGACACAGGAAATTTTCATTTTTACCTTAACATTTTTTCCTCCTCCCCTTCTAAGAGCCATAAATCTTAAAATGTTCAACCTAAAGACCAATATGAGGGTTTATTTCTTTTGCGACCAACTGTACTTTGTAATGAAGCCTTTCATTTTAACATAGAATATATGGTACTATAAAAAAATATATATATTATTTACGACAGGAAATTGAGAAGAAAACCGCAATTTTGCAACTTTTGATAGTTTTTGTTTTTACACAATGAACTGTATGATAACACCGACATGTTCTTTTTATACTGCGGGTCAATGCTTGGGTAAACACTTTACTATTTTTGTACTGCTTCAAAAAATATAAATATATATCAAACTTTTTAAACAATATAAGTATGTTTTAAACTGTATGAGGGCTAAGTTTTTTGCTGTATTCATCCCTGTATATGGAAAAATAAAAAAGTTATAGAGGCCAGAAGAGGACAATTTTAAACCTACTAATTTTGGTGCAAAAAGTTACAAGTGTAACAACTCCATAGATGATCTCTCTGTTCAGATTGGTGTAATTGGGGTAGATATAAATCTAATAAGAGAAGACATGAAAAAAAGGGGGTGGGCATGCCCAGAGGGGGTTGTGATGGTTTCCTTTTCTTTTTTATTTATTTTTTTATTTCTCCTCTGCTTTCTTTATTCTTTCCCAATGGTTAGGATGCCTAGGCGTTGCTCTTTCCCATCCCCTCTGTTGTGTTGCAGAATAAGGTAAACAAAATTAAGATTCTCGCATGGAACGTTGGGGGATTAGAGGACAATGTTAAGAGGATGGCAGTAATGAGGGTAGTAAGAAACCACCTCCCGTGTGTGGTGGGCTTGCTCGAGACACACCTTACGGGGGACACGGTGCACCTCCTGGGAAGAAATTGGTGGGGTAATAGCTACCACTCCTTTTTCTCTTCTCACTCAAGGGGAGTTTCGGTTCTCTTTCATAGGCGTATAAAATGGGAGCTGTTTGGGAAGAGGGTGGATGAGTATGGGCGATTCATCTTTTTACATGGCAATATGGATGGTTTGATTTGTGTTCTAGCATTTGTTTATGTCCCTCCTCCTTTCTCCTCAGATATTTTGATTAAGCTTTTTGATTTTTGTGTAGGGAAGGACTGTCCTATGTTCCTGCAGGGAGATATAAACTGTGTAAGCTCAGAGGAAATGGATAGACTTCGTATGCAGGGAGCAGTTAGAAGTACGGGGGTGTCCCCATTGGCTAAAATCTGCACAGAGTTCGGATGGAAGGATATTTGGAGGATGCAAAATCCGGAAGCTAGAAAGTATTCTTGCTGGAATAAAACCAGCCGAACTCTGTCCAGAATAGATACATGTATTGGTAATCCCCAAAGCTGGGATAAAATAAGCCAGATTCCTTATCTCACTCGCTGCCTGTCTGACCACGCAGCGATAGAGATAAATATTATTACGGGAGGGTTGCCCTGGGAGGGTTTGTTAAAAATTAACGCACACTGGTTTACACTTATAGATAACGGAGGGATATTAAAGAGTCTTGTAGAGTACTTTAGGAACAACTGGGGGACAGCGAGTGACCAGATGGTATGGGAAGCGGGGAAGGCGTTCCTCAGGGGAGAGTTAATAAGAGCAATTAAAAGAAAGAAGCGGGAGTTTAGGAGTAGGGAGGAAGAGCTGAGGAAGAATTGTTTGAAGAACAACAAGTACGGAACCCCACGGAGGAAGGTAAAAGTAAGTGGCAGGAGTGCCAGGATGCCCTGGACGGCTATCTGTTAAGTAAAAGTAAGAGCAAGTCCCTTTTCCAGGGACACCAGAGACTGGTAGAGGCGGGTACCTCAAATAAGTTTCTGATGTCACTGGTGAGGTAGCAGAGAGCCTCTCCAGGGCCTCAGAGAATTATAGGGAGGGAAGGTAAGGAATGTGTGGGAAGGAAAGAGGTTCTTAGAAAATTTGGAGAATATTACAAGGAATTATATACATCAGAAATAGAGAAAGAAAGTAAAGAAATAAAAAAGTACCTACAAGTAATAGGGCTCCCTCAAATACCGAGTGAAGTTAGGGAGGAAATGGAGAATTCAGTAAGTGTGGGGGAATTAGAACATGCTCTTAAAAAAACACGGGGTAATACCACCCCTGGGAGTGATGGCCTCCCTTTTGAGGTATACAGAAGATACAGTAGCTGCCTGTTACCAGCATTAGCCTGAGTTTTGTCCTCTAGTGGGAAGGGATTAGGGTTGCCACTTTCTATGAGGGAATCCATTATAATCCTATTGTTGAATGAAGGGAAGAGTGAGGAGGAGATGGGCTCGTATAGGCATAAAATTTATCAGTGCGTTTTTGTTTTTTTGTAACACAATTTTGTATGCATTTTTTTGAGCAAATAAAAAAGGAGAAGAAAAAAAAAGTTATAATAAGTAAAACAAAATCAAACCTTAATAAGCTGGGTATCAATTTAATTGTATGGATCTACAGAAAAAATATAAGGTGTAATTTTTACCGAAAACTGCACTGTGTACAACCGTAAGCCCCTAAAAAAAATTTCAAAATGGCGTTTGTTTTTTTCAATTTTGCCCAACAAATATTTTTTTTCTAGCTTTGCCGTAGATTTTGTGGTGAAATTATTGATGTAATTACAAAGTACAATGTGTGGTGCAAAAAAAAACAGCCCTTATAGGAGTCTGTGTTATGATTTTAGGAAGGTGAGGAGGAAAAAACTAGCGCAAAAATGAAAACCTGTGGTCCTGAAAGGGTTAAAAAAAATATATTTTTTTTTCATTGTCACTGCACCTGCACTCACATTTAACCCATGGACATGTTTTATTCATATGGTTATGCTTGTACTGGCACTTAATCTGTGATTTGCTGTTTTTATCGGTACCACATTTGCGTAAATGTGATTTTTGATGCCTTTTTTTTTATTAACTTTTTTATTTTTTTTCCGGGATGTGATCACAAATCAGCATTGGACTTTGTTATTTTTACGTTTTATGCCGTTCACTGTATGGAATCATTAATGTTATATTTTATCATTCGGACTATTCTCGACATTGCTATACCAAATATGTTGATTTATTTTATTTTTTTTACAAATTTGTAAAATGGGAAAAGAGGGGGAATTAATTTTTTTTATTGGAGGAGGTAATTATTCCCATTATTAAACTGTAACAGTTAATAGCTATCTTTTGATTTTTAACCTGTTGGGGACAAAGGGCGTATGCATACGCCCTTGCATCCTGGTACTTAAGGACGAAGGGCGTATCCATACGCCCGTGGGAATTTCGGTCCCCGCCGCGGGCCGGGTGTGGACCGGACCGGGGTGACTGCTGATATCTATCAGCAGGCACCCCGTGCAAATGCCCTTGGGGGGTCATTAGACCCCCCCATGTCGGCGATCAGCGCAAATCTCAAGTGAATTCACACTTGCGATTTGCGCCGATTCCGGGTCATCACAGGTCTATGGTGACCCGAAATAGAAGGGGGATCGCGGTTGTCTAAGAAGGGATAGGAGTGAGGTGGCAGGGGTGCCACCCCTCCTATCCCTGCTATTGGTGGTCTAGACGTGACCACCAATAGCAGATCGGGGTGGAGGGATTTACTTTCGTTTTCTTCGTCCTGCCCACCCACAATAGGCGGGGCAGGACGGGGAAACAACGGGACCAAACGCCGAAGGTTCACTTACCCCTCTGGAGGCTGCGGGCGATGGTGATCGGCGGGCGGCGACGGAGATCGGCGCGGGCGGTGGGCGGCAGAATAAGACGGCTCCCTGGATCCTACAGAAGCCGGTAAGTTGCCTAGCAACATCTGGATGGCTACAGTCTGAGACTCTAGCCCTCCAGATGTTGCAAAACTACAACTCCCAGCATGCCCAGACAGCTGTTTGCTGTTTGGGCATGCTGGAATATGTAGTTTTGCAACAGCTGGAGGGCTGCAGTTTGAGACCACTATATAGTGGTCTCTAAACTGTATCCCTCCAGATCTTGCAAAACTACAACTCCTAGCATGCTCAAACAGCTCTTTGCTGTCTGGGCATGCTGGGATTTGTAGTTTTGCAACATCTGGAGGGTCACAGTTTGGAAATCACTGTGCAGTGGTCTATAAACTGTAGCCCTCCAGATGTTGCAAAACTGCAAATCCCAGCATGCTCAAACAGCAAACAGCTGTCTCACCATGTTGGGAATTGTAGTTGCGTAACCTCCAGCTGGTGCATAACTACATCTCCCAGCATGCCCTTCGGCGATTAGTACATGCTGGGAGTTGTAGTTTTGCAACAGCTGGAGGAACACTGGTTGGAAAATACTGTTTAACAGAACCTAACTGAAGGTTTTCCAACCAGTGTGCCTCCAGCTGTTGCAAAACTACAACTCCCAGCATGCATGGTATGTCAGTACATGCTGGGAGTTGTAGTTTTGCAACAGCTGGAGGCACACTGGTTGGAAAATACTGTTAGGTAACATAGCCTAACTGAAGGTTTTTAACCAGTGTGCCTCCAGCTGTTGCAAAAGTACAACTCCCAGCATGCACGGTATGTCAGTACATGCTGGGAGTTGTAGTTTTGCAACAGCTGGAGGCACACTGGTTGGAAAATACTGTTAGGTAACATAGCCTAACTGAAGGTTTTCCAACCAGTGTGCCTCCAGCTGTTGCAAAAGTACAACTCCCAGCATGCACTGTCAGTGCATGCTGGGAGTTGTGGTTTTGAAACAGCTGGAGGTTTGTCCCCCCATGTGAACGTACAGGGTACATTCACACGGGCAGGTTTGCAGTAAGTTTCCTGCTTCAAGTTTGGTCTGCGGCAAATTTTTCGCCGCAGCTGAAACTCCTAGCGGGAAACTCACCGTAACACGCCAGTGTGAATGTACCCTAAAAACACTACACTACACTACCACATAATAAAGAAAAACAATACATATACACCCCCTTACACTGTCCCCCCCCCCAATAAAAATGAAAATCGTATTGTACGGCAGTGTTTCCAAAACGGAGCCTCCAGCTGTTGCAAAACAACAACTCCCAGCATTTCCGGACAGCCACTGACTGTCCACGCATGGTAGGAGTTAAGCAACAGCTGGAGGCACCCTTTTTGGGAATCACTGGCATAGAATACCCCTATGTCCACCCCTATGCAATTCCTAATTTATTCCTCAAATGCGCATGGCGCTCTCTCACTTCAGATCCCTGTCGTATTTCAAGGAAACAGTTTAGGGCCACATATGGGGTATTTCCGTAATTGGGAGAAATTGCACTACAAATTTTGTGGGGCTTTTTCTCCTTTTACCCCTTATGAAAAGGAAAAGTTGGGGGTTACACCAGCCTGTTAGTGTAAAAAAAAAAAATGTTTACACTAACATGCTGGTGTTGCCCCATACTTTTTATTTTCACAAGCAGTAAAAGGAAAAAAAGCCCCCCAAAATTAGTAAAGCAATTTCTCCTGAGTGCGGAAGTATCCCAGATGTGGGCGTAAAACGCTCTGCGGATGCACAACAAGGCTCAGGAGTGAGAGCACACCATGTACATTTGAGGCCTAAATTGGTGATTTGCACAGGGGTGGCTGATTTTACAGTGGTTCTGACATAAATGCAAAAACCTAAATACCCACATATGACCCCATTTTGGAAACTACACCCTCCACGGAACGTAACAAGGGGTATAGTGAGCCTGAACACCCCACAGGTGTTTGACGAATTTTCATTAAATTTGGATGGGAAAATGAAAAAAAAAAATGTTTTCACTAAAATGCTGGTGTTACCCTAAATTTTTCATTTTCACAAGGGAAAATAGGAAAAAAGCCCCCCAAAATTCCTAACCCCATTTCCTCTGAGTAAGAACATACCCCAAATGTGGATGTAAAGTGCTCGGCAGGCGCACTACAATGCTCAGAAGAGAAGGAGCGCCATTGGGATTTTGAAGAGAAAATGTGTCCGGATTTGAAGGCCACATGAGTTTTTACAAAGCCCCCATAGTGCCAGAACAATTAACCCCCCCCCACATGTGACCTCATTTTGGAAACTACACCCCTCGTGTAATGTAATAAGGGGTACAGTGAGCATTTACGCCCCACATTTGTCTGACAGATTTTTGGAACAGTGGTCCGTGAAAATGAAAAATTGTATTTTTCATTTTCACAGTCCACTGTTCCAAAGATCTGTCAAATGCCAGTGGGGTGTAAATACTCACTGCATCCCTTATTACATTCTGTGAGGGGTGTAGTTTCCAAAATGGGGTCACATGTGGGGGGTCCATTGTTCTGGCACCACAGGGGGCTTTGTAAACGCACATGGCCCTTGACTACCATCCCAAATGAATTCTCTTTCCAAAAGCTCAATGGCGCTCCTCCTCTTCTGAGCATTGTATTTCGCATGCAGAGCATTTTACGTCCTAACATGGGGTATTTCCATACTCAGAAGAGATGGGGTTACAAATTTTGGGGGGCATTCTCTCCCATAACCCTTTGTAAAAATTGTAAATTTGGGGAAGAAACAGCACTTTAGTGGAAAAATTTACACATCTGATTTTAACGAAAAGTCGTCAAACACCTGCGTGGTGTTATGGCTCACTGGACCCCTTGTTACGTGCCTTGAGGGGTGTAGTTTCCAAAATGGTGTGCCATGTGGGGTTTTCTGCTGGTGTTCTGGCACCATAGGGCCTTCCTAAATGTGACATGCCCCCCAAAAACCATTTCAGCAAAATTCACTC
This sequence comes from Hyla sarda, assembly GCF_029499605.1. Taxonomy (NCBI): domain Eukaryota; kingdom Metazoa; phylum Chordata; class Amphibia; order Anura; family Hylidae; genus Hyla; species Hyla sarda. The sequence goes on from NC_079190.1 coordinate 470,480,079, forward strand.
TCCAAAATGCCATTGTTGCTCCTTCCTTCTGAGCCCTCTACTGTTAGGGTTAGGGTTAGGGTTAACAAACTTACTGAATGTCATTTTGGATACTTTGAGGGGTGCAGTTTTTATAATTGGGTCATTTGTGGGGTATTTCTAATAGGAAGGCCGTTCAAATCATCTTCAAACCTAAACTGGTCCCTGAAAAATTCCGATTTTGAAAATTTTGTGAAAAATGTGAAAATTGCTGCTGAACTTTGAAGCCCTCTGATGTCTTCCAAAAGTAAAAATATGTCAAACTTATGATGCAAATATAAAGTAGACATATTGTATTTGTGAATCAATGTATAATTTATTTGGAATGTCTATTTTCCTTACAAGCAGAGAGCTTCAAAGTTTTAAAATTGCAACATTTTCAAATTTTTCATCAAATTTTTGAATTTTTCACCAAGAAATGATGCAAATATCGACAAAAATTTACCACTACCATAAAGTAGAATATGTCATGAAAAAACAGTCTCAAAATCAAATTTATAAGTAAAAGCATCCCAGAGTAATTAATGCTTAAAGTGACAGTGGTCAGATTTGCAAAAAATGCTCCCTTTTTTAGGGTTATAATGGGCTCCTTCCCCAAGGGGTTAATACTGATCAGTAATATCGACAATCTACTTCTCTGGTCTCAAGATCTCTGGACCGAGCGCACTACAATGCTCAGAAGAGGAGGAGCGCCATTGAGCTTTTGGAGAGAGAATTTGTTTGGAATGGAAGTCAGGGGCCATGTGCGTTTACAAAGCCCCCCGTGGTGCCAGAACAGTGGACCCCCCACATGTAACCCCATTTTGGAAACTACACCCCTCACAGAATTTAATAAGGGGTGCAGTGAGTATTTACACCCCACTGATGTTTGACAGGTCTTTGGAACAGTGAGCTGTGTAAATGAGAAAATTGCATTTTTCATTTTCACGGACCACTGTTCCAAAAATCTGTCAGACACCTGTGGAGCGTAAATGCTCACTGCACCCCCTATTACAATATGTGAGGGGTGTAGATTCCAAATTGGGGTTACATGTGGGGTTACACTTTACATCCACATATGGGGTATGTTCTTACTCAGAAGTAATGGGGTTACAAATTTTTGGGGGCATTTTTTTCCTATTTTCCCTTGTGAAAATGAAAAATTTAGGGTAACGCCATCATTTTAGTCAAAAAATGTTTGTTTTTTCATTTTCCCATCCAACTTTAATGAAAATTCTTGGTTGTTAAGGCTCACTATACCCCTTATGTTCCGTGCGGGTTGTAGTTTCCAAAATGGGGTCACATGTAGGTATTTATTTTTTTGTGATTATGTCAGAACCGCTGTAAAATCAGCCACCCCTGTGCAAATCACCAATTTAGGCCTCAAATGGTCATGGTGCGCTCTCATTCCTGAGCATTGTTGTGCGTCCACAGAGCATTTTACACCCCACATATGGGGTATTTCCGTGCTTTTCCTTTTACCACTTGTGAAAATAAAAAGTATGGGGCAACACCAGCATGTTTATTTTTTTATACTAACAGGCTGGTGTAGCCCCCAACTTTTCCTTTTCATAAGGGGTAAAAGGAGAAAAAGCCCCCCAAAATTTGTAGTGCAATTTCTCCCAAGTACGGAAATACCCCATACGTGGACCTAAACTGTTTCCTTGAAATACAATAGGGCTCCAAAGTGAGAGAGCACCATGTGCATTTGAGGAATTAATTAGGGATTGCATAGGGGTGGACATAGGGGTATTCTACACCAGTGATTCCCAAACAGGGTACCTCCAGCTGTTAATAAACTCCCAGCATGCCTGGACAGTCAATGCTGGGAGTTGTTGTTTTGCAACAGCTGAAGGCTCCGTTTTGGAAACACTGCTGTACGATATATTTTTCATTTTTTTTGTTTATTGGGGGGGGGGGCAGTGTAAGGGGGTGTATATGTAGTGTTTTACCCTTTATTATGTGTTAGTGTAGTGTAGTGTTTGTAGGGTACATTCACACTGGTGGGCGTTTATGGTGAGTTTCCCCGCTAGGAGTTTGCGCTGCGGCGAAAAATTTGCCGCAGCTCAAACTTGAAGCGGAAAACTCACTGTAAACTCGCCCGTGTGAATGTACCCTGCATTCTGGGCGTTGTACTTTTGCAACAGCTGGAGGCACACTGGTTGGAAAACCTTCAGTTAGGTTCTGTTCCCTAACGCAGTATATTCCAACCAGTATGCCTCCAGCTGTTGAAAAACTACAACTCCCAGCATGTACAGATCGCCAAAGGGCATGCTGGGCGATGTAGTTATGCAACAGCTGGAGGTACGCAACTACAACTCCCAGCATGCCGAGACAGCTGTTTGCTGTTTGGGCATGCTGGGATTTGCAGTTTTGCAACATCTATAGGGCCACAGTTTAGAGACCACTGCACAGTGATCTCCAAACTGTGGCCCTCCAGATGTTGCTAGGCAACTCACTAGCTTCCGTAGGATCCAGAGAGCCACATCGCCATCCTCTTCTGCCGCCGATCGCCACCCGCAGCTGCCGCTGACAGGTGAGTGTACTTCGGTGCCGGTCCCTGTCGGTTTTTCCCCGTTCTGCCCTGCCTATTGTGGGTGGGCAGAACGGGGAAACCGAAAGTTAACCCCCCCCCTCGCCCCAATCTGCTATTGGTCGTTGCTTCTTGATGACCAATACCAGGGATAGGAGGGATAGGAGGGGTGGCACCTCTTCCCTTCAGGGTGATCGTGGGTGTCTTGGACAACCGCGATCCCCCTTATATTCCAGGTCACCATAGACCCCCCTGGGCATTTGCACGGGATGCCTGCTGAATGATTTCAGCAGGCATCCCGATCCCCGCACGGTGGGGCCTGGAATTCCCAAGGGGCGTATGGATATGCCCTGGGTCCTTAATGATCAGAAACCGAGGGCATATCCATACGCCCTGGGTCCTTAAGGGGTCAAAGGGGTTAAAAATAAATAATTAATTTTTTATGGTCACTGAACTTTTAACCCCTGGACATGTTGTATTCATATAGTAATTGCTTGTATGGGCACTGGTAATCATGGAATATTGTGTGAGATGCTCCGCCAGAATTTTCCATGAAAATTTGGTTCCAAACTCAGCATATTTGACGCAAAAAAAAAAGTGTAGCGAAAATGAACTCTCGTATTTTAACCCCTTAAGGACTGAGCCCTTTTTCACCTTAAAGGGGTACTCCGCCCCTAGACATCTTATCCCCTATCCAAAGGATGGTGGAAAAGATGTCAGATCGCTGGGGTCCCACTGCTGGGGACCCCCGGGATCTTCGCTGCGGCACCACGCTATCATTACTGCACAGAGCGAGTTCGCTCTGCGAGTAATGACGGTCAATACAGGAGCTGGAACATCATGATGTCACGGCTCCGCCCCCTTCTGACGTCACGGCTCCACCCCCTTTGTGATGTCACGGCCCGTCCCCTCAATACAAATCGATGGGAGGGGGCGTGGCGGTTGTCATGCCCCCTGCCATAGACTTGCGTTAAGAGGGCAGGTCGAGATGTCACAAGGGGCGGAGCCATGACGTCACGCTGCTCCGTCCCCTATATTGCCCGTCATTACACAGAGAGCGAATTCGCTCTGTGCATTAATGATAGCGTGGTGCCGCAGTGGCGATCCCGGGGGTTCCCAGCAGTGGGACCCCGGCGATCTGACATCTTATCCCCTATCCTTTGGATAGGGGATAAGATGTCTATGGGCGGAGTACCCCTTTAAGGACTCAGCCCTTTTTTGCAATTCTGACCACTGTCACTTTAAGCATTAATAACTCTAAGATGCTTTTACCAATTATTCTGATTCCAAGACTGTTTTTTCGTGACATATTCAACTTTAACACAGTGGTAAATTTTCATCGTTACTTGCATCCTTTCTTGGTGAAAAATCCCCAAATTTCATTCAAATTTTGAAAATTTTGCATTTTTCTAACTTTGAAACTCTCCGCTTTTAAGGAAAATGCATATTGCAAATAAATTATATATTGATTCACATATACAGTATGTCTACTTTATATTTGCATCATGAAGTTGACATGTTTTTACTTTTGCAAGACATCAAAGAGCTTCAAAGTTCAGCAGCAATTTTCACATTTTCCACAAAAATTTTCAAAATCTGAATTTTTCAGGGACCAGTTCAGTATTGAAGTGCGTTTGAGGAGTCTTCTTATTAGATATACCCCATAAATGCCCCCCTTATAAAAACTGCACCCCCCCCCCCCCCCCCCAAAGTTTCAGTTTCACAGGAATAGCAGCAAAGTAAAGGAGTAAATCTTAATTTTTACACTTGCATGTTCTTGTAGACCCAGTTTTTGAAATTTTACTAGGGGTAAAAGGAGAAAAAGCCCCCCAAAATTTGTAACCCAATTTCTCTCGAGTAAGGAAATACATCATATGTGGATTTTAAGTGCTCTGTGGGTGCACTACAAGGCTCAGAAGGGAAGGAGCGACAATGGGATTTTGGAGAGTGTTTGTGAAATGGTTTTTAAGGGGTATGTCACATTTAGGAAGCCCCTATGGTGCCAAAATATCAGAACCCCCCCCCCACATGGCATACTATTTTGGAAACTACACCCCCCAAGGAATGTAACAAGGGGTCTGCTGAGCCTAAACACCTCACAGGTGTTTGACGACTTTTCGTTAAAGTCGGATGTGTAAATGCATTTTTTTTTCACTAAAATGCTGGTTTTCCCCCAAATTTTACATTTTTACAAGGGGTTATAAGAGAAAATGCCCCCCAAAATTTGTAATCCCATCTCTTCTGAATATGGAAAGACCCACTGTGTGGATGTCAAGTGTTCTGCTGGCACACTACAATGTTCAGAAGAGAAGAAGTCACATTTGGCTTTTGGAAAGCAAACTGTGCTAAAATTGTTTTTGGGGGGCATGTTGCATTTAGTAAGCCACTATGGTGCCAGAACAGCAAAAAAATAAATAAATAAATAAATAAAACACATTGCATACTATTTTGGAAACTACACCCCTCAAGGAACTTAACAAAGCGTACAGTGAGCTTTAACACCCCACAGGTGCTTTACAAATTTCTGCTAAAGTTGGACGAGAAAATTAAAAATTTGATTTTTTTCACTAAAATGATGGTGTAAGCCCAAATTTTTCATTTTCACAAGGGGTAATTGGAGAAAAAGTCTCCCAAAATTTGTAACCCCATTTCTTCTGAGTATGGAAATACCCCATATGTGGATGTAAAGTGCTCTGCGGGCGAACTACAATGCTCAGAAGAGAAGGAGCGCCATTGAGCTTTTGGTGAGAGGATTTGGTTGGAATAGAAGTGGGAGGCCATGTGTGTTTACAAAGCCCCCCTGGTGCCAGAACAGTGGGACCCCCCCCCCACATGTGACCCCATTTTGGAAACTACACCCCTCTTAGAATTGAATAAAGGGCGCAGTGAACATTTACACCCCACTAGCATTTGATAGATCTTTGGAACAGTGGGCAGTGCAAATAAAAATATAACATTTTAAATTTTCACGGAACACTGTTCCAAAAATCTGTCAGACACCTGTGGGGCGTACATGCTCACTGTACCCATTATTACATTACATGAGGGGTGTAGTTTCCAAAATGGGGGTCACATGTGGGGGGGGGGGTCCACTGTTCCGGCACTATGGGGGATTTGTAAACACACATGGCCTTCAATTTCAGACACCTTCTCTTGCCAAAAGCCCAAGGTTACTCCTTCTCTTCTGAACATTGTAGTTCTCCCGCAGAGCACTTTACATCCATATATGGGGTATGTTCTTACTCAGAAGAAATAGGGTTACAAATTTTGGGGGGCTTTTTTCCTATTCTCCCTTGTGAAAATGAAAAATGTAGGGTAACACCAGCATTTTAGTGAATTTTTTTACATTTTTTTATTTTCACATCCAACTTTAACGGAAATTTGTCAAACACCTGTGGGATGTTAAGGCTCACTATGCCGCTTGTTACATTCCGTGAGGGGTTTAGTTTCCAAAATGGGGTCACATGTGGGAATTTATTGTTTCGCGTTTATGTCAGAACCGCTGTAAAATCAGCCACCCCTTTGCAAATCACCAATTTAGACCTCAAATGTACATAGTGCGCTCTCACTCCTGAGCCTTGTTGTGCGCCCACAGAGCATTTTACGTCCACATATGGGGTAGTTCTGTACTCAAGAGAAATTGCGTTACAAATTTTGGGGCTCTTTTTTTCCTTTTACCGCTTGTGAAAATTTAAAGTATGGGGCAACACCAGCATGTTAGTACGCCCCAACTTTACCTTTTCATAAGATGTAAAAGGAAAAAAAGCCCCCCAAAATTTGTAACGCAATTTCTCCCGAGTACGGAAATACCCCATATGTGGCCTTAAACTGTTTCCTTGAAATACCACAGGGCTCTGAAGCAAGAGAGCACCATGCACATTTGAGGCCTAAATTGGGGAATTGAATCCGCCACAAAAATACCCTATGGCAGTATTTCCCAAACAGGGTGTCTCCAGCTGTTGCAAAACTCCCAGCATGCCTTGACAGCCAGTGGCTGTCCGGCAATACTGTGAGTTGTTGTTTTTCAACAGCTGGAGGCTCCGTTTTGCAAACAGTGCCGTACAAGACCTTTTTTTTTTTTATTGGGGGGGGGGGGGCACTGTGTAGGCTTATGTAATATTTTACTTTTTATTTTGTGTAGTGTAGTGTTTTTAGGGTACATTCACACAGGCAGAGGTTTACAGTAAGTTTCTCGCTGAGAGTTTGAGCTGCTGCGGAAAATTTGCCACATCTCAAACTTGCAGCAGAACGCGTAGTAAACCTGCCAGTGTGAATGTACCATGTACATTCACATGGGGGGGGACCTCCAGCTGTTGCAAAACTACAACTCCCAGCATGCACTGACAGACCATACATGCTGGGAGTTGTAGTTATGCAACAGCTGGAGGCACATTGGTTGCGAAACACTGAGAGTTTGTTACTTTACTTTAGTGTTTCACAACCATTGTGCCTCCAGCTGTTGCAAAACTAGAACTCCCAGCATGTACAGTCTCTCAGTGCATGCTGGGAGTTGTATTTTTGCAACAGTTGGAGGCACACTGGTTGCAGAACCCTGAGCAAAACTGCAACAATCAGCATGCATTGACAGCCGAAGGGCATACTGAGAGTTGTAGTTTTGCAACAGCTGGTGGCACACTGCTACAAATCCCAGCATACCCTCTGGTAGTCTGTGCATGTTGGGAGTTGTAGTTATGAACAACTGGATGCTCACTTTTTCATAGAAAAAATGTGCCTCCAGCTGTTGCATAACTACAACTCCCAGCATGCACAGACTACCAAAGTGCATGCTCCTGTCGCCGCCACCGATCCTGAGGGGACACCCGCCGGACCAGGGAAAAATAGGAGACCCCCGCCTGCGCCGATCTCCGCTCCGATCGCTGTCCCCAGCAAGTCCGTGATTGATCGGTCGTTCCGACCCATCAATCACGTGATCGTGAGGTGGCACCAGTGCCACCTCACTTCTGCTGAGTAAGGGTGAATGGGGCTGTCTCGGACAGCCCCAGTCACCCATTTTTTCCGGGTCACCAGAGACCCGATTGACACGGAATAACTGCAAATCGCTCGTCTGAATTGATGAGCGATTTGCGTCGATCGCCGATATGGGGGGGGGACACCTCTGCACCCCCCTGGGCGATATGCCGGGATGCCTGCCGAACGATATCAGCAGGCATCCCCGTCCGGTCCCTGCCCAGCCAGCGGCAGGGGCAGGAAGAACGCAGGGTGTACCCATACGCCCTGAGTCCTTAAGGACTCGGAAACGGGGGCATATGGATATGCCCTGCGTCCTTAAGGGGTTAATATTTTCAAAGCAGCACAAGAGACCTTTAAAAATGTGAGGAGAAAAAAAATGGCGTGATTAATATCGCTGGATAAGAAATTACAGTAATTTTTTGATATCTCACCCAATGTGAACTGAACTCAACCCACTTGTAAGTCTGAGTTTACCTGCTACTACATTGAGATGTGGTGACTGGGGTGTTGCAGTATGTAGCAGGGTCTGGTGGTATAAACCCTGGGGGCAAGATATTGTTAACCCCTTAGTGTTCGTGATGCCAGGATGTGGTTATTCCGGTATGGTAACCGCTGTCAACCAACCCAAAAATGGTTTGTAATAAAGAAATGTCCACAGCAAGGATTCTGAATAAACTGGAACTTTTACTTAAAATGTTTAGGGAACAGTCTTTACAATTATGCAGTTCCTTCAGAGGCAACCGGGACACAGGATACCTCGCAGGCTTGCTTGGACTTGCTATTATTGAGATATTGAGGCAGACCACTGTGCTACTAATATATTCCTTAGCTGAGGAGTAGTCACTGGATTTGTAGAGAGAATTGTAACTCACGTTTTAGAAGTGGCTGTGTTTCTTTAGGCTTTGGCCTAGATGAGATGAATTTGCAGTATACAGGACTTTGTGCTTCCTAATGAGTCCAAGAGATAAGAGAGAGAGAGAATAGAGACTTCAGCCCCTTATATACTAGGGGGCAGGACTAAAGCCCATTGGTTGCCAATGCCTGGGTTTCCTGTGCCCATGGAACTCTGAGCATATCAAATGACAGTAGATCACATGACCAAGGAAGGTACTATACATTTTATACAAACTGTACAACTTTATACATATGAATAATAGATACACATAATGAATATACACTGCATTTATATGAGACAACAAGGGGGGAGCCCTGCAGGAGAGCCCTATGGACCTAAGAGACTCTTCCTGAGGGGACAGTTCCTGTACCAGGACACCACAAACCCCCTTGGTTAATGCGCAAACCCCCTTGCTTAGTGGCCCTCAATGTCTGTCCCTTTAGGGAGAGGAGCGAATTGGGCCATTGGGTCGTATGCAGTCCTGAAGCATTTAATTAGAACGTTCAATTTCAGGCTGATGAACGAGAAAATAATAAAGTGTAGAGTCTATGTACACATTAAAATGTCCATACATGCGCTGTTACTTGGGAACAGGATGACATTGGTTAACTTTAGTACTTGCTGGATATACAGAACCATTTAATGGTCGAGACAAGGTTCCTTAACCCCTTCAGGACCAAGCCCATTTTGGCCTTAAGGACCGGAGCGTTTTTTGCACATCTGACCACTGTCACTTTAAACATTAATAACTCTGGAATGCTTTTAGTTATAATTCTGATTCCGAGATTGTTTTTTCGTGAAATATTCTACTTTAACATAGTGGTAATTTGTTGTCGATACTTGCATCCTCTCTTGGTGAAAAATCTGTAAATTTGATGAAAAATTAGAAAATGTTGCATTTTTCTAACTTTGAAGCTTTCTGCTTGTAAGGAAAATGGATATTACGAATACATTTTTTTTGGTTCACATATACAATATGTCTACTTTATGTTTGCATCATAAAATTGATGAGTTTTTACTTTTGGAAGACACCAGAGGGCTTCAAAGTTCAGCAGCAATTTTCCGATTTTTCACAAAATTTTCAAACTCGATATTTTTCAGGTACCAGTTCAGGTTTGAAGTGGATTTGAAGGGTCTTCATATTAGAAATACCCCATAAATGACCCCATTATAAAAACTACACCCCCCAAAGTATTCAAAATGACATTCAGTCAGCGTTTTAACCCTTTAGGTGTTTCACACGAATAGCAGCAAAGTGAAGATTTGAAAAAATTCAGAATCTTCATTTTTTACATTCACATGTTCTTGTAGACCCAATTTTTGAATTTTTACAAGGGGTAAAAGGAGAAAATTTTTACTTATATTTGTAGCCCAATTTCTCTCGAGTAAGCACATACCTCATATGTCTATGTAAAGTGTTCGGCGGGCGCAGTAGAGGGCTCAGAATGGAAGGGGGACAAGGGGATTTTGGAGAGTACGTTTTTCTGAAATGGTTTTTGGGGGGCATGTTGCATTTAGGAAGCCCTACCATTTTGGAAACTAGACCCCTCGGGGAATGTAGCATGGGATAAAGTGAGCCTTTATACCCCACAGGTGTTTCACGACTTTTGCAAATGTAAAAAAAAAAAAAAAAAAAAAATTACCTAAAATGCTTGTTTTCCCAAAAATTTTACATTTTTAAAAAGGGTAATAGCAGAAAATACCCCTAAAAATTTGAAGCCCAATTTCTCCCGATTCAGAAAACATGCCATATGGGGGTGAAAAGTGCTCTGCTGGCGCACTACAGGTCTCGGAAGAGAAGGAGTCACATTTGGGTTTTTGAAAGCAAATTTTGCTCTGGGGGCATGCCGCATTTAGGAAGCCCCTATGGTGCCAGGACAGCAAAAAAAAAAAACACATGGCATACTATTTTGGAAACTAGACCCCTCAGGGAACGTAACAAGGGGTTAAGTGAACCTTTATACCCCACAGGTGTTTTACGACTTTTGCGTATGTAAAAAAAAAAATGCTTGTTTTCCCAAAAATTTGACATTTTTAAAAAGGGTAAAAGCAGAAAATACCCCCCAAAATTTGTAACACAATTTCTCCCGAGTACGGCGATACCCCATATGTGACCCTTAACTGTTGCCTCGAAATACGACAGGGCTCCAAAGTGAGAGCGCCATGCGCATTTGAGGCCTAAATTAGGGACTTGCATAGGGGTGGACATAGGGGAATTCTACGCCAGTGATTCCCAAACAGGGTGCCTCCAGCTGTTGTAAAACTCCCAGCATGCCTGGACAGTCAACGGCTGTCCGACAATACTGGGAGTTGTTGTTTTGCAACAGCTGGAGGCTCCGTTTTGTAAACAGTGGCGTACCAGACGCTTTCATTTTTATTGGGGAGGGGAGGGGGGCTGTGTAGGGGTATGTGCATATGTAGTGTTTTTTACTTTTTATTTTATTTTGTGTTAGTGTAGTGTAGTGTAGTGTTTTTAGGGTACATTCGCACGGGCGGGGATTCACAGTAGTTTCTATGCAACCAGCAGATGCATCACTACAACTCCCAGCATGCACTTTAGCTGTGTGTGCAAGCTGGGAGTTGTAGTTATACAACAGCTGAAGGTACACTTTTCCATAGAAAAAATGTGCCTCCAGTTGTTGCAAAACCATAAGTCCCAGCATGCCCATAAGGGAATGCTGGGAATTGTGGTGGTCTGCCTCCTGCTGTTGCATAACTACAGCTCCCAGCATGCCCTTTTTGCATGCTGGGAGCTGTTGCTAAGCAACAGCAGGAGGCTGTCACTCACCTCCAACGATCCACGCCGCACAGGTCAGTCCCTCGTCGTCGCCGCCGCTGCTCCTGGGGCCCCGATCCCAACATTGACACCGGGGATCGGGGTCCCCAGCACCCGGGGTGCACGTCCCGCACTCGCTCACGTCCTCCGGAAGAGGGGCGGAGCGGGTTGCGGGAGTGACACCCGCAGCAGGCGCCCTGATTGGTCGGCCGGTAATCCGGCCGACGAATCAGGGCGATGGTGAGGTGGCACCAGTTCCACCTCACCCCTGCAGGCTCTGGCCCCGATCAGCCAGTAATTCCGGGTCATCGGGTCACTGGAGACCTGATTGACCCGGAATCGCCGCAGATCGCTGGACTGAATTGTCGCCGACATGGGGGGCATAATGACCCCCCTGGGCGATATGCCGGGATGCCTGCTGAACGATTTCAGCAGGCATCCGGCTCCGGTCCCCAACCGGCTAGCGGTGGGGACCGGAATTCCCACGGGCCTATGGATACGCCCTCGGTCCTTATGGACTTGGAATGCAAGTCGTATCCATACGCCCTATGTCCTGAAGAGGTTAAGAACACAACCATGAATATGGTAACATTACTTTTACATTTTCCAACAATACCTTTATTTTAATTTTTTTTAATTTTTATTTTTGTAGAGATATACCTACATATTATTATGCATCTCTAATGACTATGCACATATTATTAGTACTATTACATTTCACTGACTGACAATCTTACTGACATTTCACTGCTATACACTGTATGGTATGCATGATGTCTGCAATGCTTATTCATACTTGACATTATCTCAATGTTGTTGTTGTGTTTTTTATTTTTATTTTTTATAGACATTTAACCCCTTAAGGACCAAGCCCATTTTCACCTTAAGGACCAGAGCGTTTTTTGCACATCTGACAACTGTCACTTTAAGCATTAATAACTCTGGGATGTTTTTTCGTGATATATTCTACTTTAACATAGCGGTAAAATTTTGTCCATACTTGCATCCTTTCTTGGTGAAAAATTCCAAAATTTCATGAAAAATTTGAAAATGTTGCAATTTTCAAACTTTGAAGCTCTCTGCTTGTAAGGAAAATAGGCATTCCAAATAAATTATATATAGATTCACATATACAATATGTCTACTTTATGCTTGCATCATAAAGTTGACATGTTTTTACTTTTGGAAGACATCAGAGGGCAGCAATTTTCAAATTTTTCACAAAATTTTCTAAATCTGAATTTTTCGGGGACCAGTTCAGTTTTGAAGTGGATTTGAAGGGCTTATTAGAAATACCCCATAAATTACCCCATTATAAAAACTGCACCCCTCAGCGTATTCAAAATGACAATCAGTAAGGAAGTTAACCCTTTAGGTATTTCACAGGAATAGCAGCAAAGTGAAGGAGAAAATTCAAAATCTGCATTTTTTACACTCGTATGTTCTTGTAGACCCAGTTTTTTTTATCTTTATAAGGGGTAAAAGTAGAGAAATCCCCCCAAAATGTGTAACCTAATTTCTCTCAAATAAGGAAATGCCTCATGTGTGTATGTCAAGTGTTCGGTGGGCGCAGTAGAGGGCTCAGAAGGGAAGGAGCGTCTATGGTATTTTGGAGAGTGAATTTGTTTGGAATGAAGGTCGGGGGTCATGTGCTTTACAAAGCCCCCCTTGGTGCCAGAACAGTGGACCCCCCCCCCACATGTGACCCTATTTTGGAAACTACACCCTTCAAGGAATGTAATAAGGGGTGCAGTGAGCATTTACACCCCACTGGCCTTTGACAGGTCTTTGGAACAGTGGGCTGTGCAAATGAAAAATTAGATTTTTCATTTTTGCGGCCAACTGTTCAAAAAATCTGTCAGACACCTGTGGGGTGTAAATGCTCACTGCACCCCTTATTACATTACATCACCTCAAATGTACATGGCACTCTCACTCCTGAGCCTTGTTGTGCGCCCACAGAGCATTTTATGTCCACATATGGGTTATTTCCAACAGCTTAAGGCACACTGGTTTCAAAACACCTAGTTTGTTACTTAACTCAGTGTTTCCCAAAAAAGGGTTCCTCCAGCTGTTGCAAAACTACAACTACCAGCATGCCCAGACCGCCGAAAGACATGTTGGGAGTTAGTTTTGCAACATCTGGAGGGTCACAGTTTGGTGACCACTGTGCAGTGGTGTCCAAGCTGTAGCCCTCCAAATGTTGCAAAACTTCAACTCCAAGCATGCCCAAACTGTCCAGGCATGCTGGGAGTTGTAGTGCTGCAAAATCTGAAGGGCCACATGTTACAGAATTACAACTCCCAGCATGCCTGGACTGTCTGGGCATGCTGGGAGTTGTAGTTTTTTAACATCTGTAAGAGCACAGTTTGGACACCAATGCACAGTGGTCTCCAAACTGTGGGCCTCCAGATGTTGCAAAACTACAACTCCCAGCATGCCCAGACAGCCTTTGGCTGTCTCGGCTTGCTGGGAGTTGTAGTTTGGCAACTCCTGGAATGCAGCAGTGAAGATCACTTACCGCTGATCTTCACAGCTCCGTCCGCCGGTCCCGCACTGTCTGTCCGGTACCGCCGCGGGTCCCGCTGTGATCGCTGGCCCCGTGACATGATCACTGGTCCCGGGACATGATCGCTGGTCCCGGGACCCTCCGCCATCTTCCCCCCACTCTGCCCCGACATTTAGGGGCGGGGCAGAGCGGGGATTTCACCTTTAACCTCCCGCCCCCCTCCTGCCATTGGTCGCTAGTCCTAACGACCAATGGCAGGGGTTTAGGAGCGAGGTGGCAGCTGCCACCTAGGTCCTATCCCTTCAGGATGATCGGAGCGGTCTCTGACTGCTCCGATCATCGTTATTTTCTGGGCGATCGGGTCACCAGAGACCCGATCAGCCCGGAACCCCACAAGTCCTTGTCATTAGTCAGTCACTAACTGACTGACTAATGACAACGATCTGCAGCCGGGGACCAGTCTGATTGGTCCCCTGCTGCATAGTGTCATCGGTCAGCTGTCCAGGACAGCTGAGATGACGTTTCTATCACCATGCCAACGGACATGGTGATAGAAAATGTATTGGACGTGTATACACGTCCATTTGCGTTAAGTCACAGAAAAAATGGACGTGTATACACGTCAATTTGCGGGAAGGGGTTAATATTATAACACTGGTTATTTCTGCTGTTATACACTGGTTGAGGATTGGGTTGCCTGAGGCTTTCTGCCCAATGCTTTGGCTGCTAGGGTCTATCGGTACTACACACTTACCCCAAGAACACTTTATTCTAGATAACATTTACACATTCTGTTACCTTACTTTTTTGTGTGCACGTGCATTCTCCACAGGAATACATTCTGGCCAGTAAAGTACCCTGGATACGCAGAGACAAGAAGAAATAGCATTAGTTGCATGACATTTAGTGCATAACAGTGGTATGGACTGGCATAAGACAGGTCACAGTCCCTAATAAACCTTTAATTGGATGTGTGAGATACGTGGTTTTGTGTGATTTCTGTGTACTAAACTTGTAGATGTACACTAATGGAGTTCTGTGTGTACTGAATTTTATGTGTACTGAATTTATATGTACTTTTAATGAAGTCAGTCTTGGTATCTGATTTATTAGGCGTTAGTGGAAAGGTGGTTTTCTTGTTTCTCCCAGTGGAGCTGGGACAGCACCTGAGTAGAATCACTATAACACCGCTCTATAATTTTGTAGTCATGTACAGTAAACCATTTGTTACGCCGAGCGCTCCGGGTCCCCGCTCCTCCCCGGAGCGCTCGCATCATCCTCGCATTTGCAGCGCCCCGGTCAGACCTGCTGACCGGGTGCGCTGCAATACCTCTCTCAGCCGGGATGCGATTCGCGTTGCGGGAGGCGCCCGCTCGCGATGCGCATCCCGGCTCCCGTACCTGACTCGCTCTCCGTCGGTCTTGTCCCGGCGCGCGCGGCCCCGCTCCTTAGGGCGCGCGCGCGCCGGGTCTTTGCAATTTAAAGGGCCACTGCTCTTGTCTACTCCCTTGTACCGCGCCTATCTTCAGCAGTCAGAGAGGTTGAGCCGTTGCTGGTGGATACGACCTGGTTGCTACCGCCGCTGCAAGACCATCCCGCTTTGCGGCGGGCTCTGGTGAATACCAGTAGCAACTTAGAAACGGTCCACCAGCACGGTCCACGCCAATCCCTCTCTGGCACAGAGGATCCACCTCCAGCCAGCCGAATCGAGACAGTAGATCCGGCCATGGATCCCGCTGAAGTCCCACTGCCAGTTGTCGCCGACCTCACCACGGTGGTCGCCCAGCAGTCGCAACAGATAGCGCAACAAGGCCACCAGCTGTCTCAACTGACCGTGATGCTACAGCAGCTACTACCACAGCTTCAGCAATCATCTCCTCCGCCAGCTCCTGCACCTCCTCCGCAGCGAGTGGCCGCTTCCGGCCTACGATTATCCTTGCCGGATAAATTTGATGGGGACTCTAAGTTTTGCCGTGGCTTTCTTTCGCAATGTTCCCTGCACTTGGAGATGATGTCGGACCAGTTTCCTACTGAAAGGTCTAAGGTGGCTTTCGTAGTCAGCCTTCTGTCTGGGAAAGCTCTGTCATGGGCCACACCGCTCTAGGACCGCAATGACCGCAATGACCGTCACTGCCTCTGTACACTCCTTCTTCACGGAGATTCGAAGTGTCTTTGAGGAACCTGCCCGAGCCTCTTCTGCTGAGACTGCCCTGCTGAACCTGGTCCAGGGTAATTCTTCTGTTGGCGAGTACGCCATCCAATTCCGTACTCTTGCCTCCGAATTATCCTGGAATAATGAGGCCCTCTGCGCGACCTTTAAAAAAGGCCTATCCAGCAACATTAAAGATGTGCTGGCCGCACGAGAAATTCCTGCTAACCTGCATGAACTTATTCATCTGGCCACCCGCATTGACATGCGTTTTTCCGAAAGGCGTCAGGAGCTCCGCCAGGATATGGACTTTGTTCGCACGAGGCGTTTTTTCTCCCCGGCTCCTCTCTCCTCTGGTCCTCTGCAATCCGTTCCTGTGCCTCCCGCCGTGGAGGCTATGCAAGTTGACCGGTCTCGCTTGACACCTCAAGAAAGGACACGATGCCGCATGGAGAATCTGTGCCTGTACTGTGCCGGTACCGAACACTTCTTGAAGGATTGTCCTATCCGTCCTCCCCGCCTGGAAAGACGTACGCTGACTCCGCACAAAGGTGAGACAGTTCTTGATGTCAACTCTGCTTCTCCACGCCTTACTGTGCCTGTGCGGATATCTTCCTCTACCTTCTCCTTCTCTACTATGGCCTTCTTGGATTCCGGATCTGCAGGAAATTTTATTTTGGCCTCTCTCATCAACAGGTTCAACATCCCGGTGACCAGTCTCGCCAGACCCCTCTACATCAATTCTGTTAACAATGAAAGATTGGACTGTACCGTGCGTTACCGCACGGAACCTCTCCTAATGTGCATCGGACCTCATCACGAAAAAATTGAATTTTTGGTCCTCTCCAACTGCACTTCCGAAATTCTTCTTGGATTACCGTGGCTTCAACGCCATTCCCCAACCCTTGATTGGTCCACAGGAGAAATCAAGAGCTGGGGTACTTCTTGTTTCAAGGACTGTCTTAAACCGGTTCCCAGTACTCCCTGCCGTGACCCTGTGGTTCCCCCTGTAACCGGTCTTCCTAAGGCTTATATGGACTATGCTGACGTGTTTTGCAAAAAGCAAGCTGAGACTTTACCTCCTCACAGGCCTTATGACTGTCCTATTGACCTCCTCCCGGGTACTACTCCACCCCGGGGCAGAATTTATCCTCTGTCTGCTCCAGAGACTCTTGCCATGTCAGAGTCAGAGGAAAATTTAAAAAAGGGGTTTATCCGCAAATCCTCCTCTCCTGCCGGAGCTGGATTTTTTTTTTGTGTCCAAAAAAGATGGCTCCCTACGTCCTTGCATTGATTACCGCGGACTTAATAAAATCACGGTAAAGAACCGCTACCCCCTACCTCTTATCTCGGAACTCTTTGATCGCCTACAAGGTGCCCACATCTTTACCAAACTGGACTTAAGAGGTGCTTATAATCTCATCCGCATCAGGGAGGGGGACGAATGGAAGACTGCATTTAACACCAGAGATGGACACTTTGAGTATCTGGTCATGCCCTTTGGCCTGTGCAACGCCCCTGCCGTCTTCCAAGACTTTGTTAATGAAATTTTTCGTGATCTCTTATATTCCTGTGTTGTGGTTTATCTGGACGATATTCTGATTTTTTCTGCCAACTTAGAAGAACACCGCCAGCATGTCCGCATGGTTCTTCAGAGACTTCGAGATAATCAACTTTATGCCAAAATGGAGAAATGTCTGTTTGAATGTCAATCTCTTCCTTTCCTAGGATACTTGGTCTCTGGCCAGGGACTACAAATGGACCCAGATAAACGCCGTCTTAGATTGGCCACGCCCCTCCGGACTCCGTGCTATCCAACGTTTTTTGGGGTTCGCCAATTATTACAGACAATTTATTCCACACTTTTCCACTATTGTGGCTCCTATCGTGGCTTTAACCAAGAAAAATGCCAATCCCAAGTCCTGGTCTCCCCAAGCGGAAGACGCATTTAAACATCTCAAGTCTGCCTTTTCTTCTGCTCCCGTGCTCTCCAGACCTGACCCATCTAAACCCTTCCTATTGGAGGTAGATGCCTCCTCAGTGGGAGCTGGAGCTGTCCTTTTACAAAAAAATTCTTCCGGGCATGCTGTTACTTGTGGTTTTTTTTCTAGGACCTTCTCTCCGGCGGAGAGAAACTACTCCATCGGGGATCGAGAACTACTGGCCATGAAATTGGCGCTTGAGGAATGGAGGCATCTGCTGGAGGGATCAAAATTTCCAGTTATCATATACACTGATCACAAGAATCTCTCCTATCTCCAGTCTGCCCAACGGCTGAACCCTCGCCAGGCCAGGTGGTCGTTGTTCTTTGCCCGTTTTAACTTTGAAATTCATTTTCGCCCTGCCGACAAGAACATTAGGGCCGATGCCCTCTCTCGTTCCTCGGATGCCTCGGAAGTAGAGCTCTCTCCGCAACACATCATTCCTCCTGACTGTCTGATCTCCACTTCTCCAGCCTCCATCAGGCAAACTCCTCCAGGGAAGACCTTCGTTTCTCCACGCCAGCGTCTCGGGATTCTCAAATGGGGACACTCCTCCCACCTCGCAGGCCATGCGGGCATCAAAAAATCCTTGCAACTCATCTCTCGTTTCTATTGGTGGCCGACTCTGGAGACGGATGTTGTTGATTTTGTGCGGGCCTGTACTGTCTGTGCCCGGGATAAGACTCCTCGCCAGAAGCCTGCTGGTCTCCTTCATCCTCTGCCTGTCCCCGAACAGCCTTGGTCACTGATTGGTATGGACTTTATTACAGACTTACCCCCATCCAGTGGCAACACTGTTGTTTGGGTGGTCGTTGATCGATTTTCTAAGATGGCACATTTTATTCCTCTTCCTGGTCTTCCTTCAGCGCCTCAGTTGGCAAAACAATTTTTTGTACACATTTTTCGTCTTCACGGTTTGTCCACGCAGATCGTCTCGGATAGAGGCGTCCAATTCGTGTCTAAATTCTGGAGGGCCCTCTGTAAACAGCTCAAGATTAAATTAAACTTCTCTTCTTCTTATCATCCCCAATCCAATGGGCAAGTAGAAAGAATTAACCAGGTCCTGGGTGACTATTTACGGCATTTTGTTTCCTCCCGCCAGGATGACTGGGCAGATCTTCTACCATGGGCCGAATTCTCATACAACTTCAGAGTCTCCGAATCTTCTGCTAAGTCCCCATTTTTCATGGTGTACGGCCGTCACCCTCTTCCCCCCCTCCCTACTCCCTTGCCCTCTGGTTTGCCCGCTGTGGATGAAGTGACTCGTGATCTTTCCACCATATGGAAAGAGACCCAAAATTCTCTTTTACAGGCTTCATCCCGCATGAAAAGGTTTGCCGATAAGAAAAGAAGAACTCCCCCCATTTTTGCTCCCGGAGACAAGGTATGGCTCTCCGCTAAATATGTCCGCTTTCGTGTCCCCAGTTACAAACTGGGACCACGCTATCTTGGTCCTTTCAAAGTCTTGTGCCAGATTAACCCTGTCTCTTACAAACTCCTTCTTCCTCCTTCTCTTCGTATTCCCAATGCCTTCCATGTCTCTCTCCTTAAACCACTCATCATTAACCGCTTCTCTCCCAAACTTGTTTCTCCCACTCCTGTTTCCGGTTCTTCTGACGTCTTCTCCGTGAAGGAGATTCTGGCCTCCAAGACGGTCAGAGGGAAAAAAAATTTCTTGGTGGATTGGGAAGGCTGTGGTCCAGAAGAGAGATCCTGGGAACCTGAGGACAACATCCTAGACAAAATTCTTGTCCTCAGGTTCTCAGGCTCCAAGAAGAGGGGGAGACCCAAGGGGGGGGGTACTGTTACGCCGAGCGCTCCGGGTCCCCGCTCCTCCCCGGAGCGCTCGCATCATCCTCGCATTTGCAGCACCCCGGTCAGACCTGCTGACCGGGTGCGCTGCAATACCTCTCTCAGCCGGGATGCGATTCGCGTTGCGGGAGGCGCCCGCTCGCGATGCGCATCCCGGCTCCCGTACCTGACTCGCTCTCCGTCGGTCTTGTCCCGGCGCGCGTGGCCCCGCTCCTTAGGGCGCGCGCGCGCCGGCTCTCTGCAATTAAAAGGGCCACTGCGCCACTGATTGGCGCAGCTGGCTTAATTAGTTTGTTCACCTGTGCACTCCCTATTTATACTTCACTTCCCCTGCACTCCCTCGCCGGATCTTGTTGCCATTGTGCCAGTGAAAGCGTTTCCTTGTGTGTTCCTAGCCTGTGTTCCAGACCTCCTGCCGTTGCCCCTGACTACGATCCTTGCTGCCTGCCCTGACCTTCTGCTACGTCCGACCTTGCTCTTGTCTACTCCCTTGTACCGCGCCTATCTTCAGCAGTCAGAGAGGTTGAGCCGTTGCTGGTGGATACGACCTGGTTGCTACCGCCGCTGCAAGACCATCCCGCTTTGCGGCGGGCTCTGGTGAATACCAGTAGCAACTTAGAACCGGTCCACCAGCACGGTCCACGCCAATCCCTCTCTGGCACAGAGGATCCACCTCCAGCCAGCCGAATCGTGATACCATTTACATTTTATTACATTTTAGGTGAACATAACTTTTGTTGCTTGTAGGCACAAAGGTTAAATACCAGCAGCAAATAATTAAGATGGTCAGGTTAAATTTACCTGATATTTTTGAGTGCCAAATAGTGCACAAAATATATATTACTTTTATCACATATACAATAACGTGCATGTAAGGCTCAGCAATCCACCTACATTATGGAGTCTTTGGTTAGGATCATGGCTATAGCTGGGCACAAGACTTAATAGGATCTCCTAGGGCAAGGAGTCTCTCGGCCAGAGCCGGGCACAAACTTACGAAAATGGTTACTTTACAAATGGTGAAACTTCTTTGCACAGTCCTGCCAGGCACTTGACTTGAACTGTTGCGGATAATGATAACCTGAAACAATAAAGAAGGTATTAGTGTACCACACATTTAGTAGAATGCAAAAAATTTGAAATTGGTTCTTCTTGCTTCCCAACCTGGCCTGTCGGTGTGCTTCCTGCTTTGTGATATATATCTGGGAGCACAAGGTTGGGTTTCCCTCCAGGCTACATTGGTCAGCCAGGACTGTGTTATGGTCGGATTAACATTGACCACCACATTGACTTCAGAGGCTGATGCCGCTGGTACAGCTGTAGGTGCCAGCTGGTTCGGCCACACTTCCTTAGGTGGAGTAGGCCACGGCACATCGGTCGGTGCGTGCTGATTAGGCCTCACCTCCGGCGTGGAGTAGGCCTAGGCACATAAGTTGGTGCCCGTTGGTTAGGCCTCACCTCCTCTGGGGGAGTACGCCTGGGCACATTTTCTGTAAGTGAAGATTCAGGACTGGACCTCCTCATAAATTTACACAATAAAAACCAGACTAAATAGCCATAAAGGATGCATACCCAATATCATATAATGCAAGAAAATGTAAACTTTATTATAACACATATGACACAAAACAAGGAAAACACTCTAAAAACACTTAAAAAGGCTCAGAAGAGCCACACTACAACAGTGGGACGAATTATGGTCACCACAGGACATGGGAAGAAACATGAAAGGGATCCCTCCTGTCACTCACCAAATAAGTAACAATAAAACACAAATGACAAAAAAGTAGTGGACAGTCAACAAACTGTGCATGCCAGTCCCCAAATGGTAAATGGTACAATGCGATGAATGTTACTCAGGGAAGCAGGTGCAAGAATGTAATACTCAGTACACTAATATACAAACACAGTGGACGATCCACAGACGGAGGAAGGAGGGAAAGTGTCCCAGTAAGCCCATGTCCAATAAAGAAGCCCATTTGTCATTGCCCTTTTTTGTCATTTGTGTTTTATTGTTACTTATTTGGTGAGTGACAGGAGGGGTCCCTTTCATTTTTCTTCCCATGTCCTGTGGTGACCACAATTGGTCCCACTGTTGTAGTGCGGCTCTTCTGAGCCTTTTTAAGTGTTTTTAGAGTGTTTTTCCTTACTTTGTGTCATATGTGTTATAATAAAGTTTACATTTTCTTGCATTATATGATATTGGGTATGCATCCTTTATGGCTATTTAGTCTGGTTATTATTGTGCTTATTGTTTTATGAGCCAGATAGCACCCTTTTGTGTTATGCTTTACATTTAGCTTGAGCCTCCCCCCTTTTTTCCTTTTCTCTCTCTCCTCATAAATTTAGGAGCCATGATGGGCGCCTCGGACAAATACATTTCTTCTTCCACCTTATCGGCCGAATTCAATGGGGATCTATGTCCCAGTCGTCCGACGGAAAATACGTAAAGGGTATTTGAGTGGGATTCTTGGGCCTGGTTATGGCTGCCGCCCATTCTCCCCGCAGACTTTTTACCGGGGTATATTCCACTATCTCCCCTGCTTCTAAGGAGTGGAGTGCTGGAGGCAGGCAGTCCCGCTGAACGACTTTCCTATTTACTAGCATGGTTCCTCCATGCTGGCAGTCTTGGAGGGTGCCAAAGCCACGTACTTTATCAAATTTTATAACTGTGGCGAGTCGGCGCTCCAAGGGTGGCTCACCCACTTGTGGATAGTCCAACTTGCTTATATAGAGGGCTTCCAGCCTTTTAGTATCCTGCTGCTGCTCTACTTGTACTTCATAGGGCAACTGCTTAGGCCCATACCTCTCTCTGTGCTGGGCTTTTAATTTCTCAATGATGCTGGCTATTTCGGCCTCTCTGCGGGCTCTCTCAGCCTGTACTGTGGGAACTGGTGGATGGGACTTCCCTGGCAGGGGAAGGACATGGTCCCACAAGTACGGGACAAACTCTGGCTCGTCGCCGAACACCCATTGAAGGAGAAGGGGTGACTGTGAGCGTGCTCTAACTGGAACAGACTTCTGCCCTGGGGGTTCCCTGTCGGGGCTGAAGGCGTAGAAAATGCGGCCTCGGCCGGCGTACTTACATCTGACTCCTCGGTTGCAATCTCCGCCCAGGATCTGTGGCGAGGGAACAATCTCACCGGCGATGCTGCTGCTGAAGACTGTGGTGATCCCCTTTTTGGGGTAGCTTGCCATTCATCGTCCTCTGGAAGCGGGGGCAGCTTGCAGGCCTCCTCGGCCCCAAGGGGCAATTGCTGCAAATGGTCAGCTAGGTCATGGAACAGCTGCGCTGCAGCCACTGTAACTTTCCGCTGCTCCGCAGCCATCTTGTTGCTCTCTTCACGTGCTCTGGTGGGCTGCGCCATGTCTGTACACCTCTCTGCCATTTCCGGACTGAAGAGGGATGGCCGCATGGTGCCTTTTATAAGAGGCTTCAACAAAATGCCGGCCGGCCGGAAGGACGTCATTGGTGCAGCTCTGACTTCCTGTCCCACAGGAAGTCAGACAACAGTTCCACTTCGGCATAGACGCTGCTACATGATATCCAGCATGGGACATCTTGGCGCGCTTCTTGGGTTCTTCCTTAACCCCTTCAGGTATTTTTTTTTTTAATTAGATCATTTCATTAAGTTTTACAATACAATAAAACAATTCAAAGGAGCAAGAAACAAAGAAGGTAAGAACAAACCCATCAGGGTAATGGGACCAAATAGTAGGGCACATATTATGAAAACAGGAACATACTCAAATTGGCCGCTGAGGAGACTTCAGGTACTTTTGTACTGAAGCACGTAACATGGCTTCGTTCCTAATCTTACCCATGGCCACAATACAATATTCTTCACCTCCCCCTTACTTTTTCTAGCACCCCGGCAAAGCACAATTTCAGCAACAATGTCCTGTACACTTTTGGGCGTAATTTCGGTCGCGGATTGCGACAATCCTGGACAGTTTTCTATACATATTCCTGCACAGGGGGATGACTAGTGGCACTTGCAATCACGGCATACACCCGTTTTTCATTGTGGGTGGCCTGGGTGGCTGAATTATTAAAGGCACACACCCGTATCCTGTTCGTAGGACGCCAAAAGAAATGTGGTGACTGGGGTGTTGCAGTATGTAGCAGGTGGTATAAATCCTGGGGGCAAGATGTTGTTAACCCCTTAGTGTTCGTGACGCCAGGATGTGGTTATTCTGGTATGGTAATCGCCATCAATCAACCCAAGAACGGTTTGTAATAAAGGAATGTCCACAGCAAGGATTCTAAATAAACTGGAACGTTTACTTGTTTAGGGAACAGTCTTTACAATTATGCAGTTCCTTCAGAGGCAACCGTGACACAGGACACCTCACATGTTTGCTTGGACTTGTTATTATTGAGATATTTAGGCAGACCATTGTGCTACTGATATATTCCTTAGCTGAGGAGTAGTCACTGGATTTGTAGAGAGAATTGTAACTTACGTTTTAAAAGTGGCTGCATTTCTTTAGGCTTTGGCCTTGATGAGATGAATTTGTAGTATACAGGACTTTGTGCTTCCTTTTGAGTCCAAGAGATAAGAGAGAGTATAGAGACTACAGCCACTTATATACTAGGGGGCTGGACAAAAGCCCATTGGTTGCTAATGCTTGGAGCTCCTGTGCCCATGGAACTCTGGGTATATCACATGACAGTAGATCACATGACCAAGGAAGGTCCTATGCATTTTATACAAACTGTACAACTTTATACATATGAACTATAAAAACACATAATGAATATACACTGCATTTATGAGACAACAAGGGGGGGAGCGCTGCAGGAGAGCCCTATGGACCTAAGGGACTCTTCCTGAGGGGACTTAAGGATGGTACAGGACCGGTCCTGTACCGGGAGAGCACAAAGGTTAATGTTAATTATAGAAAACTTTAATTATATAACAACTCTATTAATTTTAAGGTTAAAAATACACACTGCACACCTTGTTAATTGTAGGACACGTACATGCTGGCGTACCCACTAAATTTGAAAATGTTGTGTTAAAATAGAATAAGGCACAAAATAGTTGTGTAAGATTTTTACAGACTACGTAAATAACCCATATGTGGCACTAAAATTTTCCTTTAAAAAAAAAAAAAAAAAGTAATACAGCTTCATCCAATGCAGTACGCCCCAACCCCCCTCCCCCCCCCCCCCTTCCCCGTCACTCTCTAGAAACACTACTGGTAATAAAGGGTAGATAAGGAACTTTATCTACTTTTCTGATTTAAAAAAATGCTTTTGCAAGTGGGTTTCCCGGGTTTTGCTTACGTGCAATTTATTTATCAAGGTCGTATGACTTTTTGATAGGTCGCATGTAAGAAAAAGTAAGTAAAAAAAAAAAAAAAGATAAATCTCCTTCAAAAAGTTTTTTCGGGAACTTCGTTTCTCAGCACAGACGTCTCTACCATGATATCCGTCTTCCAGAGCTTCCAAGGAGACTTCCAATAACAATACTCCAGATCACAAAAACTCTGCAGACGGCATAGATGAGGAAGGCTTCAGCAGCAGCGGAGGAGCAAGATGAGACACACAACTCGTGTTGCTTTTGGCTCCAAAGAAATGGAATCTGCATTAAGTGCAAGTTCCCACTTCAAAGGTTAGGACCATTCCCATATAATCTTACACTAAGAGCTATTCTCATACTGGCCCCACTTCATCTGTACAGCACAGTGTTTCCCAACCAGGGTATCTCCAGCTGTTACATAACTACAACTCCCAGCATGCCCTTTGGCTGTGCATGCTGGGAGTTGTAGTTATGAAACAGTAGGAGGCACACAGGCCTCACCTCCTGCTGCTGCTGCCAGTCATTTCCTGCCACCGCCAGTATGCTATCCCCGCCGCTGCACACTACATGGTCGGTACCCGCTCTCGCCCTCCAGACTAGGGGTGGAACGGGTGCCGTCAGGACAGCCCAGAAGATGCCGTGATTCTTCAGCTGGTCTCAGCCGACCAATCACCATGATCGTGAGGTGGCACCAGTGCCACCTCACTCCTGCTGGGCAATGGTGATTGGTGCTGTCTCGGACAGCACCAATCACCCATATTTCCTTGGTCACCAGTGACCCATTTGGCCTGGAAAAGCCGTGATTCACCGGTCAGTATTGACTGACGAATCACAGCGATTGCCGCCAAGGGGGGATTCCCGGGACCCCCCCCTGGGCGATATGCCGAGGTGGCTGCTTTTAGATAACAACAGCCATCCCAGTCCAATCACCGCATCCAGAGACGTGGTGATCCCAGAAGATGGCAATGCAAATGTACATTTACATTGCAGGTCCTTAAGGGGTTAAAAATAATTGTAATAATGATACTGTTTCCACCATATCCACTTATCCAGAGATATTATGCTAGAGATATATTGTCATCCTCCATTCCTGGGAATCCACCTCTCCCCTTCTACATATCTCTGATTCCTTAATCATCCAATAGGGGGGCTTGTTTTCCCACTTATGTGCAAAATGTATCTCTAGGTGGTCAATATCTTCTGTCTCCATTACAAGCTGTATGTCCTATATGGGAAATGTGCCTTGAATTATGCAGCTCCTCGCTCACTTGTTAATGTATCAAGTGACCCAGAGCCCACCACGTGGAGGTGGCTGCATTTCGGGCTCCTCCCCACCCCCACCCCAAACCATATGTAGATCTTGTGTGACCCAATCAGCCGTCTTGTTAAATTGGTTCACATTGATCGTCAATGGCCTTTGCTGTAATACTTCTTAGCTGTGTATGTAGGAAGTAAAATGGCATCTTGAATGTGGTCATCATGCCGGTTAGTGTGCGGTTGGCCATGGCCCATGCTCCAACCCAAACATTGGATACATAATTGGGCCACTTCAGTTTGCTTTTAGCATATTGCCAAGTCCGCTGCAGCCAAGACACTTTGGGCTCCGAGGCATCTTCAGAGGTTGTTGGTAAATCCATCTGGTTATCCGCCATGGTGACTGTCACATGATCGCTGTGCCTGGATTCATGTGGGTCTGAATTGTCACCTAAAGCCATGTCAATAGCCACATCTGCTCGCTGACCACGGTGCTTAATCTTCTTCCCAGGTATTTTATGGATCTCATAATATGGTGGAGTGACCTTATAATGATATAGGTTAGTATACCGCCAAAGGAAACTCGTCACGTAATGTATGAGACACACGACAGGCACCGATAGAACTGGGATATCTGCAAAATAGCGACAGGATACAATATATTAGACCTATATTCATTCATTTATTTATGTATATATATATGTAAATACATATGTTCATATATATGTATATACATATATATATATACATATATATACTTTTTTTGTTAAAACTATAATTTATACGGCAAACTATCAATATTTTATAGGCTATATGCTAGAAGATTAGATGTCATGGATCACTGTATTGTCACTGTATGAAGCTTTTTTTAAACTTATGTGTGACTAAAACATTGTTATCATAATTATATTACTACTATTATTATATTATTTCACTAATATCAGAGTAGTTTCCCATGTTTTCTTTTAGAAGGCAAAATACTTAAAGCATTGATTCACAAACTGAAATCATTTATCTCACAGGAATAAACATTTGCTCAATTGCTGTAAGAGACTTAAAGGAGTACTCTGCCTCTAGACATCTTATCCCCTACCCAAAGGATAGGGGATAAGATGTCTGATTGCAGGGGTCCCGCAGCTGGTACCCCAGCGATCTCTGTGCAGCACCCAGCGTTCATTCAGCATTCGACAGGGTCGCAACTTCATGGCCACGCCCCTCGTGAGGTCACACCACAACCTACCCATAGACTTACATTGAGGGGGCGTGGCCCTAATGTCACAACCCCCGCCGCCCGCTCCAAGCGTTTGGAACAAAATGTGCCGAACGCTGGGGAAGCCCCAATTTAAAGCCACCCAGGATAGACTGTACAAGAGAACATCAGTAACTTTACTGCACTCTACTATATTAACTTTACACTAATACATTCATGTTAAATCCATTTATAAACTGAAATTTTGGAAGTTTTCATTATTCCTACCTCTTAGCTTCATGGTCGCCGTCCTTACAGGATCCTTTTGCCTAAATAGACAAAATTCTCTTCAATTTGCAAAATAAGCGCAGGTCTAGTAGGAGAACGTGTTCACCCGCCGAACCGAGGAAATAAGTGTTAGGGATTGGATTCTACCCTGGAGAAAGTCTCTTTGATGTGTGATGTCACAGCAGATGACATCACGTGTATGTGTATCCATTGTAATGGCTGTACTGTACTTTACTTACACTATGTACAGTTATACTGGGGGTTTACAAAGGATTTGAAGATTACAGTTTTAACCCCTTCAGGGTCACAGCCCTTTTTGGTCTTGAGGACAAAGGACATTTTCATTTTTACATTTTCATTTTTTCCTCCTCCCCTTCTAAGAGCCATAAATCTTTTAATTTTCCACCCAAAGACCAATATGAGTTGTTGTTTATTTTGCGACCAACTGTACTTTGTAATGTACGGTAACATAAAATGTACGGTACTATAAAAAAATATATATATATTATTTACGGCTGGAAATTGAAAAGAAAACCACAATTTGGCAACTTTTGAGGGTCTTCGTTTTTATTCACTGACATGTTCTTTTTATACTGCGGGTCAATGCTTGGGTAAACGCTTTACTCTTTTTGTACTGCTTCAAAAAAATATCTAACTTTTTGAACAATATAATTATGTTTTAAACTGTATGAGGGCTAATTGTTTGCTGTATACGGAAAAATAAAAAAAAAGTTATAGAGGTCAGAAGAGGACAATTTTAAACGTACTAATTTTGGTGTAAAAGTAATAATTTTTTTTTAACAGAAGTAAAACAAAATCAAACCTTAATAAGCTGTGTATCAATTTAATCGTATGGATCTACAGAATAAATATAAGGTGTCATTTTTACCGAAAAGTGCACTGTGTAGAATCTGAACCCCCTAAAAAAAAAAAATCAGAATGGAGTTTTTTTTTTTCCCCCTAGTTTTTCCGTAGATTTTGTGGTGAAATGATTGATGTCATTACAAAGTACAATAGGTGGCACAAAAAAACAGCCCTTATAGGACTCTGTATGTAGAAAATTGAAAGTGTTATGATTTTAAGAAGGTGAGGAGGTAAAAACTAAGTGCAAAAATGAAAAAACCTGTCCTGAAGGAGTTAAAAATATATAAATACCGTATATCCCGGCGTATAAGACAACTTTTTAACCCCAAATTTTCTTCTGAAAAGCCGGGGGTCGTCTTATACGCCGGGTATTGAGGTCCGGGATAGGAAAACTTCTGACTATCTGCCCGGGCGGGCTCCTGTGTGTAGCTGCAGGCGGGGGCTGGCCAGAGCAAGTAAAAACTAATACTGTATACTAAAAACCAGGGTGCCTCCAGCTGTTGTGAAACTACAACTCCCAGCACGGCAAAGTTGGGGGTCGTCTTATACGCCAAGTCATCTTATACGCCGGCATGGTCACTGCACCTGCACTCACATTTAAAGAAGATCTGTAGTGCTTATAACTTATCCCCCATCCTAAGGATAGGGTATAAGTTATAGATCACGGGGGGGGGGGGGGGGGGGTCCGAGCGATCGGGCCCCCCGCCATCTTCTGTACGGGGCCACAGTTATGTACAGGAAAGGGGGTGTTCCGTCCCCGCTTGACGCGGCAGCGGGCACGCCCCTCCATGTATTTCTATGGGAGTCATGGAAGGGCGTGCCGGCTGCCGCGTCATGCGGGAACAGAATGCCCCCTTTCCTGTTCATTGCCACGGCCCCATACAGAAGATCGCGGGGGGACCCCAGTGCTCGGACCCCCCCGCGATTTATAACTCATCCCCTATCCTTAGGTTGGGGTATAAGTTATAAGCACTAAAGATCTCCTTTAACCTGTTGGGGACGGAGGGCATACCTATACGCCCTCCGCCCACCACCTTTCTATAATGCGGGGCCACGCCGTGGCCCAGCGTCATAGCGGGTCGGGCCAGGCCCCTAACAACAGCCGGGAGCCGAGGCTAATAGCGAGCAGCACTGATCGTGGTTTCGCGCGCTATTAACCCTTTAGATGCAGCGTTCAACTTGATCACTGTCCGAACGCCAAATGACTGCTCAGTGCCTGAAATCCAGGTATGAGCAGTCAAGCGGCAGAATCATTGATCAATGGTTTCCTATGAGAAACCATTGATCAATGTAAAAGATCAGTGTGTGCAGTGTTATAGGTCCCTATGGGAGCTATAACATTGGAAAAAAAAAGTGAAAAAAGCTTGAATCACCCCCCTTTTTCCGTAAAAAAAAAATCAAAAAACTGTGTAAATAAACATATATGGTATCGCCGCATGCAGAAATGTCAGAATTATAAAAATATATAGTTAATTAAACCGCACAGTCAATGGTATACGTGCAAAAAATAAGCCATCATATGGATTTTGTGGGGTTGTGATCTTTAACCCCTTCAGGACCAAGCCCATTTTGGCCTTAAGGACCAGAGCGTTTTTTGCACATCTGACCACTGTCACTTTAAACATTAATAACTCTGGAATGCTTTTAGTTATCATTCTGATTCCGAGATTGTTTTTTCGTGACATATTCTACTTTAACATGGTGGTAAATTTTTGTGGTAACTTGCATCCTTTCCTTGTGAAAAATCCTAAAATTTGATGAAAAATTTGAAAATTTTGCATTTTTCTAACTTTGAAGCTCTCTGCTTGAAGCTCTCTGCTTTTTTTTACAAATAATTTTTTTTTTATTCACATATACAATATGTCTACTTTATGTCTGCATCATAAAAGTGACAAGTTTTTACTTTTGGAAGACACCAGAGGGCTTCAAAGTTCAGCAGCAATTTTCCAATTTTTCACAAAATTTTCAAACTCACTATTTTTCAGGGACCAGTTCAGGTTCGAAGTGGATTTGAAGGGTCTTCATATTAGAAATACCCCACAAAAGACCCCATTATAAAAACTGCACCCCCCAAAGTATTCAAAATGACATTCAGTCATCATTTTAACCCTTTAGGTGTTTCACAGGAATAGAAGCAAAGTGAAGGAGAAAATTCACAATCTTCATTTTTTACACTCGCATGTTCTTGTAGACCCAATTTTTGAATTTTTACAAGGGGTAAAAGGAGAAAATGTATACTTATCTTTGTAGCCCAATTTCTCTCGAGTAAGCACATACCTCATATGTCTATGTAAATTGTTCGGCGGGCGCAGTAGAGGGCTCAGAAGGGAAAGAGCGACAAGGGGATTTTGGAGAGTACGTTTTTCTGAAATGGTTTTTGGAGGGCTTGTTGCATTTAGGAAGCCCCTATGGTGCCAGAACAGCAAAAAACCCTCACATGGCATACCATTTTAGAAACTAGACCCCTTGAGGAACATAACAAGGAATAAAGTGAGCCTTAATACCCCACAGGTGTTTCACGACTTTGGCATATGTAAAAAAAAAATATTTTTTTTCACTAAAATGTGTGTTTCCCCCCAAATTTCACATTTTTCCAAGGGTTAATAGCAGGAAATACCCCCCAATATTTGTAACCCCTTCTCTTCTGAGTATGGAGGTACCCCATAAGTTGACCTGAAGTGCACTATGGGCGAACTACAATGCTCAGAAGAGAAGGAGTCATATTTGGCTTTTTGAGAGCAAATTTTGCTCGGGGGGCATGTCGCATTTAGGAAGCCCCTATGGTGCCAGAACAGCAAAAAAAAAAAACACATGGCATACCATTTTGGAAACTAGACCCCTTGAGGAATGTAACAAGGAATAAAGTGAGCCTTATTACCCCACAGGTGTTTCACGACTTTTGCATATGTAAAAAAAAAAAAAAAAAAAAATTCCACTAAAATGTGTGTTTCCCCCAAATTTCACATTTTTGCAAGGGTTAATAGCAGGAAATACTCCCCAATATTTGTAACCCCTTCTCTTCTGAGTATGAAGGTACCCCATAAGTGGACCTGAAGTGCACTATGGGCGAACTACAATGCTCAGAAGAGAAGGAGTCATATTTGGCTTTTTGAGAGCAAATTTTGCTCGGGGGGCATATCGCATTTAGGAAGCCCCTATGGTGCCAGAACAGCAAAATAACCCCACATGGCATACCATTTTGGAAACGAGACCCCTTGAGAAATGTAACAAGGGATACAGTGAGCATTTGCCCCCCACTGGTGTCTGACAGATCTTTGGAACAGTGGGCTGTACAAGTTTTTTCATTTTCACGGACCACTGTTCCAAAGATCCGTCAGACACCTGTGGGGGGTAAATTCTCACTGCACCCCTCATTACATTCCGTGAGGGGTGTCGTTTCCGAAATGGGGTCACATGTGGGTTTTTTTTTTTTTTGCGTTTGTCAAAACCGCTGTAACAATCAGCCACCCCTGTGCAAATCACCTCAAATGTACATGGCGCACTCTCCCTTCTGGGTCTTGTTGTGCGCCCCCAGAGCACTTTGCGCTCACATATGGGGTATCTCTGTAGTCGGGAGAAATTGCGTTACAAATTTTGGGGGGCTTTTTTCCCTTTAACTCTTGTGAAAATGTAAAGTATAGGGCAACATCAGCATGTTAGTGTAAAAAATGTAATTTGTTTTACACTAACATTCTGGTGTAGACCCCAACATTTCCTTTTCATGAAGGGTTAAAGAAGAAAAAGCCCCCCAAACCTTGTAACGCAATTTCTCCCGAGTACGGCGATACCCCATATGTCGCCCTAAACTGTTGCCTTGAAATACGACAGGGCTCCAAAGTGAGAGCGCCGTGCGCATTTGAGGCCTAAATTAGGGATTTGCATAGGGGTGGACATAGGGGTATTCTACGCCAGTGATTCCCAAACAGGGTGCCTCCAGCTGTTGCAAAACTCCCAGCATGCGTGGACAGTCAACGGTTGTCCGGCAATACTGGGAGTTGTTGTTTTTCAACAGCTGGAGGCTCTGCTTTGGAAACAGTGGTGTACCGGACGTTCTTATTGGGGGAGGGGGGCTGTGTAGGGGTATGTGTATATGTAGTGTTTTTAACTTTTTATTTTATTTTGTGTTAGTGTAGTGTAGTGTTTTTAGGGTACAGTCACATGGGCGGGGGATTACAGCGAGTTTCCCAGCGCAAAATTTGCTGCATCTCAAGATGCGAGAAACCCACTGTAAAAGCCTCGCCCATGTGAATGTACCTTGTACATTCACAGGGGGGGGGGGGGGTGCACCAGCTGTTGCAAAACCACAACTCCCAGCATGCATGGTCTGTTAGTGCATGCTTGGAGTTATAGTTTTGCAACAGCTGGAGGCACACAGGTTAGGAAACACTGAGTTAGAAACAGACAATGTCTCCCAACCAGTGTGTCTCCAGTTGTTGCAAAACTACAACTCCCAGCATGCCCAGACAGCCAAAGGCTGTCTAGGCATGCTGGGAGTTGTAGTTTTCAGACTCCTAGAAGCAGCAGTGAAGATCTTCACTGCTGCCTCTGAGGACCACATACTTACCTGTCGCTGCTCGTCCACGTGGCCGGTCCCGCGCTGCTCCTCGGTCCCGCCGCTGGATCAGGTAAGTGCGCCGGTCCCCACGTGTTCCCCCCGTATGCCGCAGGTCCCCGCGAGCCCCTGCAGCCTTCGTCCCCCGTTCTGCCCGACTTCCAGGGGCGGGCAGTGCGGGGGATCTGAACTTTCACCCCAGATCACTGTGATTGGTCCACAGGGACCAATCACAGTGATCGCTGACCAGGACCATCAATGGATGGTCCTGGGGGTGAAGCAGAAGTTGTCCCCTGCTGGAAACAGCGGGACTTCTGCCAGTTAACCCGTGCGATGCTGCGCATCGCCGGGTTAACTGAATGTCATTTATAAACGCCGGGATGCGCGAACGCACTGCACAACCCGGCGTTTATATATGACATTCTGCGGGAAGGGGTTAAAAGGTAAGGAGGAAAAAACTAAAGTGCAAGAACGGGAAAACCCTCCGTACCCAAGGGGTTAATCCCTGGACATGTTTTATTCATATGGTTATGCTTGTATGGGCACTTAATCTGTGATTTGTTGTTTTCATCGGTACCACATTTGTGTATATGTGATTTTTGATGACTTTTTATTCCTTTTTTTTTTTCCGGGATGTGATCACAATTCAGCATTGGACTTTGTTATTTTTATGTTTTATGTCGTTCACCGTATGGAGTCATTAACGTTATATTTTAGTCATTCAGACTATTCTACCAAATATGTTTAAAAAAATGAATTCCCCCTCTTTTCCCATTTTACAAAAAAAAATTTTTTTTTTAAATAAAATAAAATTTTTGCAAATCTGACCACTGTCACTTTATATATGAATAACTCTGAGATGCTTTTACTTTTCATTCTTATTCTGAGATTGTTTTTTCGTGACATATTCTACTTTAACATAGTGGTAATTTTTGTCGTTACTTGAATCTTTTCTTGTTGAAAAATCCCAAAATATAGAAAATTTAGCATTTTTCTGCCTGTAAGGAAAATGGACATTCCAAATTATATATTGATTCACAAATACAATGGGGGACATTTATCAAGGGATTTAGAGCTCTTTTTTTGCTTACAAAAGTCGCAGAAAAAGTCGCATTAGCACTTAAGCAATTTTTTGTGCGACTTTTGGCTGTAAGCAAAAAGCTACAAAAGAGCGTACGAAAGTAAATTTTATTTTTTACTTTGCAATGGTCAGTGATTTATCAAGTGCGAAAGTCGCATAAAAAGTCGCAAGCCCTCAAAAACTGCATAAATATAAGCCAGCTCGGAGCTGGCACACAAAACGGCTTTTGAGAGCAAATTTTATATTTCCCGCTGGCAGCCGTGATCACAGCTCCAGCGGGAAATATATTGCAACTGTACAAAGGAGCCCGGGCTGGCATCACTCTGCAGCCGCCCAGCTCTGTCTGATTCTAACCCCGCTACCCTAACATAATGACACCCCCCCTTGTTTCCCACCCGCCTGCGCTGCACATCTCCCATCTGTCTGCTACCTGTTGCAAGACTACAACTCCCAGCATGTCCATACAGTGAGGGCATGCTGGGAGTTGTAGTATTGTAGCGGGCGGACAATGTGCGGCGCGGGCAGGTGGAAGACAAGGGGGGTGGGGGTTATATAAAGCAGTGTCCCCATCCCCATCATTGTATTAGGGTAGCGGGGATAGAATCGGAGGAACCCGGGCGGCTGAAGACTGATTCCAGCCTGGGCTCCTTTTAACAAACCTCGGCGCAGCAGAGTTTCTATTTCCCTTAATGTAATTTCATATTTCCCGCTGGGTCCCGTAATTGGCCAGGACCGAGCAGCCAATCACGGGAAATTTGATATTACATTAGGGACTAAAAGCTCCGCGGCTCCGCTAGATGTTAAAAGGAGCCCGGGCTGGCATCAGTCTGCACCCTCCCGGGCTCCTAAGATATCCTGCGGCACCGTGGTAAGGAGCCCGGGCTAACCTCACTTCAGCCGCCCGGGCTCCGTCAACTTTTATTTCCGCAGCGCCTGGTAAGGAGCCCGGGCTGACATAACTCAGCTGCCCCCCACAGGACTCCCACAGCCGTCAGGGAGATGTGTAGGTGCCGTCCCTGTCATCCCTCAGCACTGCGGTACACACCGAGAGATGGCAGGGACGGCTTCTGCACATCTCCCTGCCTGGCTGAGGGAGTCCCGGGCGGCTGCAGTGTTATGTCAGCCCGGGCTCCTTACTACAGCGCCGCAGAGTTTGGTGTAATTTCAAATTTCCCGCTGGGTCCCGTGTCACGTGACGACAGGAAATATGAAATTACAGTGATTCTCTGATCACTGCAGCCAAGGAGCGGAGCGCATTACCACCCGCTTCTCTGGCTGGCACGACTACAACTCCCAGCATGTCCTTACAGGAAGGGCATGCTGGGAGAGTTGTGTGCGTGGGGGGGTTGACAAGCTTGTCACCTGCCCCCCTGCCGCAAAACTACAACTCCCAGCATACCCTTACAGTAAGAGCATGCTGGGAGTTGTAGGGGGGGGGGGGGGGTGACAATCTCCCACACCACATGACTACAACTCCCAGCATGCCCTTACTGTAAGGACATGCTGGGAGTTGTAGTTGTGTGGCAGGTGACAGGCTTTTCACCTGCCCCCCTAAAACTCCCAGCATGCCCTTACAGTAAGGATATGCTGGGAGTTGTAGTCATGTGGTGCGGGAGATGGTTACCCCCGCACCCCCCCCCCCCCCCCCACACACACACACACACTACAACTCCCAGAATATCCTTACTGTAAGAGCATGCTGGGAGTTGTAGGGGGGCAGGTGACAAGCCTGTCACCTGCCCTCTGCGGCACAAATACAACTCCCAGCATGTCCTTACAATAACGATATGTTGGGAGTTGTAGTGTGTGCGTGGGGGGGGGGGGGTAACAATCTCCCGCATCACATGACTACAACTCCCAGCATATCCTTACTGTAAGGGCATGCTGTGAGTTGTAGTCATGTGGTGCGGGAGATTGTCACCCCCCTACAACTCCCAGCATGCTCTTACTGTAAGGGCATGCTGGGAGTTGTAGTCAGGCGCGGACGGGTGACAATAAATGTATTAACCTATTTTTCTTTTTTTCTCCTCATTTCAGATCCATGTATCCTGTGGACTACTTCGGATTTGGTGGACTGCTTCAATGACCAGCGTCTTTTTTAACCCCTTCCCGCAGAATGTCATATATATACGCGGGTTGTGCAGTGCGTTCGGGCATCCCGGCGTTTATAAATGACATTCAGTTAACCCGGCGATGCGCAGCATCGCACGGGTTAACTGGCAGAAGTCCCGCTGTTTCCAGCAGGGGACAACTTCTGCTTCACCCCCAGGACCATCCATTGATGGTCCTGGTCAGCGATCACTGTGATTGGTCCCTGTGGACCAATCACAGTGATCTGGGGTGAAAGTTCAGATCCCCCGCACTGCCCGCCCCTGGAAGTCGGGCAGAACGGGGGACGATGGCTGCGGGGGCTCGCAGGGACCTGCGGCATAGGGGGGGAACATCAGGGGACCGGCGACCTTACCTGGCGGGACCGAGGAGCAGCGGCAGGACCGGCCACGTGGACGAGCAGCGACGGGACCGGCAGGTAAGTATATGGTCCTCAGAAGCAGCAGTGAAGATCTTCACTGCTGCTTCTAGGAGTCTGAAAACTATAACTCCCAGCACGCCTAGACAGCCTTTGGCTGTCTGGGGATGCTGGGAGTTGTAGTTTTGCAACATCTGGAGGGCCCCAGTTTGGAGACCATTGTATAATGGTCTCCAATCTGTGCTCTTCCAGCTGTTGCAAAACTACAACTCCCAGTATGCACTGACTGTCCAGGCATGCTGGGAGTTTTAGTTCAGCAAAATCTGGCCCTTCAGATGTTGCCGAACTACAACTCCCAGCATGCCCTTCAGCTGTCTGGGCATGCTGGGAGTTGTAGTTTTGCAACAACTGGAGACACACTGGTTGGGAAACATTGTCTGTTTCTAACTCAGTGTTTCCTAACCTGTGTGCCTCCAGCTGTTGCAAAACTATAACTCCCAGCATGCATGCTGGGAGTTGGGGTTTTGCAACAGCTGGTGACCCCCCCCCCTGTGAATGTACAGGGTACATTCACATGGGCGAGGCTTTTACAGTGGGTTTATCGCATCTTGAGATGCAGCAAATTTTGCGTCGGGAAACTCGCTGTAATCCCCCGCCCATGTGACTGTACCCTAAAAACACTACACTACACTAACACAAAATAAAATAAAAAGTTAAAAACACTACATATACACATACCCCTACACAGCCCCCCTCCCCCAATAAGAACGTCCGGTACGCCACTGTTTCCAAAGCAGAGCCTCCAGCTGTTGAAAAACAACAACTCCCAGTATTGCCGGACAGCCGTTGACTGTCCACGCATGCTGGGAGTTTTGCAACAGCTGGAGGCACCCTGTTTGGGAATCACTGGCGTAGAATACCCCTATGTCCACCCCTATGCAAATCCCTAATTTAGGCCTCAAATGCGCACGGCGCTCTCACTTTGGAGCCCTGTCGTATTTCAAGGCAACAGTTTAGGGCGACATATGGGGTATCGCCGTACACGGGAGAAATTGGGTTACAAGGTTTGGGGGGCTTTTTCTTCTTTAACCCTTCATGAAAAGGAAATGTTGGGGTCTACACCACAATGTTAGTGTAAAAAAATTTCATTTTTTACACTAACATGCTGATGTTGCCCTATACTTTACATTTTCAGAAGAGGTAAAAGGGAAAAAAGCCCCCCAAAATTTGTAATGCAATTTCTCCCGACTACAGAGATACCCCATATGTGAGCGCAAAGTGCTCTGGGGGCGCACAACAAGGCCCAGAAGGGAGAGCGCACCATGTACATTTGAGGTGATTTGCACAGGGGTGGCTGATTGTTACAGCGGTTTTGACAAACGCAAAAAAAAAAAAAACCCACATGTGACCCCATTTCGGAAACGACACCCCTCACGGAATGTAATGAGGGGTGCAGTGAGAATTTACCCCCCACAGGTGTCTGACGGATCTTTGGAACAGTGGTCCGTGAAAATGAAAACTTGTACAGCTCACTGTTCCAAAGATCTGTCAGACACCAGTGGGGGGCAAATGCTCACTGTACCCCTTGTTACGTTCCTCAAGGGGTTTTGTTTCCAAAATGGTATGCCATGTGGGTTTTTTTTGCTGTTCTGGCACCAGAGGGGCTTCCTAAATGCGATATGCCCCCCGAGCAAAATTTGCTCTCAAAAAGCCAAATATGACTCCTTCTCTTCTGAGCATTGTAGTTCGCCCATAGTGCACTTCAGGTCAACTTATGGGGTACCTCCATACTCAGAAGAGAAGGGGTTACAAATATTGGGGGGTATTTCCTGCTATTAACCCTTGCAAAAATGTGAAATTTGGGGGGGAAACACACATTTTAGTGGAAAATGTTTTTATTTTTTTTTACATATGCAAAAGTCGTGAAACACCTGTGGGGTAATAAGGCTCACTTTATTCCTTATTACATTCCTCAAGGGGTCTAGTTTCCAAAATGGTATGCCATGTGGTTTTTTTTTGCTGTTCTGGCACCATAGGGGCTTCCTAAATGCGATATGCCCCCCGAGCAAAATTTGCTCTCAAAAAGCCAAATATGACTCCTTCTCTTCTGAGCATTGTAGTTCGCCCATAGTGCACTTCAGGTCAACTTATGGGATACCTCCATACTCAGAAGAGAAGGGGTTACAAATATTGGGGGGTATTTCCTGCTATTAACCCTTGGAAAAATGTGAAATTTGGGGGGAAACACACATTTTAGTGAAAAAAAATAATTTTTTTTTTACATATGCAAAAGTCGTGAAACACCTGTGGGGTATTAAGGCTCACTTTATTCCTTGTTATGTTCCTCAAGGGGTCTAGTTTCCAAAATGGTATGCCATGTGAGGGTTTTTTGCTGTTCTGGCACCATAGGGGCTTCCTAAATGCAACATGCCCCCCAAAAACCATTTCAGAAAAACGTACTCTCCAAAATTCCCTTATCGCTCTTTCCCTTCTGAGCCCTCTACTGTGCCCGCCGAACACTTTACATAGACATTTGAGGTATGTGCTTACTTAAGAGAAATCGGGCTACAAATATAAGTATACATTTTCTCCTTTTACCCCTTGTAAAAATTCAAAAATTGGGTCTACAAGAACATGCGAGTGTAAAAAATGAAGATTGTGAATTTTCTCCTTCACTTTGCTTCTAT
Organism: Hyla sarda; assembly: GCF_029499605.1. Lineage (NCBI taxonomy): Eukaryota > Metazoa > Chordata > Amphibia > Anura > Hylidae > Hyla > Hyla sarda. Next base: position 470,519,394 of record NC_079190.1, read on the forward strand.
TCCTGTGAAACACCTAAAGGGTTAAAATGATGACTGAATGTCATTTTGAATACTTTGGGGGGTGCAGTTTTTATAATGGGGTCTTTTGTGGGGTATTTCTAATATGAAGACCCTTCAAATCCACTTCAAACCTGAACTGGTCCCTGAAAAATAGTGAGTTTGAAAATTTTGTGAAAAATTGGAAAATTGCTGCTGAACTTTGAAGCCCTCTGGTGTCTTCCAAAAGTAAAAACTTGTCACTTTTATGATGCAGACATAAAGTAGACATATTGTATATGTGAATAAAAAAAAAATTATTTGTAAAAAAAAGCAGAGAGCTTCAAGCAGAGAGCTTCAAAGTTAGAAAAATGCAAAATTTTCAAATTTTTCATCAAATTTTAGGATTTTTCACAAGGAAAGGATGCAAGTTACCACAAAAATTTACCACCATGTTAAAGTAGAATATGTCACGAAAAAACAATCTCGGAATCAGAATGATAACTAAAAGCATTCCAGAGTTATTAATGTTTAAAGTGACAGTGGTCAGATGTGCAAAAAACGGTCTGGTCCTTAAGGCCAAACTGTTTAATGTTAATGAGAGTGTTTTTTGGAATACATTTTTTTTTAAACGTGTTTTTTTTTAATTACTTGAAAGGCTTAGTAGTGGAAGCTGTCTAATAGACGGAATCCATTACTAAGCCTATGCTTAGTGTTAGCCCCCAACACAGCTAGCGCTAACCTCCAATTATTACCCCGGTACCCACCGCCACAGGGGTGCCGGGAAGAGCCGGTACCAATAGGCCCGGAGGATCAAATATGGCGCTCCTGGGCCTAGGTGGTAACGGGCTGGCGTTAATTAGGCTGGGGAGGGCCAGTAACAATGGTCCTCGCCCACCCTGGTAACATCAGGCTGTTGCTGCTTGGTTGGTATTTGGCTGAAAATAAAAATAGGGGGAACCCTATAGTTACATAGTTACATAGTTAGTACGGTCGAAAAAAGACATATTTTTTCATCAAGTTCAACCAGGGAATTAAGGGGTAGGGGTGTGGCGCGATATTGGGGAAGGGATGAGATTTTATATTTCTTCATAAGCATTAATGTTATTTTGTTCCAGGAATGTATCTAATCCTGTTTTAAAGCTGTTAATTGTTCCAGCTGTGACCAGTTCCTGAGGTAGACCGTTCCATAAATTCACAGTCCTCACGGTAAAGAAGGCGTGTCGCCCCTTTAGACTAAACCTTTTCTTCTCCAGACGGAGGGAGTGCCCCCTCGTCCTTTGGGGGGGTTTAACCTGGAACAGTTTTTCTCCATATTTTTTGTATGGGCCATTAATATACTTATATATGTTTATCATATCCCCCCTTAAACGTCTCTTCTCAAGACTAAACAATTGTAACTCCTTTAATCGCTCCTCATAGCTAAGATGTTCCATGCCCCATATTAGTTTAGTCGCGCGTCTCTGCACCCTTTCCAACTCCGCAGTGTCCCTTTTATGGACAGGTGCCCAAAACTGAACAGCATATTCCAGGTGAGGCCGTACCAATGCTTTATAAAGGGGGAGTATTATGTCCCTGTCCCTTGAGTCCATGCCTCTTTTTATACATGACAATATCCTGCCGGCTTTGGAAGCAGCAGCCTGACATTGCATGCTATTCTGTAGTCTGTGATCTACAAGTACACCCAGATCCTTCTCTACCAGTGACTCTGACAGTTTAATCCCCCCTAAGACATACGACGCATGCAGGTTATTAGTACCCAGATGCATAACTTTACATTTATCCACATTGAACCTCATTTGCCAAGTGGATGCCCAGACACTTAGTCTATCCAAGTCATCTTGTAACTTATGCACATCCTCTATAGACTGTACTGTGCTACAAAGCTTGGTGTCATCTGCAAAGATAGAAACAGAGCTGTTAATACCATCCTCTATATCATTAATAAATAAATTAAACAACAGCGGGCCCAGTACTGAACCTTGGGGTACACCACTAATAACCGGGGACCAATCAGAGTACGAATCATTGACCACCACTCTCTGGGTACGATCCATGAGCCAGTGTTCAATCCAGTTACAAACTAAAATTTCCAAACCCAAAGACCTTAACTTACCTGTCAGACGTCTATGAGGGACAGTATCAAATGCTTTAGCAAAATCCAGAAACACTATATCCACAGCCATTCCTCTGTCAAGGCTTCTACTCACCTCTTCATAAAAGCAAATTAGATTGGTTTGACAACTTCTATCCTTAGTAAACCCATGCTGGCTATCACTTATAATACAATTATCCCCTATGTATTCCTGTATGTAATCCCTTATAAGTCCTTCAAACAATTTACCCACAATGCACGTTAAACTTACCGGTCTATAGTTTCCTGGGGAAGACCTAGAGCCCTTTTTGAAGATTGGCACCACATTCGCCTTGCGCCAGTCCCTTGGCACAATACCAGACACCAGAGAATCTCTAAATATCATGAACAGGGGTACAGATATTACTGAACTTACCTCTCTAAGAACTCTTGGGTGTAGTCCATCCGGTCCTGGGGATTTGCTTACATTTATATCACTTAACTTACCTTGTACCATCTCTACATTAAGCCAGTTCAGTACATTACATGTTGTGTTACCAGCACTGACCTGGCCAATGTCAGCTCCTTCTTCCATAGTGTATACAGAACTAAAGAACCCATTCAGTAGCTCCGCCTTCTCTTGATCGCCTGTGACAACCTCCCCATTATCATTATTAAGGGGTCCTACATGCTCTGTCCTTGTTTTTTTTGCATTTATATATCTAAAAAAATATTTAGGATTAGTTTTGCTTTCTTTGGCCACCTGTCTCTCATTTTGAATTTTTGCTGTTTTTATTACATATGCGTTTTTTTTTTGTTTTTTTTTAATAATTATTCATGCAAAACAAAGATAAGGTTCCCCCTATTTTTATCCAAATACCAACCAAGCAGCAACAGCCTGATGTTACCAGGGTGGGCAAAGACCATTGTTACTGGCCCTCCCAAGCCTAAATAACACCAGCCTGTTACCGCCTAGGCTCAGGAGCGCCATATTTGAGGCTTTGGGCCTGGTGGTACCGGCTCCTCCCAGCACCCCTGTGGTGGTGGGTACCGGGGAAATAATTGGGGTTTAGCACTAGCTGTTTTGGGGGCTAATGCTAAGCCTCAGCTTAATAATGGACTCTGTCTATAATACTGCTTCCACTACTAAGCATGCCAAGTAAATAAAAAAAAAACATCACATTTAAAAAAAATGTATTCCAAAAAAACACTCCCCCAAAAGTCCTCATTAACCATTTTATTAACATTAAACCAAAAAAATGCTAATCACTGCACTCCCCTGAATCTAAAGTAATCCACAAGATACACGGATCTGAAATGAGAAGACAAAAAATGAGTTAGTACATTTAGAGGAAAAAAACAAAGTGGTAAAAAGGGAAAAAAAAACATACATACCGTATATACTCGAGTATAAGCCGAGTTTTTCAGCACGATTTTTCGTGCTCAAAACACCCCCCTCGGCTTATACTCGAGTGACCTATCCGCCCTCAGTGGTCTTCAACCTGCGGACCTCCAGATGTTTCAAAACTACAACTCCCAGTAAGCCAGGGCAGCCATCGGCTGTCCGGGCGTGCTGGGAGTTGTAGTTTTGAAACCTCTGGAGGTCCGCAGGTTGAAGACCACTGCGGCCTTTGACATCATCCAGCCCCCCCTCTCACCCCCTTTAGTTCTGTACTCACCTCCGCTCGGCGGGACGGTGCTCTACTGGTCCGGTGCTGCAGGACTGTGCGGTGGGAGGTCGTCCGGTGGGATAGTGGTTCCGGGCTGCCATCTTCACCGTGGGGGCCTCTTCTCCGCTCTTCGGGCCCGGAATAGTCACATTGCCTTGAGGACAACGCAGGGGGACGTTCATTACCAACGTCCGTCTGCGTTGTCGTCAAGGCAACGCCTCTATTTCTGGCCCGAAGCGCGGAGAAGAGGCCCCCCCGGTGAAGATGGCAGCCCGGAACCACTATCCCACCGGACGACCTCCCCACCGGACAGTACTGCAGCACCGGACCAGCGGAGCACCGTCCCGCCGAGCGGATGTGAGTACAGAACTAAAGGGGGTGAGAGGTGGGGCTAGATGATATTGAAGGCCGCAGTGGTCTTCAACCTGCGGACCTCCAGAGGTTTCAAAACTACAACTCCCAGCAAGCCCGATGGCTGCCCGGGCTTGCTGGGAGTTGTAGTTTTGAAACCTCTGGAGGTCCGCAGAAGACCACTGTATCAGACATTGACAAGCGGTGATGATGAAGGTGGGGGGGGGGGCTGATGACAAGGGGATGATGACAAGGGGATGATAAAGGGGGGGTGTGTGGGATGATGACAAGGGGATGATGAAGGGGGGGTGTGGGATTATGACAAGGGGATGATGAAGGGAGTGGGGATGATGACAAGGGGATGATGACAAGGGGATGATGAAGGGGGGGGTGTGGGATTATGACACGGGGATGATGAAGGGGGTGGGGATGATGACAAGGGGATGATGACAAGGGGATGATGAAGGGGGGGATGGGATTATGACAAGGGGATGATAAAGGGAGTGGGGATGACGACAAGGGGATGATGAAGGGGGTGTGTGGGATTATGAAAAGGGGATGATGACAAGGGGATGATGAAGGGGGTGGAGATGATGACAAGGGGATGATGACAAGGGGATCGGCTGTCCGGGCTTGCTGGGAGTTGTAGTTTTGAAACCTCTGGAGGTCCGCAGGTTGAAGACCACTGAGGCCTTCGACATCATCCAGCCCCCCCTCTCACCCCCTTTAGTTCTGTACTCACCTCCGCTCGGCGGGACGGTGCTCCGCTGGTCCGGTGCTGCAGGACTTCCCCACCGGACAGTTCTGCAGCACCGGACCAGCGGAGCACCGTCCCGCCGAGCGGATGTGAGTACAGAACTAAAGGGGGTGAGAGGGGGGGCTAGATGATATTAAAGGCCGCAGTGGTCTTCAACCTGCGGACCTCCAGAGGTTTCAAAACTACAACTCCCAGCAAGCCCGGACAGCCGATGGCTGCCCGGACTTGCTGGGAGTTGTAGTTTTGAAACCTCTGGAGGTCCGCAGAAGACCACTGTATCAGACATTGACAAGCGGTGATGATGAAGGTGGGGGGGGGGGCTGATGACAAGGGGATGATGACAAGGGGATGATGAAGGGGGGGTGTGGGATGATGACAAGGGGATGATGAAGGGGGGGGGATTATGACAAGGGGATGATGAAGGGAGTGGGGATGATGACAAGGGGATGATCAATTGGGGGTGTGGGATTATGACAAGGGGATGATGAAGGGGTGGGGATGATGACAAGGGGATGATGACAAGGGGATGATGAAGGGAGTGGGGATGACGACAAGGGGATGAGGACAAGGGGATGATGAAGGGGGGGTGTGGGATTATGACAAGGGGATGATGAAGGGGGGTGGGGATTATGAAAAGGGGATGATGACAAGGGGATGATGAAGGGGGTGGGGATGATAACAAGGGGATGATGAAGGGGGGTGTGTGGGATGATGACAAGGGGATGATGAAGGGGGGGTGTGGGATGATGACAAGGGGATGATGAAGGGGGGTGATGACAGGCGGTGATGATGAAGGGGGGGATGATGACAGGCGGTGATGATGAAGGGGGAATGATGACAGGCGGTGATGATGAAGGGGGGATGATGACAGGCGGTGATGATGAAGGGGGGATGATGACAGGGTGATGATGAAGGGGGGATGATGACAGGCGGTGATGATGAAGGGGGGATGATGACAGGGTGATGATGAAGGGGGTGTTAATGACGGGGGTCTGGATGATGACAGGGGGGATGATGTATTTCCCACCCTAGGCTTATACTTGAGTCAATAACTTTTCCTGGGATTTTGGGGTGAAATTAGGGGCCTCGGCTTATATTCGGGTCGGCTTATACTCGAGTATATACGGTGTATATGTATATATATATATATATATATATATATATATATATATATAAATTCAAAGCTGCAAAATTGTGTTCTGTAGTCATTTATTAGTTTTTGCTTATGTGTGCAAAAAAAAAAAAAAAAAAAATGGTATTCAAAAGTGATTTATTGGTTTTTGCTTATGTAAGCCAAATTTATCAACCCCCTGTGGTAGTTTAATAATGTGTCACACAAAAGCAAAACCAAAAGCAAGAAAAAAATGCCAACAGAACTCGATTACCAAAGCAACAATGATAAATGTCCCCGAATATGTCTACTTTATGTTTGCATCGTAAAGTTTTCATGTTTTTATTTTTTTAAGACATTAGAGGGCTTCAAAGTATAGCAGCATTTTTTCAAACTTTTCACGAAAAATAAAAAATCTGAATTTTTCAGGGACCAGTTAAGTCTGAAGTGGATTTGAGGGGCCTTTCTGTGAGAAATATACCACAAATGACCCCATTGTAGAAACTGCACCCCTCAAAGTATTCAAATGCCATTAAGAAAGTTTGTTAACCCTTTAGGTGTTTTACAGGAACAGCAGCAAAGTGGAGGAGAAAAATTAAGATTTCCATTTTTTATACTAACATGTTCATGTGGCCCAATTTTTTTTTACATTTTTGTAAGGGTTCTTAGGAGAAAAAGTCCCACAAAATTTGTAGTCCAACTTCTCTGAAGTATGGAAATACCTCATATATTGACGCAAAGTGCTCTGTGGGCTCACAACATGGCTCAAAAGGGAAAGAGCAACTGTGGGATTTTAGAGGGTGAATATTGCTGAAATGGATTTTGGGGGGCATGTTGCATTTAGCAAGCCCCCATGGTGTCAGAACAGCAAAAAAAAAAAACACATGGCACACTATTTGGGAAACGACACCCCTCCAGGAACGTAACAAGGGGTACAGCGAACCTTAACACCTCACAGGTGTTTGACAGGTTTGCATTTAAGTTGGACGTGAAAGTGAAAAATTAGATTTTTATACCCCTTGTTATGTTCCATGAGGGATGCAGTTTCCAAAATGGGGTCACATGTGGGTATTTTTTTTGTGTGTTTATGTCAGAACCGTTGCAACTTTCAGCCACCTCTGTGCAAATCACCAATTTAGGCCTCAAATGTACATAGTGCGCTCTCACTCCTGAGCCTTGTTGTGCATCCGCAGAGCATTGTACGCCCACATATGGGGTATTTCCGTACAAATTTTGGGGGTCTTTTTTGAAAATAAAAAGTACGGGACAACACCAGCATGTTAGTGTAAAAAAACATACTGGTGTAGACCCCAACTTTTCCATTTCATAAGGGGTAAAATTAGAAAAAGCCCCCAAAATTTGTAACACAATTTCTCCCGAGTACGGAAATACCCCATATGTGTCCCTAAACCGTTTCCTTGAAATATGACAGGGCTCCAAAGTGAGAGAGCACCATGCGCATTTGAGGACTAAATTAGAGATTTGCATAGGGGAGGACCCAGATGCAAGCATTACAATTGACTCTGCTACCATAAATACCCTACAGCAGTGTTTCCCAAACAGGGTACCTCCAGCTGTGGCAAAACTCCCAGCATGCCTGGACAGTCAATGGCTGTCCGGCAATGCTGGAAGTTGTTGTTTTGCAAACAGAGGCTCCTTTTTGCAAACAGTGCCGTACCAGACGTTTTAAATTTTTATGGGGGAGGGTGTACACTGTGTAAGGGTATATGTATATGTAGTGTATTACTCTTTATTTTGTGGTAGCGTAGTGTAGGGTTTTTAGGGTATATTCCCACGGGCGGGGGTTCATAGTGAGTTTCCCGCTGGGAGTTTGAGCTGCGGTGGAAAATTTTCTGCAGCTCAAATTTGTAGTGGGAAACTTACTGTAAACCCCAGCTTGTGTGAATATACCCTGTACGTTCACATCATTGGGGGGGGTCAAACCTCCAGCTGTTGCAAAACTTCAACTCTCAGCATGGACTCACAGACCGTGCATGCTGGGAGTTGTAGTTTTGCCACAGCTGGAGGCCCACTGGTGAGGAAAACCGTGTTAGGGAACAGACAAACTCAGTGCTTCCCCACCAGGGTGCCTCCAGCTGTTACAAAACGAACACTCCCAGCATAAACGGTCTGTCAGTGCATGCTGGGAGTTGTAGTTTTGCAACAGCTGGAGGCACACTGGTGGGGAAACACTGAGTTAGGTTCTGTTACCTTACTGTGTTTCGTCACCAGTGTGCTTCTTGCTGTGGCAAAACTACAACTCCCAGCATGCACTGATGGCCAAAGGGCATGCTGGGAGTTGTAGTTATGCAACAGCTTGAGGCACGTGTGGTGTCCCGGTACCGCATCCTATACGGTACCTGTTTATAGGTCCCCATAGCCAGAGTCCCTAGGACGTCGGGGTCCTTTTGTATAGTCCGGGCTTGCTGGGAGTTGTAATTTTGAAACCTCTGGAGGTCCGAAGGGTTGAAGACCACTGCGGCCTTCAACATCATCCAGCCCCCCCTCTCACCCCCTTTAGTTCTGTACTCACCTCCGCTCGGCGGGACAGTACTCCGCCGGTCCGGTGCTGCAGGACTGTCCGGTGTGGAGGTCATCCGGTGGGATAGTGGTTCCGGGCTGCCATCTTTTCTTGCTTTTGGTTTTGCTTTTGTGTGACACATTTATTAAACTACTACAGGGGGTTGATAAATTTGGCTTACATAAGCAAAAACCAATAAATCACTTTTGAATACCATTTTTTTTTTTGCACACATAAGCAAAAACCAATAAATGACTAAAGAACACAATTTTGCAGCTTTGAAAAAAATGTGATATATATACACACACCGTATATACTCGAGTATAAGCCGACCCGAATATAGGCAGAGGCCCCTAATTTCACCCCAAAATCCCAGGAAATACATCATCACCGCCTGTCATCATCCCCCCTTCATCATCACCGCCTGTCATCATCCCCCCTTCATCATCACCGCCTGTCATCATCCCCCCTTCATCATCACCGCCTGTCATCATTCCCCCTTCATCATCACCGCCTGTCATCATCCCCCCCCCTTCATCATCACCGCCTGTCATCACCCCCCCCCTTCATCATCCCCTTGTCATCATCCCACAACCCCCCTTCATCACCCCCTTGTCATCATCCCCTTTTCATCATCCCCACCCCCCTTCATCATCCCCTTGTAATCATCCCACACCCCCCCCCTTCATCATCCCCTTGTCATCACCCCCACCCCCCTTCATCATCCCCTTGTCATCATCCCCTTTTCATCATCCCCACCCCCTTCATCATCCCCTTGTCATAATCCCCCCCCTCTTCATCATCCCCTTGTCATCATCCCACACCCCCCCTTCATCATCCCCTTGTCATTATCCCCTTGTCATCAGTCCCTCCCCCCCCCCACCTTCATCATCACCGCTTGTCAATGTCTGATACAGTGGTCTTCTGCGGACCTCCAGAGGTTTCAAAACTACAACTCCCAGCAAGCCCGGGCAGCCATCGGCTGTCCGGGCTTGCTGGGAGTTGTAGTTTTGAAACCTCTGGAGGTCCGCAGGTTGAAGACCACTGCGGCCTTCGACATCATCCAGCCCCCCCCTCTCACCCCCTTTAGTTCTGTACTCACCTCCGTTCGGCGGGACGGTGCTCCACTGGTCCGGTGCTGCAATACTGTCTGGTGGGGAGGTCGTCCGGTGGGATAGTGGTTCCGGGCTGCCATCTTCACCGGGGGGCCTCTTCTCCGCGCTTCAAGCCCGAAATAGAGGCGTTGCCTTGACGACGACGCAGACGGTCGTTGGTAATGAACATCCCCCTGCGTTGTCGTCAAGGCAACGTGACTATTCTGGACCCGAAGCGCCCACCCCTAGTCCACCCCTAGTCACCTCTCACCCCTATAGTTATTACTCTAGTCATATGCTCCTTATTTGTGGAAGTTTAACTGTATAAAATGTACATAAATAGTTAATTACCTTTGAGAAGCGTAGCAGGACCTGCGGGTCACGTGATCAGGTAAACTCAATGGTATTTTTGCTTGAGGACCTTTGGAGGTCCATGTGACATAATGCACTCATTTCCTTTGTGACGGTGAGGGACAGATGGCTGGACCAATCAAAACGGCCCCGCCCCTGCCCATATAAGGGCGCGGTGGCCATTAATCTCTCTTGGTTTCTGGCTGTTGACGAGAAAGGATCTGCGCTGCTGTCATCAGTGTGTCTAGGCCTTAGCCTTGCGGCGACGGCTGTTCTATTCCAAATTGCGAGTGTATCAATCACTAAACACTCTGCAAGACCACCGGACCTTATCTATCCCCTAAATCCGGACGGATCTTCGCAATATACCCTGAATTCAGAGACTATTATCTAAAGTCAAGGTCCGCAACATCTGTCAGTCATTTAAGTATAGAGAGACTGTTTAATTGAGACTGTTACTACTCTGTGGATGTACCGCAAGCCTTTAAGTAAAGTTTATGCAAGTTCATATTCAACTATCTTGTGGACCTTCAGTCTTTATTCTTATGCACCTATCGTTACTGGGAAGGGCGGCGATAGGCCGGAGAGTCATCTCAACATACTAGCCCTCAGCCTGGCGTCACGAACAATAGGGTTAACATTAACCCCTGATATACCAAAGCAAATCTCTGACTGTACTACCCCTACCCCTGAGACTTACCACACACGCAACTCTAACTTCCAGCATGGCAAGTCAGCAGTTTGCTGTTCGTGCATGCTGGGAGTTGTAGTTTTGCAACATCTGGAGGGCCACAGTTTAGAGATCACTGCACAGTGATCTCCAAACTGTGGCCCTCCAGATGTTGCAAAACTACAAATCCCAGCATGCCCTGACAGCCAACAGCTGTCTGGGCATGCTGGGAGTTGTAGTTTAGCAACATAAGGAGGCTTACAGTTTACAGAAATCACTGCATGGTGACAATCAGATGTCCAAGACAGCTGATGTCCCCTAGACAGGAGCACTAGGATGGGTATGGGGGGTTATAGGGGTCTGTTTGATGTTTTATTTCACACAGAGCTCACACAGCTCCAATCTCCTCACAGATCTCCCTACACTGAGGAGATCGGAGCTGTGAAAGGCAGTTTTTTTCAACTGCCTCTGCTGTGATTGGTCAATCTGGATTGATTGACCAATCACAACAATCAGGGGGCCAGGCCAGCCATGGGGAGACCCGCGGACGATGTCTGTGATGATCAGCTGTCTATGAAAGCTGAAGTCACTTCAATGTCACAGCATGTTTCCATGTTTACATGCTGTGACAGTTTAGCTTCAGGACGAGCCGGCTCATCTAACGCGGCAAGTACTCGCTGATTAGGACGATCAATTAATACTGATCGGTAATATCGACAATCTACTTCTCTGGTCTGCCAACGTTACAAAATGTGGGCTCAAAATTGAGCAAAAAAGCCCCCAGAGTACGGATATTCATGGTGCGGCATAGTATGTTTTTAATACTTTTTTTATTTCTGAGGACGGTGGATGGGTTTTTGCGGGATAGTTGGAGTGCAGCTATTTAGTGCCAGGCAGGCTAGTTAGGGTGTCACCAGATGCGGTACCCCCCCCCCCCCCCTGTCACTCTCTAGCAATGCTACTGGTAATAAAGGGTAGATAAAGAACTTCAGCTATTTACATAAGGGAAAACTTTTCTGCTTTAACCCCTTAAGGATCGAGGTCATTTTGGCCTTAGGGACCAGAGCATTTTTTGCACATCTGACCACTGTCACTTTAAGCATTACTAACTCTGGGATGCTTTTACTTATGAAGTTGATTCCGAGATAGTTTTTTCGTGACATATTCTACTTTATCATAGTGGTAAGTTTTCGTCAATACTTGCATCATTTCTTGGTAAAAAATTCCAAAATTTTAAAATTTTGCTTTTTTTTTTTTAACCTTGAAGCTCTCTGCTTGTGAGGAAAATAGACAAACCAAATAAATTATATGTTGATTCACATATACAATCTCTTCATGTTTGCATCATAAAGTTGACATGTTTTTTTTTTTACTTTTGGAAGACATCAGTGGGCTTCAAAGTTCAGCAGCAATTTTCAAATTTTTCTCAAAATTTTCAAAATCTGAATTTTTCAGGGACCAGTTCAGATTTGAAGTGGATTTGAGGGGTCTTCATATTAGAAATACCCCATAAATTACCCCATTATAAAAACTGCACCCATCAAAGTATACAAAATTATATTCAGAATGTTTGTTAACCCTTTAGGTGTTTAACAGGAATAGCTGTAAGTTTAAGGAGAAAATTGAAGACCCAGTATTTACACCCCACTGGCGTTTGACAGATCTTTGGAACTGTAAGCTGTGCAAATGAAAAATTACATTTTTCATTTTCAAGGACCACTGTTCCAAAAATCTGTCAGACACCTGTGGGGCGTAAATGCTCACTGTACCCCTTATTACATTACTTGAGGGGTGTAGTTTCCAAAATGGGGTCACATGTGGGAGGGGTCCATTGTTCTGGCTCTATGGGGGCTTTGTAAACACACGTGGCCTTCAATTCCGGACAAAATTTATCTTCAAAAGCCCAATGGTGCTCCTTCTCTTCTGAGCATTGTAGTTCACCCGCAGAGCACTTTACATCCACATATGGGGTATGTTCTTACTCAGAAGAAATGGGGTTACAAATTTTGGGGGGCTTTTTCATATTTTCCCTTGTGAAAATGAAAAATTTAGGTTAACACCAGCATATTATGTTTAGTTTTTTTTTTCTCATTTTCCCATCCAAATTTAATGAAAAATTTTCAAACACCTGTGGGGTGTTAAGGCTCACTGTACCCCTTGTTACATTCCGTGAGGGGTGTAGTTTCCAAAATGAGCCGCTGTAAAATCAGCCACCCCTGTGCAAATCACCAAATTAGACCTCAAATGTACATAGTGTGCTCTCACTCCTGAGCCCTGCTGTGCGTCCGCAGAGAATTTTACGCCCACATATGGGGTATTTCCATGCTCAGGAGAAATTGCGTTACAAATTTTGGGGGTCTTTTTTTCCTTTACTTGCTTGTGAAAATAAAAAGTAGGGGGCAACGCCAGCATGCTAGTGTAAACATTTTTATTTTTTTACATTAACAGGCTGGTGTAACCCCCAACTTTTCCTGTTCATAAGGGGTAAAAGGAGAAAAAGCCCCCCAAAATTTGTAGTGCAATTTCTCCAGAGTACGGAAATACCCCTTATGTGGCCCTAAACTGTTTCCTTGAAATACGACTGGGCCCCGAAATGAGACAGCGCCTTGCGCATTTGAGGACTACATTAGGGATTGCATAGGAGTGGACATAGTGGTATTCTACGCCAGTGATTCCAAACAGGGTGCCTCCAGCTGTTGCTAAACTCCCAGCATGCCTGGACAGTGAGCGGCTGTCCGGAAATGCTGGGAGTTGTTGTTTTGCAGCAGCTGGAGGATCTGTTTTGGAAACACGGCCATACGATACGTTTCTCATTTTTATTGGGGGGGGGGGAGACAGTGTAAGGGGGTGTATATGTAGTGTTTTACCCTTTATTATGTAGTGTAGTGTTTTTAGGGTACATTCGCACTGGCGGAGGTTTACGTTGAGTTGCCCACTAGGAGTTTGGGCTGTGGCGAAAAATTTGCCGCAGCTCAAACTTGAAGCAGAAAACTCACTGTAAACTCGCCCATGTGAATGTACCCTGTACATTCACATGGGGAGTTAAACCTCCAGCTGTTTCAAAACTACAACTCCCAGCATGCACTGACAGACCATGCATGCTGGTAGATGTACTTTAGCAATAGCTGGAGGCACACTGGTTGGAAAACCTTCAGTTAGGTTCTGTGACCTGACTCAGTACTTTCCAAACAGTGTGCCTCCAGCTTTTGCAAGACTACAATTCCCAGCATGTACTGATCGCAGAAGGGCATGCTGGGAGACGTAGTTATGCAACAGCTGGAGGTACGCAACTACAACTCCCAGCTTGCCGAGACAGCTGTTTGCTGTTTGGGCATGCTGGGATTTGTAGTTTTGCAACAGCTGGAGGGTCACAGTTTAAGAGATCGCTGTACAGTGATCTCCAAACTGTGGCCCTCCAGATGTTGCAAAACTACATATCCCAGCATGCCCAGACAGCAAACTGCTGTGTAGGCATGCTAGGAGTTGTAGTTTTGCAACTTCTGGAGGGCTCCAGTTTAGAGACCACTGTATAGTGGTCTCAGACTGTAGACCTCCAGATGTTGCCAGGCAACTCACCAGCTTCCGTAGGATCCAAGGAGCAGCATCGTCGTTCTCCTCTTCTGCCGCCGATCACCCCCATCGATCACCGCCTTCTACCGCCGCCCATGAGTAATTAAACTTCGGCGGCGGTCCCTGTCAGTTTCCCCATTCTGCCCTGCCTACTGTGGGTGGGCAGAACAGGGAAACCGAAAGTTAACCCCCCCCGCCCCCAATTTGCTATTGGTCGTCGCTTCTTGATGACCAATAGTAGGGATAGGAGGGGTGGCACCCCTGCCATCTCACTCCTATCCCTTCAGGGGGATCGTGGGTGTCTCGGACAACCGATATCCCCCTTATATTCCGGGTCACCATAGACCCGTATGACCCGGAATTGGCGACATGTTGCACGGGATGCCTGCTGAATGATTTCAGGAGGCATCCCAGTCCAGTCCCCAACCGGTGCGCGGCGGGGACCTGAATTCCCACGGGCGTATGTATACGCCCTGGGTACTTAACGATAAAAAAACCAGGGTGTATCCATACGCCCTGGGTCCTTAAGGAGTTAAGGGGTTAATAATAATAATAGTAATAAAAATTATGATACTGTTTCTACCATATCCACTTATCCAGAGATATTATGCTAAAGTTATATTGTCATCCTCCATTCCTGGGAATCCACCTCTCCCCTTATACAGATCTCTGATTCCTTAATCATCCAATAGGGGGGCTTGTTTTCCCACTTATGTGCAAAATTTGTTTCCATGTGGACAATATCTTCTGTCTCCATTACAAGCTGTATGTCCAATATGGGAAATGTGCCTTGAATTATGCAGCTCCTCGCTCACTTGTTAATGTATCAAGTGACCCAGAGCCCACCACGTGGAGGTGGCTGCATTTCGGGCTCCTCCCCACCCCCACCCCCAACCATATGCAGACCTTGTGTGACCCAATCAGCATCTTGTTAAACTGGTTCACATTGATCGTCAATGGCCTTTGCTGTAATACTTCTTAGCTTTGTATGTAGGAAGTAAAATGGCATCTTGAATGTGGTCATCATGCCGGTTACTGTCCATTTGGCCATGGCCCATGCTCCAACCCAAACATTGGATACATAATGGGGCCACTTCAGTTTGCTTTTAGCATATTGCCAAGTCCGCTGCAGCCAAGACACTTTGGGCTCCGAGGCATCTTCAGAGGTTGTTGGTAAATCCATCTGGTTATCCTCCATGGTGACTGTCACATGATCGCTGTGCCTGGATTCATGTGGGTCTGAATTGTCACCTAAAGCCATGTCAATAGCCACATCTGCTCGCTGACCACGGTGCTTAATCTTCTTCCCAGGTATTTTATGGATCTCATAATATGGTGGAGTGACCTTATAATGATATAGGTTAGTATACCGCCAAAGGAAACTCGTCACGTAATGTATGAGACACACGACAGGCACCGATAGAACTGGGATATCTGCAAAATAGCGACAGGATACAATATATTAGACCTATATTCATTCATGTATTTATGTATATATATATATATATATATATATATATATATATATATATATATATATGTCTGTGTGTATGTTCACACAAAATCATTTATCTCACAGGAGTAAACCTTTACCCAATTGCTGTAAGAGACTTAAAGGGGTACTCTGCCCCTAGACATCTTATCCCCTATGTAAAGGATAGGGGATAAGATGTCTGATCGCCGGGGTCCCGCAGCTGGGACCCCAGTGATCTCTGTGCAGCACCTAGCCTTTATTCAGAACACTGGGTGACAGGGTCGTAACGTCACAGCCACGCCCCTCGTGACATCACACCACACCCCCTCCCATAGACTTACATTGAGGGGGCGTGGCCGTGATGTCACGACCCCCACCGCCCGCTCCAAGCATTCAGAACTCTACTATATTAACTTTACACTAATACATTCATGTTAAATCCATTTTTAAACAGAAATTTTGGAAGGTTTCATTATTCCTACCTCTTAGCTTCATGGTCGCCGTCCCTACAGGATCCTTTTGCCTAAATAGACAAAATTCTCTTCAATTTGCAAAATAAGCGCAGGTCTAGTAGGAGAACGTGTTCACCCGCCGAACCGAGGAAATAAGTGTTAGGGATTGGATTCTACCCTGGAGAAAGTCTCTTTGATGTGTGATGTCACAGCAGATGACATCACGTGTATGTGTATCCATTGTAATGGCTGTACTGTACTTTACTTACACTATGTACAGTTATATACTGGGGGTTTACAAAGGATTTGACGATTACAGTTTTAACCCCTTTAGAAGTCACAGCCCATTTTGGTCTTGAGGAGAAAGGACAGTTTCATTTTTATGTTTAAAATTTTTCCTCCTCCCCTTCTAAGAGCCATAAATCTTAAAATGTTCAACCTAAAGACCCATATGAGGGTTTGTTTCTTTTGCGACCAACTGTACTTTGTAATGAAACCTTTAATTTTAACATAAAATATATGGTACTATAAAAATGTATATATATTATTTGCGGCAGGAAATTGAGAAGTAAACCGCAATTTTGCAACTTTTGATAGTTTTTATTTTTACACAGTGAAGTGTATGATAACACCGACATGTTCTTTTTATACTGTGGGTCAATGTTTGGGTACACGCTTTACTCTTTTTGTACTGTTTAAAAAAAAAAATCAAACTTTTTGAACAATGTAAGTACGTTTTAAATTGTATGAGTGCTAATTTTTTTCCGTATACATCCCTGCATACGGAAAATGTTATAGAGGTCAGAAGAGGACAATTTTAAAGGTACTAATTTTGGTGCAAAAAGTTATAACTTTTAATGTTAAACAAAATCAAACCTTAATGAGCTGGATATCAATTTAATTGTATGGATCTAAAGAACAAGGTGTCATTTTTACCGAAAAGTGCACTGTGTAGAATCGGAAGTCCCTAAAAAAAAATTCTAAATGGTGTTTGTTTTTTTTTTCAATTTTGCCCCACTAATATTTTTTTTCTCGTTTTGCTGTAGATTTTGTGGTGAAATGATTGATGTCATTACAAAGTACAATATGTGGCGCAAAAAAACAGCCCCATAGGAGTCTGTGTTATGATTTTAAGAAGGTGAGGAGGAAAAAACTTAAGCGCAAAAATGAAAACCTGTTGTCCTGAATTTTTCATGTTCACTGCACCTGCACTCACATTTAACCCCTGGACATGTTTTATTCATATGGTTATGCTTGTACTGGCACTTAATCTGTGATTTGTTGTTTTTATCGGTACCACATTTGCGTACATGTGATTTTTGATGACTTTTTTTTATTTTATTTTTTTCTGGGATGTGATCACAATTCAGCATTGGACTTTTTTTATTTTTACGTTTTATGCCGTTCACCATATGGAATCATTAACACTATATTTTAATAATTCTGACTTTTCTGGACATTGTTATGCCAAATATGTTGATTAATTTTTTTTTTTTTTTACAAATTTTTATTTGTAAAATGGGAAGAGGGGGAATTAATTTTTTTATTGGAGGAGATACTTATTCCCATTATTAAATTATAACAGTTAATAGCTATCTTTTGATTTTTAATACTGATCAGTAATATCGACAATCTACTTCTCTGGTCTCAAGATCTCTGGAGATGGCGCACTACAATGCTCAGAAGAGGAGGAGCGCCATTGAGCTTTTGGAGAGAGAATTTGTTTGGAATGGGAGTCAGGGACCATGTGCGTTTACAAAGGACCCCGTGGTGCCAGAACAGTGGACCCCCCACATGTGAACCGATTTTGGAAACTACACCCCTCACAGAATTTAATAAGGGGTGCAGTGAACATTTACACCCCACTGGCGTTTGACAGGTCTTTGGAACAGTGGGCTGTGCAAATGAAAAAATGCATTTTTCATTTTCAAGGGCCACTGTTCCAAAATTCTGTCAGACACCTGTGGGGTGTAAATGCTCACTGTACCCCCTTATTACATTACATGAGAGGTGTAGTGTCCAAAATGGGATTACATGTGGGGGGGGGGGGTCCATTGTTCTGGTACTATGGGGGCTTTGTAAACACACGTGGCCTTCAATTCCGGACAAAATTTATCTTCAAAAGCCCTATGGCACTCCTTCTCTTCTCAGCATTGTAGTGCACCCGCAGAGCACTTCACATCCACATATGGGGTATGTTCTTAATCTGAAGAACAAATTTTGGGGGGCTTTTTTTCCTATTTTCCCTTATGAAAATGAAAAATTTAGGGTAATGCCAGCATTTTAGTGATTTTTTTTTTTTTTTTTCATTTTCCCATCCAACTTTAATGAAAATTCTTTAGTGTTAAGGCTCACTATACCCCTTATGTTCTGTGCGGGTTGTAGTTTCCAAAATGGGGTCACATGTGGGTATTTATTTTTTTGCGTTTATGTCAAAACCACTGTAAAATCAGCCACCCCTGTGCAAATCACCAATTTACGCCTCAAATGGTCATGGTGGGCTCTCACTCCTGAGCCTTGTTGTGCGTCTGAGAGCATTTTACACCCACATATGTTGTATTTACGTGCTTTTCCTTTTACCGCTTGTGAAAATAAAAAGTATGGGGAAACATCAGCATGTTAGTGTAAAAATTTTAATTTTTTTACACTAACAGGCTGGTGTAGCCCCCAACTTTTCCTTTTCATAAGGGGTAAAAGGAGAAAAAGCCCCCCAAAATTTGTAGTGCAATTTCTCCCGAGAACGGAAATACCCCATATGTGTCCCTAAACTGTTTCCTTGAAATACGACTGGGCCATGTGCATTTGAGGACTAAATTATTGATTGCATAGGGGTATTCTTCGCCAGTGATTCCCAAACAGGGTGCCTCCAGCTGTTGCTAAACTCCCAGCATGCCTGGACAGTCTTTGGCTGTCTGGAAATGCTGGGAGTCGTTGCTTTGCAACAGGTGGAGGCTCCGTTTTGGAAACACTGCCATACGATACATTTTTCTTTATTGAAGCGGAAAACTCACTGTAAACTCGCCCGTGTGAATGTACCCTGTACAGACCGTGCCTGCTGGGAGTTGAACTTTTGCAACAGCTGGAGGCACACTGGTTGGAAAACCTTCAGTTAGGTTCTGTTACCTAACTCAGTATTTTCCAACCATTGTGCCTCCAGCTGTTGCAAAACTACAACTCCCAGCATGTACTGATCGCCAAAGGGCATGCTGGGAGATGTACAGGGTGGGCCATTTATATGGATACACCTTAATAAAATGGGAATGGTTGGTGATATTAACTTCCTGTTTGTGGCACATTAGTATATGTGAGGGGGGAAACTTTTCAAGATGGGTGGTGACCATGGCGGCCGTTTTGAAGTTGGCCATTTTGAATCCAACTTTTGTTTTTTCAATAGAAAGAGGGTCATGTGACACATCAAACTTTTTGCGAATTTCAAAAGAAAAACAATGATTTGCTTGGTTTTAATGTTCATGAGTTATTTAGAAGTTTCTGACCACTTCTAAAATGTGTTCAATGTGCTGCCCATTGTGTTGGATTGTCAATGCAACCCTCTTCTCCCACTCGTCACACACTGATAGCAACACCGCAGGAGAAATACGAGCACAGGCTTCCAGTATCCGTAGTTTCAGGTGCTGCAGAATGGGCAAAACAAATATTGGAACAGGACCCTCAGTTTACGCAGAAGATTTGTTCAGTGATGAGGCAAACTTTTATGTGAATGGTGAAGTTAAAGGGGTACTCCACCCCTAGACATCTTATCCCCTATCCAAAGGATAGGGGATAAGATGCCTGATAGCCTCACGCCCCTTCCCATAGACTTGCATTGAGGGGACGGGGCGTGACGTCACATGAGGGAGGAGTCATAACATCACAAACTTCTGTTCCCATGGTCGGGACTCAGACCCTCCAGCGCTTCCCTAGCAGAAAAAAAGGTGGGTGCCGCATGCTATATTGCGGGGGTCCCCAGCGGCGGGACCCCCGCGATCAGACATCTCGCTATAAGATGTCTAGGGGTGGAGTACCCCTTTAACAATCAAAACCACCGCTATTGCTCTGACACTAACCCACATTGCATAGATCCCTGCAAGACTGTTGGAACACAAAAATTGATGGTATGGTGTAGTATATGGGGTACAAAGATAGTGGGGCCATTCTTCATCAATGGAAACCTCAAGGCCACTGGATATGCGAAATTGCTACATGATGATGTGTTTCCCTCTTTATGCACTGAAGCTGGCACGTTCCCTGAGTTTTTTCTAGCAAGATGGTGCACCACCACATTATGGGTGTCAGGTCCGAGCATTCCTAGATGAAAAGTTTCCTGGAAAGTGGATTGGTCGTCGTGGGCCAGTTGAATGGCCCCCAAGGTCTCCCGATCTGACCCCCTTAGACTTTTATCTTTGGGGTCATCTTAAGGCAATTGTCTATTCTGTGAAGATACGAGATGTGCAGCACCTGAAACTACGGATACTGGAAGCCTGTGCTAGCATTTCTCCTGCGGTGTATATAGTAGTATATAGCAGTGTATACGGATACTGGAAGCCTGTGCTAGCATTTCTCCTGCGGTGTATATAGTAGTATATAGCAGTGTATACGGATACTGGAAGCCTGTGCTAGCATTTCTCCTGCGGTGTATATAGTAGTATATAGCAGTGTATACGGATACTGGAAGCCTGTGCTAGCATTTCTCCTGCGGTGTTGCTATCAGTGTGTGAAGAGTGGGAGAAGAGGGTTACATTGACAATCCAACACAATGGGCAGCACATTGAACACTATGTAAGTGGTCAGAAATTTGTAAATAACTCATGAAAGAATAAAGTTACGTTAAAACCAAGCACATCATTGTTTTTCTTGTGAAATTCCCAATAAGTTTGATGTGTCATATAACCCTCTTCTTATTGAAAAAACTAAAGTTGGATTCAAAATGGCCAACTTCAAAACGGCCGCCATGGTCACCACCCATCTTGAAAAGTTTCCCCCCTCACATATACTAATGTGCCACAAACAGGAAGTTAATATCACCAACCATTCCCATTTTATTAAGGTGTATCCATATAAATGGCCCACCCTACAGTTATGCAACAGTTGGAGGTACGCAACTACAACTCCCAGCATGCCAAGACAGCTGTTTGCTGTTTGGGCACGCTGGGATTTGCAGTTTTGCAACATCTGGAGGGCTACAGTTTAGAGACCACTGCACAGTGATCTCCAAATTGTGGCCCTCCAGATATTGCTAGGCAACTCACCAGCTTCCGTAGGATCCAGGGAGCCGTACCGCCATCCTCTTCTGCCGCCGATCGCTGCTCGCTGCTGCCACCGATGGGTAAGTGGACTTCGGTGACGGTCCCTGACGGTTTCCCCGTTCTGACCCACCTATTGTGGGTGGGCAGAATGGGGAAACCGAAAGTTAACCCCCCCCCCCCTGTCCCCAAACTGCTAAAAATAAATAAATAAATGTTTTATGGTCACTGCACTTGCACTCACATTTAACCCCTGGACATGTTGTATTCATATAGTAATTGCTTGTATGGGCACTGGTAATCATGGAATATTATATGAGATGCTCCGCCAGAATTTTCCATGATTCAAAATTTGGTGACAAACTCAGCAATTTTGACGGAAAAAAAAAGGGTTGCGAAAAAGAACTCTCACATATTTTAGTCCCTTAAGGACAGAGCCCTTTTTCACCTAAAAGGGGTACTCTGCCCCTAGACATCTTATCCCTTATCCAAAGGATAGTGGATAAGATGGAAGATTGCCGGGGTCCCGCTGCTGGGGACCCCCAGGATCTCTGCTGCGCCACACCTCTATTGTTACTGCACAGAGCGTGTTTGCTCTGCGCGTAATGACGGGTGATACAGGGGACGGAGCATCGTGATGCCACGGCTCCGCCCCCTCGTGACGTCACGACCCGCCCCCTCAATACAAGTCTATGGGAGGGGGCATAACGGTTGCCACACCCCCTGCCACAGACTTGCATTAAGGGGGTGGGCCGTGATGTCACAAGGGGCGGAGCTGTGACGTCACGCTGCTCCGTCCCTTGTATCACCCGTCATTACGCAGAGAGTGAACTCGCTCTGTGCAGTAATAATAGTGCGGTGCCGCAGCGGCGATCCCGGGGGTCCCCAGCAGAGGGACCCCGGCGATCGGACATCTTATACCCTATCCTTTGGATAGGGTATAAGATGTGTAGGGGCGGAGTACCCATTTAAGGATTCAGCCCTTTTTTGCAATTCTGACCACTGTCACTTTATACATTAATAACTCTAAGATGCCTTTACTGATTATTCTGATTCCGAGATTGTTTATTCGCGACATATTCAACTTTAACACAGTGGTAAATTTTCATCGTTACTTGCATCCATTCTTGGTGAAAAATCCCCAAATTTCATGAAAATTTTGCATTTTTCTAACTTTGAAACTCTCTGCTTTTAAGGAAAATGGATATTGCTAATAAATTATATATTGATTCCCATATTCAATATGTCTACTTTATATTTGCATCATGAAGTTGATATGTTTTTGCTTTTGGAAGACATCAGAGGGCTTCAAAGTTCAGCAGCAATTTTCCAATTTTCCACAAAATTTTTTCAGGGACCAGTTCAGTTTTGAAGTGCGTTTGAGGGGTCTTCTTATTAGATATACCCCATATATGATCCCATTATAAAAACTGCACCCCCCAAAGTATTCAAACTGACATTCAGAAAGTGTGTTAACCCTTTCGGTGTTTCACAAGAATAGCAGCAACGTTAAGGAGAAAATTCAAAATCTTCATTTTTTACACTCGCATGTTCTTGTAGAACCATAGAAACATAGAATGTGTCGGCAGATAAGAACCATTTGGCCCATCTAGTCTGCCCAATAATCTGAATACTATGAATAGTCCCTGGCCCTATCTTATATGAAGGATAGCCTTATGCTTATCCCATGCATGTTTAAACTCCTTCACTGTATTTGCAGCGACCACTTCTGCAGGAAGGCTATTCCATGTATCCACTACTCTCTCAGTAAAGTAATACTTCCTGATATTACTGCAAAGACCTTTGCCCCTCTAATTTAAAACTATGTCCTCTTGTGGTAGTTTTTCTTCTTTAACCCCTTAAGGACCAAGGACGTACCGCTACGTCCTTGGTCCTGCTCTTCTGATATAACGCGGGGTTACACAGTAACCCCGCGTCATATCATGGCGGGCCCGGCGTCATAGTGAAGCCGGGACCCGCCTCTAATAGCGCGCAGCGCCGATCGCGGCGCCGCGCGCTATTAACCCTTTAGCCGCGCGCTCAGAGCTGAGCCGCGCGGCTAAAAGTGAAAGTGAAAGTTCCCGGCTAGCTCAGTCGGGCTGTTCGGGATAGCCGCGGCTAATCGCGGCATCCCGAACAGCTGACAGGACAGCGGGAGGGCCCCTTCCTGCCTCCTCGCTGTCCGATCGCCGAATGACTGCTCAGTGCCTGAGATCCAGGCCTGAGCAGTCATGCGGCAGAATCGTTGATCACTGGTTTCTTATGAGAAACCAGTGATCAACATAGAAGATCAGTGTGTGCAGTGTTATAGGTCCCTATGGGACCTATAACACTGCAAAAAAAAAAGTGAAAAAAAAAAGTGAATAAATATCATTTAACTCCTCCCCTATTAAAAGTTTGAATCACCCCCCTTTTCCAATAAAAAAAAAAACACAGTGTAAATAAAAATAAACATATGTGGTATCACCGCGTGCGGAAATGTCCGAATTATAAAAATATATCATTAATTAAACCGCTCGGTCAATGGCGTGCGCGCAAAAAAATTCCAAAGTCCAAAATAGTGCATTTTTGGTCACTTTTTATATCATTTAAAAATGAATAAAAAGTGATCAATAAGTCCTATCAATGCAAAAATGGTATCGTTAAAAACTTCAGATCACGGCGCAAAAAATTAGCCCTCATACAGCCCCATACACGGAAAAATAAAAAAGTTATAGGGGTCAGAAGATGACAATTTTAAACATATAAATTTTCCTGCATGTAGTTATGATTTTTTTCAGAAGTCCGACAAAATCAAACCTATATAAGTAGGGTATCATTTTAATCGTATGGACCTACAGAATACATATCAGGTGTCATTTTTACCTAAAAATGTACTACGTAGAAACGGAAGCCCCCAAAAGTTACAAAACAGCGTTTTTTTTTTCAATTTTGTCGCACAATGATTTTTTTTCCCGCTTCACCATAGATTTTTGGGCAAAATGACTGACGTCATTACAAAGTAGAATTGGTGGCGCAAAAAATAAGCCATCATATGGATTTTTAGGTGTAAATTTGAAAGAGTTATGATTTTTAAAGGCAAGGAGCAAAAAACGAAAATGCAAAAACGGAAAAACCTCCGGTCCTTAAGGGGTTAAAATATGCTCTCCTCCTTTACCTTGTTGATTCCCTTTATGTATTTAATAGTCTCTATCATACCCACTCTGTCTCTTCTTTCTTCCAAACTATACATGTTAAGGTCCTTTAACCCCTTAAGGACCGGGGTTTTTTCCATTTTTGCATTTTCGTTTTTTGCTCCTTGCCTTTAAAAAATCATAACTCTTTCAATTTTGCACCTAAAAATCCATATGATGGCTTATTTTTTGCGCCACCAATTCTACTTTGTAATGACATCAGTAATTTTGCCCAAAAATCTACGGTGAAACGGAAAAAAAAATCATTGTGCGACAAAATTGAAAAAAAAAAACGCAGTTTTGTAACTTTTGGGGGCTTCCGTTTCTACGTAGTACATTTTTCGTTAAAAATGACACCTTATCTTTATTTTGTAGGTCCATACGATTAAAATGATACCCTACTTATATAGGTTTGATTTTGTCGGACTTCTGGAAAAAATCATAACTACATGAAGGAAAATTAATACGTTTAAAATTGTCATCTTCTGACCCCTATAACTTTTTTATTTTTCTGTGTATGGGTAGTATGAGGGCTAATTTTTTACGCCCTGATCTGAAGTTTTTAACGATACCATTTTTTGCATTGATAGGACTTATTGATCGCTTTTTATTCATTTTTAAATGATATAAAAAGTGACCAAAAATGCACTATTTTGGACTTTGGAATTTTTTTGCGCGCACGCCATTGACCGAGTGGTTTAATTAATGATATATTTTTATAATTCGGACATTTCCTCACGCAGTGATACCATATATGTTTATTTTTATTTTTATTTACACTGTGTTTTTTTTTTTATTGGAAAAGGGGGGTGATTCAAACTTTTAATAGGGGAGGAGTTAAATGATCTTTATTCACTTTTTTTTTTGCAGTGTTATAGGTCCCATAGGGACCTATAACACTGCACAAACTGATCTTCATCATTGATCACTGGTTTCTCATAAGAAACCAGTGATCAACGATTCTGCCGCATGACTGCTCAGGCCTGGATCTCAGGCACTGAGCAGTCATTCGGCGATCGGACAGCGAGGAGGCAGGTAGGGGCCCTCCCGCTGTCCTGTCAGCTGTTCGGGATGCCGCGATGCAGCTCTGAGCGCGCGGCTAAAGGGTTAATAGCGCGCGGCGCCGCGATCGGCGCTGCACGCTATTAGAGGCGGGTCCTGGCTTCACTATGACGCTGGGCCCGCCGTGATATGACGCGGGGTTACTGTGTAACCCCGCGTTATATCAGGAGAGCAGGACCAAGGGCGTACCTGTACGCCCTTGGTCCTTAAGGGGTTAACCTTTCCTTGTAAGTTTTATTCTGCAATCCATGTACTAGTTTAGTAGCTCTTCTCTGAACTCTCTCTAGAGTATCTATATCCTTCTGGAGATACGGCCTCCAGTACTGCGCACAATACTCCAATTGAGGTCTCACCAGTGTTCTGTACAGCGGCATGAGCACTTCTCTCTTTCTACTGCTTATACCTCTCCCTATACAGCCAAACATTCTGCTAGCGTTTCCTGCTGCTCTTTTACATTGTCTACCTACCTTTAAGTCTTCTGAAATAATTACCCCTAAATCAATTTCCTCAGATACTCAGGTCAGGGCAGTGTCAAATAATCTATATTCTGCCTGAGGGTTTTTACGCCCCAGGTGCATTATCTTGCACTTATCCACATTTAATTTCAGTTGCCAGAGTTCTGACCATTCTTCTAGTTTGCCTTAATCCTTTTCCAATTGGCGGATCCCTCCAGGAACATCAACCCTGTTACATATCTTTGTGTCATCAGCAAAAAGACATACCTTACCATCGAGACCTTCTGTAATATCGCTAATGAAGATATTAAACAATATTGGTCCCAGTACAGATCCCTGAGGTCCCCACTGGTGACAAGACCTTGCTCTGAATATTCTCCATTGACTACAACCCTCTGTTGTCTGTTACTCAGCCACTGCCTAATCCACTCAACAATATTGGAGTCCAAGCTCTATGACTGTAGTTTATTGATAAGTCTTCTATGTGGGACAGTGTCAAAAACCTTACTAAAATTTAGATATGCAATGTCTACTGCCCCTCCGCCATCTATTAGTTTAGTCACCCAGTCAAAAAAATCTATAAGATTTGTTTGAAATGATCTCTCTGAAGTCAACCCATGTTGTTTTTCATCTTGCAATCCATGGGATTTTAGATGTTCCACAATCTTATCCTTTAGTAGGGTTTCCATTAATTTCCCCACTATTGATGTCAGACTTACTGGCCTATAGTTGCTTGATTCCTCCTTACTACCTTTCTTGTGAATGGGCACAACATTTGCTAATTTCCAATCTTCCGGGACGGCTCCTGTTACCATTGATTGGTTAAATAAATCTGCTAACGGTTTTGCTAGCTCACCACTAAACTCTTTTAATAATTTTGGGTGTATCCCATCAGGCCCCTGTGATTTATTTGTCTTCACTTAAGGCAGTCGGCTAGCCCCTTATTCTCTTCTACATGCCTTCCTTCCTTTGTTTTTAATTTAGTTATTCCTTTTTTTGATTTCCTTTTTTCATTTATATATCTGAAGAATGTCTTATCCCCTTTATTCACAGACTGAGCTAGTTTTTCTTCTGCCTGTGCTTTAGAAGTTCTTATAACTTGCTTGGTCTCTTTCTGCCTATCTTCATTGCTCTGGTTGTTTTATAATTACTAAATGCTATTTTTTTGTTTTTTATGATTTTGGCCACTTCTGCTGAGTACCACAGTGGTCTCTTCCTTTTTCTGCTTTTACTGACAAGTCTTGTGCAATTTTCTGTTGCCTTCAATAAAGCGTCTTTTAAGTAGTCCCATTTCTCCTGAACTCCATGTAATTTGTTCCAGTCTGATAGGGACTCATTTATGACTAATTTCATTTTTGAAAATTCTGTTTTTCTAAAATCTAAAACTTTTGTTTTTGTGTGGTGTGACTCCTTCACTGTTCTTATATTAAACCACACTGACTGGTGATCACTAGATCCAGAGCTTTCGCCTACAATAACATCATATACCAAATCCCCATATGTGAATACCAAATCCAAAATGGCCTCCTTCCGCGTTGGCTCCTCAACCACTTGTTGTAGAGATAATCCCAGTAGGGAATTTAGAATATTTGTACTCCTGGCCAAATCAGCTATTTTGGTTTTCCAGTTTATATCCGGAAGATTGAAGTCTCCCATAATGATAACTTCTCCTTTCATTGTCATTTTAGATATTTTTCAAACTAGTAGATCATCTACTTCTTTAACTTGGCCAGGTGGTCTGTATATCACACCTACACGAGTTACTGCATGGTTACCAAACTGCAACGTAACCCAAACTGACTCTGTGGTTTCCTCACTAACTTGTATTAGGTTAGATTTTATGCTATCTTTCACATACAGGGCCACTCCTCCTCCTTTCTTGCCTTCTCTTTCTCTTCTGTATAAAGAGTACCCTGGTATGGCTATGTCCCAGTTATTCCCTTCATTAAACCATGTCTCAGTAACGGCATTGGTTGTGTAGTGTTTTTATGGTACATTCACATGGGCGGAGATTTACAGTAAGTTTGAGCTGCGATGGAAAATTTGGAAAAACTCCCAGCATGCACTGGCAGACCATATATGCTGGGAGTTGTAGTTATGCAACAGCTGGAGGCACATTGGTTGGGAAACACAGAGTTTGTTACTTTACTCAGTGTTTCGCAACCATTGTGCCTTCAGCTGTTGCAAAACTAGAACACCCAGCATGTACAGTCTCAGTGCATGCTGGGAGTTGTATTTTTGCAACAGCTGGAGGCACACTGGTTGCAAAACACTGAGGTAGGTAACAAACTCTGTTTCACAACCAATGTGTCTCCAGCTGTTGCAAAACTGCAACAATCAGCATGCATTGACAGCCGAAGGGCATGCTGAGAGTTGTAGTTTTGCAACAGCTGGAGGCACACTGCTACAACTCCCAGCATACCCTTTGGTAGTCTGTGCATGTTGGGAGGTGTAGTTATGAAAAACTAGATGCACATTTTTTCATAGAAAAAATGTGCCTCCAGCTGTTGCATTACCACAACTCCCAGCATGCACAGACTACCAAAGGGCATGCTGGGAGTTGTAGTTGGAACTCCAGCTGTTGCAAAACTACAACTCCCAGCATTCCCTTTGGCTTTGCATGCCGAGAGTTGTTGCTAAGCAACATCAGGAGGTGAACAGGCCTCACCTCCTGCTGTATCCTGCCGCCGGGACCGCCGCACTGTATCCTGCCGCCGGGCCCAATCCTGCTGCTTCGACCGATCAATCACGTGATCGTGAGGTGTCACCCATGCCACCTCACTCCTGCTGAGTAAGGGGGAATGGGGCTGTCTCGGACAGCCCCATTCACCCTTTTTTTCCGGGTCACCGGGTCACCAGAGACCCAATTGACACGGAATAACCACAAATCGCACATCTGAATGGACCTCTGGACCCCCCCTGGGCAATATGCCGGGATGCCTGCTGAACGATATCAGCAGGCATCCCGGTCCATGCCCAGCGAACGGCAGGAGCTGGAAGAACGCAGGGCATACCTATACGCCCTGAGTCCTTAAGGACTCGGAAATGGGGGCATATGGATACGCCCTGCGTCCTTAAGGGGTTAATATTTTAAAAGCAGCACAAGAGACCTTTAAAAATGTGAGGAGAAAAAAAATGGTGTGATTAATATCGCTGGAACAGAAATTACAGTAATTTTTTAATATCTCACCCAATGTGAACTGAACTCAACCCACTTGTAAGTCTGAGTTTACCTGCTACTACATTGAGATGTGGTGACTGGGGTGTTGCAGTATGTAACAGGGTCTGGTTGTATAAACCCTGGGGGCAAGATGTTGTTAACCCCTTAGTGTTCGTGACGCCAGGATGTGTTTATTCCGGTATGGTAACCGCCGTCAACCAATCCAGAAATGGTTTGTAATAAAGGAATGTCCACAGCAAGGATTCTGAATAAACTGGAACTTTTACTTGAAATGTTTAGGGAACAGTCTTTACAATTATGCAGTTCCTTCAGAGGCAACCGGGACACAGGATACCTTGCAGGCTTGCTGGGACTTGTAGTTTTGAGGATATTTATGCAGGCCACTGTGCTACTAATATATTCCTTAGCTGAGGAGTAGTCACTGGATTTGTAGAGAGAATTGTAACTCATGTTTTAGAAGTGGTTGTGTTTCTTTAGGCTTTGGCCTAGATGAGATGAATTTGCAGTATACAGGACTTTGTGCTTCCTTTTGAGTCCAAGAAATAAGAGAGTACTTAGTACTTTGCACTTAGTATGTATTGACATACAGGTCACTCATGGGTTAATCGGCCATCTTTTTTCACTTAGTCAGTTCTTACCTGGCCGCACCTTCTTTTTTCCTTGACTACCTTCCCTATGCCACGTCACATCCTGTTGGACGGAGGCGGGGAGTTTTTTCCACGGTGGGACCCGACCATATGCCAGTGGGTATTTAAACCCCCGTGTGACTAGGTACCAACGCCATGACTAAGAGCAACTGCTCGAAACGCGTCGGCGTTTCACCCCCCCCCCTTGTTTTTAGTGACATGTCACTCGTCACCTCCGTGGCGACTTTCCATGTTTTAATTGGTTGCCATTAAAGGTTAAGTTTTATTGGATTTTTCTACCCAGGAGCTGGACCCCCTCTATTTTCCTCTTCTCATACAGGACTTTGTGCTTCCTTTTAAGTCCAAGAGATAAGAGAGAGAGAATAGAGACTTCAGCACCTTATATACTAGGGGGCTGGACTAAAGCCCATTGGTTGCTAATGCTTGGAGCTCCTGTGCCCATGGAACTCTGGGTATATCACATGACAGTAGATCACATGACCAAGGAAGGTCCTATACATTTTATACAAACTGTACAACTTTATACATATGAATAATAGATGCACATAATGAATATACACTGCATTTATATGAGACAACAAGGGGGGAGCCCTGCAGGAGAGCCCTATGGACCTAAGAGACTCTTCCTGAGGGGACAGGTCCTATACCGGGACACCTCAAATCCCCTTGTTTAATGAAAGTCGCCCTCAACGTCTGTCCCCTTAGGGAGAGGAGCGAAATGGCCATTGGGCCGAATGTAGTTCTGAAGCATTTAACTATAACGTCCAATTTCAGTACACATTAAAATGTCCATACATGCTCTGTAACTTGGGAACAGGAGGATATTGGTTAACTTTAGTACTTGCTGGATATAATTTACCATTTAATGGTTGAGACAAGGTTCCTTAAAGGGGTACTCCGCTGCCCTGTGTCGGAAGCTCCGCTCCCCAGCGTCCGGAAGTTTATTGTTCCTGACGCTGTGTGCGGGCTTCCGTGTTCAGGGCTGCCCCTCGTGACGTCACGCCCGCCCCCTTCATGATGTTATGCCCGCCCCCTCAATGAAAGTCTATGGGAAGGGGGCATGATGGCCATCGTGCCCCCCTTCTCATAGTCTTTCGCTGAGGGGGAGGGCGTGACATCACGAAGGGGGCGGGCGTGACGTCACGAGGGGCAGCCCTGAACACGGAAGCCCGCACACAGCGTCCGGAACAATAAACTTCCGGACGCTGGGAAGCGGAGCATCGGACACAGGGCAGCGGAGTACCCCTTTAAGAACACAGCCATGAATATGGTAACAATACTTTTACATTTTACAACAATACCTTTATTTATTTTTATTATTGTTTTTTTTATAGAGATATACCTACATATTATTATGCATCTCTAGTGACTATGCACATATTATTAGTACTATCACATTTGACTGACTGACAATCTTACTGACATTTGACTGCTATATAGAGTGGGGATCAAAAGTTTGGGCACCCCATGTAAAAATTTGTATTAAAGAAGCCAAGGAAAGATGGAAAAATCTCCAAAAGGCATCAAATTACAGATTTGACATTCTTATAATACGTCAACAAAAGTTAGATTTTATTTCCATCATTTACACTTTCAAAATAACAGAAAACAAAAAGATGGCGTCTGCAATAGTTTGGGTACCCTGCAGAATTTATAGCATGCACTGCCCCCTTTGCACAGCTGAGACCTGCCAGTGTCATGGATTGTTCTCAATCATCATCTGGGAAGACCAGGTGATGTGAATCTCAAAGGTTTTAAATGCCCAGACTGATCTGACCTTGCCCCAACAATCAGCACCATGGGTTCTTCTAAGCAGTTGTCTAGAAATCTGAAACTGAAAATAGTTGATGCTCACAAAGCTGGAGACGGCTATGAGAAGATAGCAAAACATTTTCAGGTGTCAATATCCTCTGTTCGGAATGTAATTAAGAAATGGCAGTCATCAGGAACAGTGGAAGTTAAAACAAGATCTGGAAGACCAAAAAAATATCAAACAGAACAGCTCGCAGGATTGTGAGAAAAACAATTCAAAACCCAGAAAGATCTGGCAGACACTGGAGTTGTGGTACACTATTCCACTATAAAAACATACTTGTACAAATATGGTCTTCATGGAAGAGTCATCAGAAGAAAACCTCTTTTACATCCTCACCACAAAAATTAGCGTTTGACCGTTTTGGAAACAAGTTCTGTGGATCGATGAGGTTAAAATTGAACTTTTTGGCCGGAATGAGCAAAGGTACGTTTGGAGAAGAAGGGGAACAGAATTTAATGAAAAGCACCTCTGTCCAACTGTTAAGCATGGGTGGGAGGATCAAACCTTCATCATCACCGCTTGTCAATGTCTGATACAGTGGTCTTCTGCGGACCTCCAGAGGTTTCAAAACTACAACTCCCAGCAAGCCCGGGCAGCCATCGGCTGTCCGGGCTTGCTGGGAGTTGTAGTTTTGAAACCTCTGGAGGTCCGCAGGTTGAAGACCACTGCGGCCTTCGACATCATCCAGCCCCCCCTCTCACCCCCTTTAGTTCTGTACTCACCTCCGTTCGGCGGGACGGTGCTCCACTGGTCCGGTGCTGCAGGACTGTCCGGTGGGGAGGTCGTCCGGTGGGATAGTGGTTCCGGGCTGCCATCTTCACCGGGGGGCCTCTTCTCCGCGCTTCGAGCCCGAAATAGAGGTGTTGCCTTGACGACGACGCAGACGGACGTTGGTAATGAACATCCCCCTGCTTTGTCGTCAAGGCAACGTGACTATTCTGGGCCCGAAGCGCCCACCCCTAGTCCACCCCTAGTCACCTCTCACCCCTATAGTTATTACTCTAGTCATATGCTCCTTATTTGTGGAAGTTTAACTGTATAAAATGTACATAAATAGTTAATTACCTGTGAGAAACGTAGCAGGACCTGCGGGTCACGTGATCAGGTAAACTCAATGGTATTTTTGCTTGAGGACCTTTGGAGGTCCCTGTGACATAATGAACTCATTTCCTTTGTGACGGTGAGGGACAGATGGCTGGACCAATCAAAACGGCCCCGCCCCTGCCCATATAAGGGCGCGGCGGCCATTAATCTCTCTTGGTTTCTGGCTGTTGACGAGAAAGGATCTGCGCTGCTGTCATCAGTGTGTCTAGGCCTTAGCCTTGCGGCGATGGCTGTTCTATTCCAAATTGCGAGTGTATCAATCACTAAACACTCTGCAAGACCACCGGACCTTATCTATCCCCTAAATCCGGACGGATCTTCGCAATATACCCTGAATTCAGAGACTATTATCTAAAGTCAAGGTCCGCAACATCTGTCAGTCATTTAAGTATAGAGAGACTGTTTAATTGAGACTGTTACTACTCTGTGGATGTACCGCAAGCCTTTAAGTAAAGTTTATGCAAGTTCAAATTCAACTATCTTGTGGACCTTCAGTCTTTATTCTTCTGCACCTATCGTTACTGGGAAGGGCGGCGATAGGCCGGAGAGTCATCTCAACATACTAGCCCTCAGCCTGGCGTCACGAACTATAGGGTTAACATTAACCCCTGATATACCAAAGCAAATCTCTGACTGTACTACCCCTACCCCTGAGACTTACCACACACGCAACTCTAACTTCCAGCATGGCAAGTCAGCAGTTTGCTGTTCGTGCATGCTGGGAGTTGTAGTTTTGCAACATCTGGAGGGCCACAGTTTAGAGATCATTGCACAGTGATCTCCAAACTGTGGCCCTCCAGATGTTGCAAAACTACAAATCCCAGCATGCCCTGACAGCCAACAGCTGTCTGGGCATGCTGGGAGTTGTAGTTTAGCAACATAAGGAGGCTTACAGTTTACAGAAATCACTGCATGGTGACAATCAGATGTCCAAGACAGCTGATGTCCCCTAGACAGGAGCACTAGGATGGGTATGGGGGGGGGTTATAGGGGTCTGTTTGATGTTTTATTTCACACAGAGCTCACACAGCTCCAATCTCCTCACAGATCTCCCTACACTGAGGAGATCGGAGCTGTGAAAGGCAGTTTTTTTCAACTGCCTCTGCTGTGATTGGTCAATCTGGATTGATTGACCAATCACAACAATCAGGGGGCCAGGCCAGCCATGGGGAGACCCGCGGACGATGTCTGTGATGATCAGCTGTCTATGAAAGCTGAAGTCACTTCAATGTCACAGCATGTTTCCATGTTTACATGCTGTGACAGTTTAGCTTCAGGACGAGCCGGCTCATCTAACGCGGCAAGTACTCGCTGATTAGGACGATCAATTAATACTGATCGGTAATATCGACAATCTACTTCTCTGGTCTGCCAACGTTACAAAATGTGGGCTCAAAATTGAGCAAAAAAGCCCCCAGAGTACGGATATTCATGGTGCGGCATAGTATGTTTTTAATACTTTTTTTATTTCTGAGGACGGTGGATGGGTTTTTGCGGGATAGTTGGAGTGCAGCTATTTAGTGCCAGGCAGGCTAGTTAGGGTGTCACCAGATGCGGTACCCCCCCCCCCCCCCCTTGTCACTCTCTAGCAATGCTACTGGTAATAAAGGGTAGATAAAGAACTTCTGCTATTTACATAAGGGAAAACTTTTATGCTTTAACCCCTTAAGGATCGAGGTCATTTTGGCCTTAAGGACCAGAGCATTTTTTGCACATCTGACCACTGTCACTTTAAGCATTACTAACTCTGGGATGCTTTTACTTATGAAGTTGATTCCGAGATAGTTTTTTCGTGACATATTCTACTTTATCATAGTGGTAAGTTTTCGTCAATACTTGCATCATTTCTTGGTAAAAAATTCCAAAATTTTAAAATTTTGCTTTTTTTTTTTAACCTTGAAGCTCTCTGCTTGTGAGGAAAATAGACAAACCAAATAAATTATATGTTGATTCACATATACAATCTCTTCATGTTTGCATCATAAAGTTGACATGTTTTTTTTTTTACTTTTGGAAGACATCAGTGGGCTTCAAAGTTCAGCAGCAATTTTCAAATTTTTCTCAAAATTTTCAAAATCTGAATTTTTCAGGGACCAGTTCAGATTTGAAGTGGATTTGAGGGGTCTTCATATTAGAAATACCCCATAAATTACCCCATTATAAAAACTGCACCCATCAAAGTATACAAAATTATATTCAGAATGTTTGTTAACCCTTTAGGTGTTTAACAGGAATAGCAGTAAGTTTAAGGAGAAAATTGAAGACCCAGTATTTACACCCCACTGGCGTTTGACAGATCTTTGGAACTGTAAGCTGTGCAAATGAAAAATTACATTTTTCATTTTCAAGGACCACTGTTCCAAAAATCTGTCAGACACCTGTGGGGCGTAAATGCTCACTGTACCCCTTATTACATTACTTGAGGGGTGTAGTTTCCAAAATGGGGTCACATGTGGGAGGGGTCCATTGTTCTGGCTCTATGGGGGCTTTGTAAACACACGTGGCCTTCAATTCCGGACAAAATTTATCTTCAAAAGCCCAATGGTGCTCCTTCTCTTCTGAGCATTGTAGTTCACCCGCAGAGCACTTTACATCCACATATGGGGTATGTTCTTACTCAGAAGAAATGGGGTTACAAATTTTGGGGGGCTTTTTCATATTTTCCCTTGTGAAAATGAAAAATTTAGGTTAACACCAACATATTATGTTTAGTTTTTTTTTTTCTAATTTTCCCATCCAAATTTAATGAAAAATTTTCAAACACCTGTGGGGTGTTAAGGCTCACTGTACCCCTTGTTACGTTCCGTGAGGGGTGTAGTTTCCAAAATGAGCCGCTGTAAAATCAGCCACCCCTGTGCAAATCACCAAATTAGACCTCAAATGTACATAGTGCGCTCTCACTCCTGAGCCCTGCTGTGCATCCGCAGAGAATTATACGCCCACATATGGGGTATTTCCGTGCTCAGGATTTCCTTGAAATACGACTGGGCCCCGAAATGAGACAGCGCCTTGCGCATTTGAGGACTACATTAGGGATTGCATAGGAGTGGACATAGTGGTATTCTACGCCACTGATTCCAAACAGGGTGCCTCCAGCTGTTGCTAAATTCCCAGCATGCCTGGACAGCCAGCGGCTGTCCGGAAATGCTGGGAGTTGTTGTTTTGCAGCAGCTGGAGGATCTGTTTTGGAAACACGGCCATACGATACGTTTCTCATTTTTATTGGGGGGGGAGACAGTGTAAGGGGGTGTATATGTAGTGTTTTACCCTTTATTATGTAGTGTAGTGTTTTTAGGGTACATTCGCACTGGCGGAGGTTTACGTTGAGTTGCCCACTAGGAGTTTGGGCTGTGGCGAAAAATTTGCCGCAGCTCAAACTTGAAGCAGAAAACTCACTGTAAACTCTCCCATGTGAATGTACCCTGTACATTCACATGGGGAGTTAAACCTCCAGCTGTTTCAAAACTACAACTCCCAGCATGCACTGACAGACCATGCATGCTGGTAGATGTACTTTAGCAATAGCTGGAGGCACACTGGTTGGAAAACCTTCAGTTAGGTTCTGTGACCTGACTCAGTACTTTCCAAACAGTGTGCCTCCAGCTTTTGCAAGACTACAATTCCCAGCATGTACTGATCGCCGAAGGGCATGCTGGGAGACGTAGTTATGCAACAGCTGGAGGTACGCAACTACAACTCCCAGCTTGCCGAGACAGCTGTTTGGGCATGCTGGGATTTGTAGTTTTGCAACAGCTGGAGGTTCACAGTTTAAGAGATCGCTTTACTGTGATCTCCAAACTGTGGCCCTCCAGATGTTGCAAAACTACATATCCCAGCATGCCCAGACAGCAAACTGCTGTGTAGGCATGCTAGGAGTTGTAGTTTTGCAACTTCTGGAGGGCTCCAGTTTAGAGACTACTGTATAGTGGTCTCAGACTGTAGACCTCCAGATGTTGCCAGGCAACTCACCAGCTTCCGTAGGATCCAAGGAGCCGCATCGTCGTTCTCCTCTTCTGCCACCGATCACCCCCATCGATCACCGCCTGCTACCGCCGCCCATGAGTAATTAAACTTCGGCGGCGGTCCCTGTCAGTTTCCCCATTCTGCCCTGCCTACTGTGGGTGGGTAGAACAGGGAAACCGAAAGTTAACCCCCCCGCCCCCAATTTGCTATTGGTCGTCGCTTCTTGATGACCAATAGTAGGGATAGGAGGGGTGGCACCCCTGCCACCTCACTCCTATCCCTTCAGGGGGATTGTGGGTGTCACGAACAACCGATATCCCCCTTATATTCCGGGTCACCATAGACCCGTATGACCCGGAATTGGCGACATGTTGCACGGGATGCCTGCTGAATGATTTCAGGAGGCATCCCAGTCCAGTCCCCAACCGATGCGCGGCGGGGACCTGAATTCCCACGGGCGTATGTATACGCCCTGGGTACTTAACGATAAAAAAAACAGGCTGTATCCATACGCCTGGGTCCTTAAGGAGTTAAGGGGTTAATAATAATAATAATAATTATAGTAATAAAAATAATGATACTGTTTCTACCATATCCACTTATCCAGAGATATTATGCTAAAGTTATATTGTCATCCTCCATTCCTGGGAATCCACCTCTCCCCTTCTACAGATCTCTGATTCCTTAATCATCCAATAGGGGGGCTTGTTTTCCCACTTATGTGCAAAATTTGTTTCCATGTGGACAATATCTTCTGTCTCTATTACAAGCTGTATGTCCAATATGGGAAATGTGCCTTGAATTATGCAGCTCCTCGCTCACTTGTTAATGTATCAAGTGACCCAGAGCCCACCACGTGGAGGTGGCTGCATTTCGGGCTCCTCCCCACCCCCACCCCCAACCATATGCAGACCTTGTGTGACCCAATCAGCATCTTGTTAAACTGGTTCACATTGATCGTCAATGGCCTTTGCTGTAATACTTCTTAGCTTTGTATGTAGGAAGTAAAATGGCATCTTGAATGTGGTCATCATGCCGGTTAGTGTGCGGTTGGCCATGGCCCATGCTCCAACCCACACATTGGATACATAATTGGACCACTTCAGTTTGCTTTTAGCATATTGCCAAGTCCGCTGCAGCCAAGACACTTTGGGCTCCGAGGCATCTTCAGAGGTTGTTGGTAAATCCATCTGGTTATCCGCCATGGTGACTGTCACATGATCGCTGTGCCTGGATTCATGTGGGTCTGAATTGTCACCTAAAGCCATGTCAATAGCCACATCTGCTCGCTGACCACGGTGCTTAATCTTCTTCCCAGGTATTTTATGGATCTCATAATATGGTGGAGTGACCTTATAATGATATAGGTTAGTATACCGCCAAAGGAAACTCGTCACGTAATGTATGAGACACACGACAGGCACCGATAGAACTGGGATATCTGCAAAATAGCGACAGGATACAATATATTAGACCTATATTCATTCATGTATTTATGTATATATATATATATATATATATATATATATATATATATATGTCTGTGTGTATGTTCACACAAAATCATTTTTCTCACAGGAGTAAACCTTTACCCAATTGCTGTAAGAAACTTAAAGGGGTACTCTGCCCCTAGACATCTTATCCCCTATGTAAAGGATAGGGGATAAGATGTCTGATCGCCGGGGTCCCGCAGCTGGGACCCCAGCGATCTCTGTGCAGCA
The DNA here is from genome assembly GCF_029499605.1 of Hyla sarda. NCBI lineage: Eukaryota > Metazoa > Chordata > Amphibia > Anura > Hylidae > Hyla > Hyla sarda. The sequence continues at coordinate 470,557,827 of NC_079190.1, forward strand.
CCTAGCCTTTATTCAGAACACTGGGTGACAGGGTCGTAATGTCACAGCCGCGCCCCTCGTGACATCACACCACACCCCCTCCCATAGACTTACATTGAGGGGGCGTGGCCGTGATGTCACGACCCGCACTGCCCGCTCCAAGCATTCAGAACTCTACTATATTAACTTTACACTAATACATTCATGTTAAATCCATTTTTAAACAGAAATTTTGGAAGTTTTCATTATTCCTACCTCTTAGCTTCATGGTCGACGTCCCTACAGGATACTTTTGCCTAAATAGACAAAATTCTCTTCAATTTGCAAAATAAGCGCAGGTCTAGTAGGAGAACGTGTTCACCCGCCGAACCGAGGAAATAAGTGTTAGGGATTGGATTCTACCCTGGAGAAAGTCTCTTTGATGTGTGATGTCACAGCAGATGACATCACGTGTATGTGTATCCATTGTAATGGCTGTACTGTACTTTACTTACACTATGTACAGTTATACTGGGGGTTTACAAAGGATTTGACGATTACAGCTTTAACCCCTTCAGGGTCACAGCCCTTTTTGGTCTTGAGGACAAAGGACATTTTCATTTTTATGTTTAAAATTTTTCCTCCTCCCCTTCTAAGAGCCATAAATCTTTTAATTTTCAACCTAAAGACCAATATGAGGGTTTGTTTCTTTTGCGACCAACTGTACTTTGTAATGAAACCTTTAATTTTAACATAAAATATATGGTACGATAAAAATGTATATATATTATTTGCGGCAGGAAATTGAGAAGTAAACGGCAATTTTGCAACTTTTGATAGTTTTTATTTTTACACAGTGAAGTGTATGATAACACTGACATGTTCTTTTTATACTGTGGGTCAATGTTTGGGTACACGCTTTACTCTTTTTGTACTGTTTAAAAAAAAAAATCAAACTTTTTGAACAATGTAAGTACGTTTTAAATTGTACGAGGGCTAATTTTTTTCCGTATACATCCCTGCATACGGAAAATGTTATAGAGGTCAGAAGAGGACAATTTTAAACGTACTAATTTTGGTGCAAAAAGTTATAACTTTTAATGTTAAACAAAATCAAACCTTAATGAGCTGGATATCAATTTAATTGTATGGATCTAAAGAACAAGGTGTCATTTTTACCGAAAAGTGCACTGTGTAGAATCGGAAGTCCCTAAAAAAAAATTCAAAATGGTGTTTGTTTTTTTTTCAATTTTGCCCCACTAATATTTTTTTTCTAGTTTTGCCGTAGATTTTGTGGTGAAATGATTGATGTCATTACAAAGTACAATATGTGGCGCAAAAAAACAGCCCCATAGGAGTCTGTGTTATGATTTTAAGAAGGTGTGGAGGAAAAAACTTAAGCGCAAAAATGAAAACCTGTTGTCCTGAATTTTTCATGTTCACTGCACCTGCACTCACATTTAACCCCTGGACATGTTTTATTCATATGGTTATGCTTGTACTGGCACTTAATCTGTGATTTGCTGTTTTTGTCGGTACCGACATTTGCGTACATGTGATTTTTGATGACTTTTTTTTATTTTATTTTTTTCTGGGATGTGATCACAATTCAGCATTGGACTTTTTTTATTTTTACGTTTTATGCCGTTCACCATATGGAATCATTAACACTATATTTTAATAATTCTGACTTTTCTGGACATTGTTATGCCAAATATGTTGATTTATTTTTTTTTTTTTTACAAATTTTTATTTGTAAAATGGGAAGAGGGGGAATTAATTTTTTTATTGGAGGAGATACTTATTCCCATTATTAAATTATAACTGTTAATAGCTATCTTTTGATTTTTAATACTGATCAGTAATATCGACAATCTACTTCTCTGGTCTCAAGATCTCTGGAGATGGCGCACTACAATGCTCAGAAGAGGAGGAGCGCCATTGAGCTTTTGGAGAGAGAATTTGTTTGGAATGGGAGTCAGGGACCATGTGCGTTTACAAAGCCCCCCGTGGTGCCAGAACAGTGGACCCCCCCACATGTGAACCGATTTTGGAAACTACACCCCTCACAGAATTTAATAAGGGGTGCAGTGAACATTTACACCCCACTGGCGTTTGACAGGTCTTTGGAACAGTGGGCTGTGCAAATGAAAAATGACACCTGTGGGGTGTAAATGCTCACTGTACCCCCTTATTACATTACATGAGGGGTGTAGTGTCCAAAATGGGATTACATGTGGGGGGGGGGGGTCCATTGTTCTGGTACTATGGGGGCTTTGTAAACACACGTGGCCTTCAATTCCGGACAAAATTTATCTTCAAAAGCCCTATGGCACTCCTTCTCTTCTCAGCATTGTAGTTCACCCGCAGAGCACTTCACATCCACATATGGGGTATGTTCTTAATCAGAAGAACAAATTTTGGGGGGCTTTTTTTCCTATTTTCCCTTGTGAAAATGAAAAATTTAGGGTAATGCCAGCATTTTAGTGAATTTTTTTTTGTTTTTTTCATTTTCCCATCCAACTTTAATGAAAATTCTTTAGTGTTAAGGCTCACTATACCCCTTATGTTCTGTGCGGGTTGTAGTTTCCAAAATGGGGTCACATGTGGGTATTTATTTTTTTGCGTTTATGTCTAAACCACTGTAAAATCAGCCACCCCTGTGCAAATCACCAATTTAGGCCTCAAATGGGCTCTCACTCCTGAGCCTTGTTGTGCGTCTGAGAGCATTTTACACCCACATATGGGGTATTTCCGTGCTTTTCCTTTTACCGCTTGTGAAAATAAAAAGTATGGGGAAACATCAGCATGTTAGTGTAAAAATTTTAATTTTTTTACACTAACAGGCTGGTGTAGCCCCCAACTTTTCCTTTTCATAAGGGGTAAAAGGAGAAAAAGCCCCCCAAAATTTGTAGTGCAATTTCTCCCGAGAACGGAAATACCCCATATGTGTCCCTAAACTGTTTCCTTGAAATACAACAGGGCTCCAAAGTCAGAGAGCGCCATGTGCATTTGAGGACTAAATTATTGATTGCATAGGGGTGGACATAGGGGTATTCTTCGCCAGTGATTCCCAAACAGGGTGCCTCCAGCTGTTGCTAAACTCTCAGCATGCCTGGACAGTCTTTGGCTGTCTGGAAATGCTGGGAGTCGTTGCTTTGCAACAGGTGGAGGCTCCGTTTTGGAAACACTGCCATACGATACATTTTTCATTTTTCTTTATTGAAGCGGAAAACTCACTGTAAACTCGCCCGTGTGAATGTACCCTGTACAGACCGTGCCTGCTGGGAGTTGAACTTTTGCAACAGCTGGAGGCACACTGGTTGGAAAACCTTCAGTTAGGTTCTGTTACCTAACTCAGTATTTTCCAACCATTGTGCCTCCAGCTGTTGCAAAACTACAACTCCCAGCATGTACTGATCGCCAAAGGGCATGCTGGGAGGGTTGGCCATTTATATGGATACACCTTAATAAAATGGGAATGGTTGGTGATATTAACTTCCTGTTTGTGGCGCATTAGTATATGTGAGGGGGGAAACTTTTCAAGATGGGTGGTGACCATGGCGGCCATTTTGAAGTTGGCCATTTTGAATCCAACTTTTGTTTTTTCAATAGAAAGAGGGTCATGTGACACATCAAACTTTTTGCGAATTTCAAAAGAAAAACAATGATTTGCTTGGTTTTAATGTTCATGAGTTATTTAGAAGTTTCTGACCACTTCTAAAATGTGTTCAATGTGCTGCCCATTATGTTGGATTGTCAATGCAACCCTCTTCTCCCACTCTTCACACACTGATAGCAAAACCGCGGGAGAAATACGAGCACAGGCTTCCAGTATCCGTAGTTTCAGGTGCTGCAGAATGGGCAAAACAAATATTGGAACAGGACCCTCAGTTTACGCAGAAGATTTGTTCAGTGATGAGGCAAACTTTTATGTGAATGGTGAAGTTAAAGGGGTACTCCACCCCTAGACATCTTATCCCCTATACAAAGGATAGGGGATAAGATGCCTGATAGCCTCACGCCCCTTCCCATAGACTTGCATTGAGGGGACGGGGCGTGACGTCACATGAGGGAGGAGTCATAACATCACAAACTTCTGTTCCCATGGTCGGGACTCAGACCCTCCAGCGCTTCCCGAGCAGAAAAAAGGTGGGTGCCGCATGCTATATTGCGGGGGTCCCCAGCGGCGGGACCCCCGCGATCAGACATCTCGTTATAAGATGTCTAGGGGTGGAGTACCCCTTTAACAATCAAAACCACCGCTATTGGTCTGACACCAACCCACATTGCATAGATCCCTCCAAGACTGTTGGAACACAAAAATTGATGGTATGGTGTAGTATATGGGGTACAAAGATAGTGGGGCCATTCTTCATCAATGGAAACCTCAAGGCCACTGGATATGCGAAATTGCTACATGATGATGTGTTTCCCTCTTTATGCACTGAAGCTGGCACGTTCCCTGAGTTTTTTCCAGCAAGATGGTGACCACCACATTATGGGTGTCAGGTCCGAGCATTCCTAGATGAAAAGTTTCCTGGAAAGTGGATTGGTCGTCGTGGGCCAGTTGAATGGCCCCCAAGGTCTCCCGATCTGACCCCCTTAGACTTTTATCTTTGGGGTCATCTTAAGGCAATTGTCTATTCTGTGAAGATACAAGATGTGCAGCACCTGAAACTACGGATACTGGAAGCCTGTGCTAGCATTTCTCCTGCGGTGTATATAGTAGTATATAGCAGTGTATACGGATACTGGAAGCCTGTGCTAGCATTTCTCCTGCGGTGTTGCTATCAGTGTGTGAAGAGTGGGAGAAGAGGGTTACATTGACAATCCAACACAATGGGCAGCACATTGAACACTATGTAAGTGGTCAGAAATTTGTAAATAACTCATGAAAGAATAAAGTTACGTTAAAACCAAGCACATCATTGTTTTTCTTGTGAAATTCCCAATAAGTTTGATGTGTCATATAACCCTCTTCTTATTGAAAAAACTAAAGTTGGATTCAAAATGGCCAACTTCAAAACGACCGCCATGGTCACCACCCATCTTGAAAAGTTTCCCCCCTCACATATACTAATGTGCCACAAACAGGAAGTTAATATCACCAACCATTCCCATTTTATTAAGGTGTATCCATATAAATGGCCCACCCTACAGTTATGCAACAGTTGGAGGTACGCAACTACAACTCCCAGCATGCCAAGACAGCTGTTTGCTGTTTGGGCACGCTGGGATTTGCAGTTTTGCAACATCTGGAGGGCTACAGTTTAGAGACCACTGCACAGTGATCTCCAAATTGTGGCCCTCCAGATATTGCTAGGCAACTCACCAGCTTCCGTAGGATCCAGGGAGCCGTACCGCCATCCTCTTCTGCCGCCGATCGCCGCCCGCTGCTGCCACCGATGGGTAAGTGGACTTCGGTGACGGTCCCTGACGGTTTCCCCGTTCTGACCCACCTATTGTGGGTGGGCAGAATGGGGAAACTGAAAGTTAACCCCCCCCCCCTGTCCCCAAACTGCTAAAAATAAATAAATAAATGTTTTATGGTCACTGCACTTGCACTCACATTTAACCCCTGGACATGTTGTATTCCTATAGTAATTGCTTATATGGGCACTGGTAATCATGGAATATTATATGAGATGCTCCGCCAGAATTTTCCATGATTCAAAATTTGGTGCCAAACTCAGCAATTTTGACGGAAAAAAAAAGGGTTGCGAAAAAGAACTCTCACATATTTTAGTCCCTTAAGGACAGAGCCCTTTTTCACCTAAAAGGGGTACTCTGCCCCTAGACATCTTATCCCTTATCCAAAGGATAGTGGATAAGATGGAAGATTGCCGGGGTCCCGCTGCTGGGGACCCCCAGGATCTCTGCTGCGCCACACCTCTATTGTTACTGCACAGAGCGTGTTTGCTCTGCGTGTAATGACGGGTGATACAGGGGACGGAGCATTGTGATGTCACGGCTCCGCCCCCTCGTGGCGTCACAACCCCCCCCCCCCCCCCCTCAATACAAGTCTATGGGAGGGGGCATGGCGGTTGCCACACCCCCTGCCACAGACTTGCATTAAGGGATTGGGCCGTGATGTCACAAGGGGCGGAGCTGTGACGTCACGCTGCTCCATCCCCTGTATCACCCGTCATTACGCAGAGAGTGAACTCGCTCTGTGCAGTAATAATAGTGCGGTGCCGCAGCGGCGATCCCGGGGGTCCCCAGCAGAGGGACCCCGGCGATCGGACATCTTATACCCTATCCTTTGGATAGGGGATAAGATGTGTAGGGGCAGAGTACCCTTTTAAGGATTCAGCCCTTTTTTGCAATTCTGACCACTGTCACTTTATACATTAATAACTCTAAGATGCTTTTACTGATTATTCTGATTCCGAGATTGTTTATTCGCGACATATTCAACTTTAACACAGTGGTAAATTTTCATCGTTACTTGCATCCTTTCTTGGTGAAAAATCCCCAAATTTCATGAAAATGTTGAAAATTTTGCATTTTTCTAACTTTGAAACTCTCTGCTTTTAAGGAAAATGGATATTGCAAATAAATGATATATTGATTCCCATATACAATATGTCTACTTTATATTTGCATCATGAAGTTGATATGTTTTTGCTTTTGGAAGACATCAGAGGGCTTCAAAGTTCAGCAGCAATTTTCCAATTTTCCACAAAAGTTTTTCAGGGACCAGTTCAGTTTTGAAGTGCGTTTGAGGGGTCTTCTTATTAGATATACCCCATATATGACCCCATTATAAAAACTGCACCCCCCAAAGTATTCAAACTGACATTCAGAAAGTGTGTTAACCCTTTAGGTGTTTCACAAGAATAGCAGCAACGTTAAGGAGAAAATTCAAAATCTTCATTTTTTACACTCGTATGTTCTTGCAGAACCATAGAAACATAGAATGTGTCGGCAGATAAGAACCATTTGGCCCATCTAGTCTGCCCAACAATCTGAATACTATGAATAGTCCCTGGCCCTATCTTATATGAAGGATAGCCTTATGCTTATCCCATGCATGTTTAAACTCCTTCACTGTATTTGCAGCGACCACTTCTGCAGGAAGGCTATTCCATGTATCCACTACTCTCTCAGTAAAGTAATACTTCCTGATATTAATGCAAAGACCTTTGCCCCTCTAATTTAAAACTATGTCCTCTTGTGGTAGTTTTTCTTCTTTAAAATATGCTCTCCTCCTTTACCTTGTTGATTCCCTTTATGTATTTAAAAGTCTCTATCATATCCCCTCTGTCTCTTCTTTCTTCCAAACTATACATGTTAAGGTCCTTTAACCCCTTAAGGACCGTTTTTTTTTTCCATTTTTGCATTTTCGTTTTTGGCTCCTTCCTTTAAAAAATCATAACTCTTTCAATTTTGCACCTAAAAATCCATATGATGGCTTATTTTTTGTGCCACCAATTCTACTTTGTAATGACATCAGTCATTTTGCCCAAAAATCTACGGTGAAACGAAAAAAAAAATCATTGTGCGACAAAATTGAAAAAAAAAAAAAAGCAGTTTTGTAAATTTTGGGGGCTTCCGTTTCTACGTAGTACATTTTTCGGTAAAAATGACACCTTACCTTTTTTTTTAAAGGTCCATACGATTAAAATGATACCCTACTTATATAGGTTTGATTTTGTCGGACTTCTGGAAAAAATCATAACTACATGAAGGAAAATTAATACGTTTAAAATTGTCATCTTCTGACCCCTATAACTTATTTTTTTTTTTTTCCCCTTTTTTTTTTTTTTTTATAATCAAAGCAATGCTTTATTAAGAAAAACATAGATAGACAAGCCACGGTAATTAAGGCAATTATAGCAGTATGAAAGCGTGGAGCTCAAGTCATCACCTTCGCTCCTACAACAATTTGTCATCGGAATAGGGATGCCGCGGCTAGTTAGATGAATCTGAACAGTAAGACACAACATTGCATCAATAATAAGGAAACCAGGTAATAACTGGAGGAAGAGCACGTAAGTATAAAAGTAGGGGGAGGGGGAGAAAAAAGTGGGGAATGCTAAGAGTAGAAATAAAAGAGAAAAGAAAAAAGAAAAGGGTCAGGATCAGCATAGCTGTGGTCGGTGTGAGGAGGATACCTCCAGACTGCAGTAGGAGCACTTACTTGAGGTTGGAGTCGCGGTCGCCGCCAGGGTCCCCAATCTCGGAATATCCTCACAGTCCTGCGACACGACAGTCAACTCCAGGGGAGAGGCCTCTCTAAGTAAGAGGGGGGGGGGGGAGGGGGAGGGGTGTAGTCTGGTTCTCTAGGCCTCTCTATAGAGCCGGGAATTAAGGAAGTGCAACCATGGGCCCCATATCGATGTGTATCTAGCGGAGCGGTCACTCGAATCGGCCAAGAGTTCCTCCATGCGGCTAACAAATAGAATCTCTGTGTACCAGTCAGTTATCGTTGGGGGAGCACAGTTCTTCCATTTCTTGGGTATCACTGACCTGGCAGCCATGAGCATCATGTTGGCTAAGAGTCTAGCAGGCGATTTCCTAGAGGTGGGTATGATAGACAGGAGGAGTCCCTTCGGGTCGTTGGGGTATGTCACCCCTGTCACTAGGGCGATTCGGTCGATTACCGTAGACCAAAAGGTCGTGAGGGAGGGGCAGGACCACCAGATATGGGACATGGTCCCCGTCTCTGTGCCGCAGCGCCAACAAAGGTCAGACACTGCAGGGTAGAATTTGTGTAACAAGGCCGGAACCCTATACCACCTAGCTAAGATCTTGTAGTTAGTTTCTTGCGCCCTACATGATATAGACATCTTGTGGCACATTACATAGGCTGTCATAAACCGGGGAGGAAGAAACACACAGCTCTTCAAAGGGTAGGAGGGGTCGGGCAAGCCTTAAGGAACGTCCTGTAGTGTTAATGAAGTGTCTCAGCTGAAGGTACTGCATCTGACTTAGAGGCGTCCTGAGGTGTGACGGTACCAGTTCCGTGTATGGTTTCAGTTGAGTACCGCTGAGGAAACATCTGATGGGCAGAGGCGAGTGATGACCTAGGAAGGATTCAGTCATCATGCCCGGTGGGAAACTAGGGTTACCAAGGATCGGGGTCAGAGGGCCATCGGCCGCCATGATCCGGGACCTCTTCGAGTATCTGTCCAGGGAAACGATCAGTTCCCTGGACACCCAGGGGAGAGACTCCAGCACCCAAGGAGAGTATGTGTTCGGTGGTAGCCAAGGGTACAGGGCTATATCTGTAGCAGTCCCATACTCTTCCAGCGCCACCCATTGTTTAGAACCCCGACCGTGTATGAAATCCAGGAGTCGGGTCAAGGTAGCTGCTACATAATAAGCCTGACAGTCCGGTACCGCCAGACCACCTGCCCGCTTCCTCCTGACCAGAACCCTGCTAGATATCCTAGACGGTCGTCCCGCCCATATGAAGGAGCGTATCATTCTGTCTAGTTTTTGGAAGTAAGAGCGCGGGAGCGCCAGTGGGATCGCCTGGAATAGGTATAGCAGTCGGGGTAGGAAGTTCATTTTAATTATATTAGCTCGCCCCAGCCAAGAGAAGGTACCAGTTGTCCATTTACGCAGGTCCCCGTCTAGTGTCGTCGACAGAGTCTGGAAGTTAAGGGCAAAGGTAGCTCCCGGGTTTAAGGGAATGTGTACGCCCAAGTATTTAAAGGACTCAGTAGTCCAATGAAAAGGGTGTTCCCTCTTGAGACCCTCTACGGTGTCTATCGGGAGGGCTATTGGTAAGGCCACACTTTTGGACATGTTGATCCTATGGTTGCTATAGTGGGAGTACTGCCGTATGACCGACAATGCTGCCGGTAGGGAGGTGCATGGAGAGGCTAAGTAGAGTAGGAGGTCATCCGCGAAAGCAGAGCAGAGGTGCCCGCTCCCCCCCAGGGTAAATCCCTGAACGTCCGGATCAGATCTCAGGGTAGTCAATAAATGCTCCATGCATAAGATGTAGAGGAGGGGGGAGAGCGGGCACCCCTGGCGCGTTCCGTTTCGGATGGGAAATGGGGAAGACAGGGACCCGTTGACTCTCACCCGTGCCTGGGGGTCTTGATACAGGGCCATCACGCGTCCCATCATGGCAGGACCCAGGCCTATCTGCTCCAGCGTTGCTCTAAGGAATCCCCAGTCCACTCTGTCGAACGCCTTCTCGGCGTCAAGAGAGAGGAGCAGTAATGGCTTTTTGAGTGTAGCAGCTCTATTTATTACCGAGAAGGCTCGAACAGTGTTATCTCTCGCCTCTCGGGAGCGCATGAACCCGGACTGGTCAGGGTGGACTAGGGGGCCGAGGACCAACGCTAGACGGTCTGCCAGCAATTTGGCGAACAGTTTAAGGTCTACATTCAGAAGAGATATGGGTCGGTAGCTGGAGCAAAGACCCGGGTCGCGTCCCTCTTTGGGAATTACTGTAATATAGGCACTGAGCGATGCAGTGGGAAAACCCAGGTTCGGGGCGATACTATTAAACGTCTTGCAAAGAATGGGGAGCAGGCTATCTTTTAGGGTTTTGAAAAACCTGGCCGTGTACCCGTCTGGTCCCGGGCTTTTGCCAGTAGGAAGATGTGATATTGCCTGGGCGATCTCCTCTTCCGAAAACGGGGACTCAAGGGCCTCTATGTCCTCCTCAGATAGACGAGGGAGGGACGTACTCTGAATGTAGTCATGCAGGGATAATGGGGGAAGCGGAGAAGGAGGGGGTGTTGACGGGGTGGGGATATTGTAAAGGTCATGGTAGTATTTCTCAAAAGCCTTAAGTATGTCGGCCGTGATGAACGATTTGCTACCTGACGATGTGTTTATGGATGGGATGAATAGCGCTGACCTCTTCTCACGGAGAGCTCTTGCCAACTGTCTGCCTGGCTTATTACCCCATTCATAAAATGTCGAGGCGCATTTCTGACTATACTGTCTCAGGGAGGCGTCTAGGAGGGAGCGGATCTCATGGCGAGTTTTGGTGAGTTCCCTCAGCGTGGACTCAAGTAAGGTCTGTTTATGCAAGGCTTCCAAACTACGGAGCGTCTCAAGGAGGCGCTTCAGCTTGGCCGCCTTCTCCCTCTTAAGCCGGGAGCCGTGGCTGATCAGGATTCCTCTCAGTACACTCTTGAGAGCCTCCCATTGGATCGGCTGAGATGTCTGATCGTTTGCATGATCAGACTGAAAGTGTGCGATTGCAGTCCTCAAGTCTGACAGGCAAAGGGTGTCCAGTAGGAGGGACTCATTAAGCCACCACGAAAACCGCGGGGTGGTCAAGGAAGGAATCGTCACAGTGCAGTACACTGGTGCGTGGTCAGATAAGTACATGTGGCCAATTTGTGAGGAGGATAATCTAGGGAGGTGGAAGTGTGAAAGAAAGACGTAATCTAGCCTGCTATATGAGCTATGAGGGGAAGAGAAGTGCGTGTAGTCCCGGTCACTCGGATGCTGGAGGCGCCACACGTCACACAGCTGAAGAGAGTGCAATTGCCTCTTAAGTCTACTCAGTTGGCGGTAGGAAATAGCCGATCGACGTGTGGACGCATCGAGCAGTGGGTGTAGCGGGATATTAAAGTCTCCCCCTAGCAGTATCATACCCTGGGCAAAGTGGGAGAGTTCTTCCAGAGTCGCTATTAAAAAGGGCACTTGTCCACTATTGGGGGCATAGACCGTCGCTACCGTCACCACCTGGTCCAGCAAGGCTCCACGGACAAAAAGATAGCGAGCGTTTGGATCTACCCGGACAGCCTGTACACTGAATGGAAGTGAACGGTGTATACCAATGGACACTCCCTTCGAGCGGGAGTCCGGGTTGGAGCTATGGAACCAGGTGGTGAAGTATCTGCCCAACCTATCCGGGATATGGCCTGATTTAAAGTGGGTCTCCTGCAAGCATAAAAGTCTGACCTTATTTTTGTGCATATGGTAGAGAATTTGTGACCTCTTCTCCGGAATGTTGAATCCCTGAACGTTCAGGGTGGCCATCTTCACTTCCGCCATGGAGCGTTATGACTGTCTGTCGCAGAACGTAGAATAATAGGACACCGTGGAGGGACCCCGATGGGAGGCGAGTCACACCAGACAATCTGAAAATAAGAAGGAGAAAAAGAAGGGGACAAGGAATAGGATCAGTAAAACCGAACACTCAAAAATAAAATAAAGAGAGAACAACCAACCAAAAAAGCAAGCCCAAGCGCCTGCAAGGTAAAACTAGTGGCAGAAAAAATCGTCTGCCAAACGGGTGTAGAGTACCTACACCGACCCTATGTGGGGTAGTGCTAAGCCAGCAGTGGGAGGGCTCTCAGCTCAGCTACTCTGAGGTGTGTCAAAATCAAAGTATATGGAAAGCGTCCGTCCACGGCCATGGTGGGACGATGAAAGCGACCCTCAGGAGGGCCACGGTAGGCATTAGATAGGGGGAAGTGTGTAAGTAAGGTCACCAAAGGTCTGGGTATAGAGCAAAAAAGGAGGAGTAAGCGTAGATGGTCCCATGACGGGAATGCACCGGAGGGTCGGAGGACGGGGGGAGGGGGGGGAGAGGGGCGAGCATGTAAAGGGGAGGGAGAGGAAGGGGGAATTTGATCAAGGTGGGCGGGGAAAGAGAGGGAAGTGGAAGGAGAGGGGGGGGTATGAGATCAGGACCTGGAGAGGAGGATTGGGTGAGGGGGGGGGGAAATCTGTAAGATCGTCAATGGGGAGGGCGATTAGAATCCCGGTGGACGAGGGGGGGGAGTGGGAGGGAGCACGGGCAGGGCAGTTGGGGCAAAGGTACAGAGGAGGGAGTCGGTAGGCAGTAGGGGTGGTGGGACGGTGTAGGGGGGGTATAGGGGGGGAGGGAAGAGGGCGAGGAGAAAAAGGGAGGGATATGTGGTAGGGGGGGGGGTATACAAGGGTGGGGAGGGGGACAGCCAGGTATTTCACATTACTCCACTTGCTAATCCAGACGAGCAGGTCAGAGACCAGCAACAAACAGGTAAGCTAGTCAATCAGTCCTCAGGGGCGGGTCCCAAGGAGGAACGTCTGGATCTCCTCTGTCGCTGTGGCTGCGGCCAGCCTGGGTTGGGACGTCTCGCTGGGGGTCTCTGGGAGGGTCTGGAAACCGGAGGCACAGCATACGGATCCCTCAGGAAATTGTCCCAATCCGGCAGGGTCAAGGGCGGTAAGCCCAACGAGGAAAGGAAGAGCGGTAAGTCCCCTGGTTCCCGCAGGGAGGCCGATACCTCCCCGGCTGTAGCGTGTAGGGCAAAAGGGAAGCCCCATCTGTAGGGTAAATTTCGATTCTGAAGTTCTCGCAGTAGTGGTCGTAGAATCGCTCTCTGACGCAAGGTGCGTCTGGACAGGTCAGGGTACAGCTGTAAGGTTGCTCCGTCAAAGTCCACATCTCCCCGCAGTCTTACTTTTGTCATGATCTGTTCCTTCAGGGCATATTCGTGGACTCTGCATATTACATCTCGTGGGCGCGTGGGGTCTGTACTTGGCGCCCGGAGTGCTCTGTGTACTCTGTCGAGTTCAATGTGAGTATCCGGGGGGCGCCCCAGTAGTAAGTTGAAGATCCCAGTGACAGTGGGGAATAATTCTTGGTTTCTTGTAGCCTCGGGGAGGCCCCGGATACGAATGTTGTTCCGGCGACTTCTGTTCTCTACGTCGTCGAGATGGTCTGCCATCGCCAGCTGTGTAGAAGATTGAGTAGATAAGGAGGACTGCATGCCTCTTATAGTGTCCAACGCCGTGGCCTGGAAGGTCTCTAGGGCTTTCACCCTTTCCTGTAGGTCAGAGACATCTTGCTGGACAGGGTGTAGGTCCTGGCGCCAGGCGTGTTTCAAGTCGAGTGCCAAGGCTGACAGATTGCTTTTGGTAGGCAGGAGGGCCAGGAGCGCTTGCAGTTCGGGGTACCCCTTTAACCCCTTCCCGACCTATGACATACCTGTACGTCATGGGTGGCAAGGTGTTCCCGACCCATGACATACAGGTACGTCATGGACATTACTGCCGCTACTCGCGGCATCCCGCAGCGCCCGGAAAGATGGTGGCTATCACTGATAGCCAGCCATCTTACCGTGCGACCACGGGGGGTTTCGTCCCCCACCCCCCCCCAGCGATCGCTGCTATCAGCTGGTCAAATCTGACTAGCTGAAAGCAGCGTTTCGCTATGAAAATACTTAGCAGCGCGGTGTGTAAGTCCCGATCACAGGGATCGGGACACACACCGCTCTGCTAAGTGTCCCTGTCCCGTCCCCCGGCGTCACTTACCCGTCGGAGCGGAGTCCCGAGCGGTCCCGGCGTCCTCCGTGCGGTCCCGGCGTCCTCCATGCGGTCCTGGCTGCGCTGCGTCCCGGAGGTGAGTTTCCGGCAGCAGTGCAGCATCTTCATTGGCAGCAGTGAGATCGCCGTAAAGCGATCTCACTGCTGCCTCTGAGAGTTTCAAAACTGCAACTCCCAGCATGCCCAGACAGCCTTTGGCTTTCTGGGCATGCTGGGAGTTGTAGTTTTGCAACATCTGGAGGTCCACAGTTTGGAGACCACTGTATAATGGTCTCCAATCTGTGCTCTTCCAGATGTTGCAAAACTACAAATCTCAGCATGCTCAGTCTGTCCAGGCATGCTGGGAGTTGTAGTTCTCTAACATCTGGAAGAGCACAGATTGGAGACCATTATACAGTGGTCTCCAAACTGTGGACCTCCAGATGTTGCAAAACTACAACTCCCAGCATGCCCAGACTGCCCAGGCATGCTGGAAGTTGTAGTTCAGCAACATCTGATCCTTCAGATATTGCCGAACTACAACTTCCAGCATGCCTTGGCAGTCTGGGCATGCTGGGAGTTGTAGTTTTGCAACATCTGGAGGCACACTAGTTGGGAAACATTGTCCGTTTCCTACCTCAGTGCCTCCAGCTGTTGCAATTGTTGCAAAACTATAACTCCCAGCATGCACTGACAGACCATGCATGCTGGGAGTTGTAGTTTTGCAACAGCTGGAGGCACACTGGTTTGGAAACACTAAGTTTGGTTGCAAAACACTTGAAAGTTTATTACTTAACTTAGTGTTTCCAAACCAGTGTTCCTCCAGCTGTTGCAAAACTACAACTCCCAGCATGCACGGACAGCCAAAGGGCATGCTCGGAGTTTGCAACAGCTGGATGTTTGCCCCCTCCCCCCAATGTGAATGTACAGGGTACACTCACATGGGCGGAGGTTTACAGTGAGTGCTGCAAGTTTGAGATGGCGCAAATTTTGCGCTGCAGCTCAAACTTCCAGCGGCAAACTTGCTGTGAACCTCTGCCCATGTGACTGTACCCTAAAAACACTACACTACACTGACACTAACCTAAAATAAAAAGTAAAAAACACTACATATACACATACCCCTACACAGCCCCCCTCCCCCCAAAAAATGAAAAACGTCTGGTACGCTACTGTTTCCAAAACGGAGCCTCCAGCTGTTGCAAAATAATAACTCCCAGTATTGCCGGACAGCCATTGACTGTCCAGGCATGCTGGGAGTTTTGTAACAGCTGGAGGCACCCTGTTTGAGAATCACTGGCGTAGAATACCCCTATGTCCACCCCTATGCAAATCCCTAATTCAGGCCTCAAATGCGCATGGCGCTCTCTCACTTTGGAGCCCTGTCGTATTTCAGGCCAACAGTTTTGGGACACATATGGGGTATCGCCGTACTCGGGAGAAATTGCCTTACAAATTTTGGGGGGCTTTTTCTTCTTTAACCCCTTATGAAAAGGTGAAGTTGGGGTCTACACCAGCATGTTAGTGTAAAAAAATAAATTTTTTACACTGACATGCTGGTGTTGCCCTATACTTTTCATTTTCACAAGAGGTAAAAGGGAAAAAAGACCCTCTAAATTTGTAACGCAATTTCTCCTGAGTACGGAGATACCCCATATGTGGGCGCAAAGTGCTCTGGGGGCGCACAACAAGGCCCAGAAGGGAGAGTGCACCATGTACATTTGAGGCGATTTGCACAGGGGTGGCTGATTGTTACAGCAGTTCTGACAAACGCAAAACAATAAATATCCATATGTGACCCCATTTTGGAAACTACACCCCTCACGGAATGTAATAAGGGGTGCAGTGAGCATTTACACCCCACTGGTGTATGACAGATTTTTGGAACAGTGGGCTGTGAAAATGAAAAATAAAATTTTTGATTTGCACAGTCCACCGTTTCAAATATCTGTCAAACGCCAGTGGGGTGTAAATGCTCACTGCACCCCTTATTACATTTCATGAGGGGTATAGTTTCCAAAATGGGGTCACATGTGGGGGGTCCACTGTTCTGGCACCATAGGGGCTTCCTAAATGGGACATGCCCCCCAAAAACCCTTTCAGAAAAACTCACTCTCCAAAATCCCATTGTCGCTCCTTCCCTTCTGAGCCCTCTACTGCGCCCACCGAACATTTTACATACGCATATGAGGTATTTCCTTACTCGAGAGAAATTGGGTTACAAATTTTAGGGTGATTTCTCTCCTTTTACCCCTTGTAAAAATTAAAAAATTGGGTCTACAAGAAAATGCGAGTGTAAAAAATGAAGATTTAGAATTTTCTCCTTCACTTTGCTGCTATTCCTGTGAAACACCTAAAGGGTTAAAACACTTACTGAATGTCATTTTGAATACTTTGGGGGGTGCAGTTTTTATAATGGGGTCATTTATGGGGTATTTCTAATATGAAGATCCTTAAAATCCACTTCCAACCTGAACTGGGCCCTGAAAAATTAAGATTTTGAAAATCTTGAGAAAAATTGGAAAATTGCTGCGGAACTTTGAAGCCCTCTGATGTCTTCCAAAAGTAAAAACTTGTCAATTTTTTAATGCAAACACAAAGTAGACATATTGTATATGTGAATCAATATGTAATTTATTTGGAATATCCATTTTCCTTTCAAGCAGAGACTTTCAAAGTTAGAAAAATGCTAAATTTTCAAAATTTTCATGAAATTTTTAGATTTTTTACCAAGAAAGGATACAAATATCAGTGAAATTTTACCGATAAAATAAAGTAGAATATGTCACGAAAAAACAATCTCGGAATCAGAATGATAAGTAAAAGCATTCCAAAGTTATTAATGTTTAAAGTGACAGTGGTCAGATTTTCAAAAAATGCCCAGGTCATGAAGGTGAAAATGGGCTGGGTCATGAAGGGGTTAACAAGGCGACCGCTTGGGCCGGGGGTGGCAGCGTTGAGGAAAGTGGGTCCCCAAGGTTTTGAAGTGGGGCGAGGCGCGGCTGGAACTGTGGGTGAACTGCAGGGGGCCCAGTTGGTGGAAGGCCTATAGTCGTCACAGGATGCACATCGTGGGGCCCTGGGGTGCCTGGTGCAGGGTTGTGAGCCAGTATCGGGCCCGCAAGATCCCAAGCAGTCCCAGGGGCAGACCCCGAGGGGTATGGGCCGGCTGTCAAGGTAGCGGGGCGCAGAGCTTCACCCTCATCAGCATCCGAGCGGGACAGCTGGGAGCACAGGGAGTCTCTAGGGCTACGAAGAATGGAGGGGATGCTTTGGGAAGGGGAAGCAGCCGCCTCCCCCCGGAGGACCAAGGGCATGTGGAGGGGAACGGTAGGGGGAAGATGTGGGATCAATCTCTCCCTCTGGTCCTACCTCGTCCTCAGTGGCCATGGAGGGGCCGAGTCTCTGTCCTCTAAGTTCACCTCCCGAGCCGGGGAGCAAGGAGGGCCGCCGGAGACTCTCAGGGGTCGGGTTCCCCGTGTCGGAAGGCGGAACCGCTTCTGGTTGCTGGGGCTCACCCCTAGGAGGACGGGAGCCGTGGTCCATCCATCCCTCGTGGTGGTCTGAGAGGGAGGGCCGTGATGAGGTGCACTGAGTTCCCGTGCGCAAGGGGAGTCTCGTGGTGTCTTCTTCAAGTCCGGCGCAGGCCGCAGGCTGTAGCCTACCGCGTCCGGTCGGAGCGCCTGTGCAATGGCGTGCGACCGCAGGAACCTTGTCTTGCACAGTCGGGGTCCTCGCCGGTAAGTCGAGTAACGCCTTCAGTTGTCCGCCCCGTGCAGCGGCTCCGGCCGCGCTTCTGCGAGTGACGGGTGGGGAATGCAGCAGTGTGGTCTTAGGAGAAGGGGTCGGCGCCATCTTGGAAAGCACCGTCATCTGGTTCCCGGGCTCTCGAAGACTCCGGAGTGGGCCGAAGAAGTTAGAAATCGGGATCGGTGGTTGCAGGGTAGGTCCCCCTGACCTCTGGTTCTGTCCAGACCTCTTTTGGCGCATGTGGAGCGATTATTACCCCCGTTGTTCGGGCCGTGGAGACGGAGCTCAGCGAGCTAGTGACCTTCTCCGTGCATGGCTAGCCACGCCCCTATAACTTTTTTATTTTTCCGTGTATGGGGTAGTATGAGGGCTAATTTTTTGCGCCCTGATCTGAAGTTTTTAACGATACCATTTTTTGCATTGATAGGACTTATTGATCGCTTTTTATTCATTTTTAAATGATATAAAAAGTGACCAAAAATGCACTATTTTGGACTTTGGAATTTTTTTGCGCGCACGCCATTGACCGAGTGGTTTAATTAATGATATATTTTTATAATTCGGACATTTCCGCACGCAGTGATACCATATATGTTTATTTTTATTTACACTGTGTTTTTTTTTTTATTGGAAAAGGGGGGTGATTCAAACTTTTAATAGGGGAGGAGTTAAATGATCTTTATTCACTTTTTTTTTGCAGTGTTATAGGTCCCATAGGGACCTATAACACTGCACAAACTGATCTTCATCATTGATCACTGGTTTCTCATAAGAAACCAGTGATCAACGATTCTGCCGCATGACTGCTCAGGCCTGGATCTCAGGCACTGAGCAGTCATTCGGCGATCGGACAGCGAGGAGGCAGGTAGGGGCCCTCCCGCTGTCCTGTCAGCTGTTCGGGATGCCGCGATGCAGCTCTGAGCGCGCGGCTAAAGGGTTAATAGCGCGCGGCGCCACGATCGACGCTGCGCGCTATTAGAGGCGGGTCCTGGCTTCACTATGACGCTGGGCCCGCCGTGATATGACGCGGGGTTACTGTGTAACCCCACGTTATATCAGGAGAGCAGGACCAAGGGCGTACCTGTACACCCTCGGTCCTTAAGATGTTAACCTTTCCTTGTAAGTTTTATTCTGCAATCCATGTACTAGTTTAGTAGCTCTTCTCTGAACTCTCTCTAGAGTATCTATATCCTTCTGGAGATACGGCCTCCAGTACTGCGCACAATACTCCAATTGAGGTCTCACCAGTGTTCTGTACAGCGGCATGAGCACTTCTCTCTTTCTACTGCTTATACCTCTCCCTATACAGCCAAGCATTCTGCTAGCGTTTCCTGCTGCTCTTTTACATTGTCTACCTACCTTTAAGTCTTCTGAAATAATTACCCCTAAATCAATTTCCTCAGATACTCAGGTCAGGGCAGTGTCAAATAATCTATATTCTGCCTGAGGGTTTTTACGCCCCAGGCGCATTATCTTGCACTTATCCACATTTAATTTCAGTTGCCAAAGTTCTGACCATTCTTCTAGTTTGCCTTAATCCTTTTCCAATTGGCAGATCCCTCCAGGAACATCAACCCTGTTACATATCTTTGTGTCATCAGCAAAAAGACATACCTTACCATCGAGACCTTCTGTAATATCGCTAATGAAGATATTAAACAATATTGGTCCCAGTACAGATCCCTGAGGTCCCCACTGGTGACAAGACCTTGCTCTGAATATTCTCCATTGACTACAACCCTCTGTTGTCTGTTACTCAGCCACTGCCTAATCCACTCAACAATATTGGAGTCCAAGCTCTATGACTGTAGTTTATTGATAAGTCTTCTATGTGGGACAGTGTCAAAAACCTTACTAAAATTTAGATATGCAATGTCTACTGCCCCGCCGCCATCTATTAGTTTAGTCACCCAGTCAAAAAAATCTATAAGATTTGTTTGACATGATCTCCCTGAAGTCAACCCATGTTGTTTTTCATCTTGCAATCCATGGGATTTTAGATGTTCCACAATCTTATCCTTTAGTAGGGTTTCCATTAATTTCCCCACTATTGATGTCAGACTTACTGGCCTATAGTTGCTTGATTCCTCCTTACTACCTTTCTTGTGAATGGGCACAACATTTGCTAATTTCCAATCTTCCGGACGGCTCCTGTTACCATTGATTGGTTAAATAAATCTGCTAACGGTTTTGCTAGCTCACCACTAAACTCTTTTAATAATTTTGGGTGTATCCCATCAGGCCCCTGTGATTTATTTGTCTTCACTTAAGGCAGTCGGCTAGCCCCTTATTCTCTTCTACATGCCTTCCTTCCTTTGTTTTTAATTTAGTTATTCCTTTTTTTGATTTCCTTTTTTCATTTATATATCTGAAGAATGTCTTATCCCCTTTATTCACAGACTGAGCTAGTTTTTCTTCTGCCTGTGCTTTAGAAGTTCTTATAACTTGCTTGGTCTCTTTCTGCCTATCTTCATTGCTCTGGTTGTTTTATAATTACTAAATGCTAGTTTTTAGTTTTTTATGATTTTGGCCACTTCTGCTGAGTACCACAGTGGTCTCTTCCTTTTTCTGCTTTTACTGACAAGTCTTGTGCAATTTTCTGTTGCCTTCAATAAAGCGTCTTTTAAGTAGTCCCATTTCTCCTGAACTCCATGTAATTTGTTCCAGTCTGATAGGGACTCATTTATGACTAATTTCATTTTTGAAAAGTCTGTTTTTCTAAAATCTAAAACTTTTGTTTTTGTGTGGTGTGACTCCTTCACTGTTCTTATATTAAACCACACTGATTGGTGATCACTAGATCCAGAGCTTTCGCCTACAGTAACATCATATACCAAATCCCCATATGTGAATACCAAATCCAAAATGGCCTCCTTCCGCGTTGGCTCCTCAACCACTTGTTGTAGAGATAATCCCAGTAGGGAATTTAGAATATTTGTACTCCTGACAGAACTAGCTATTTTGGTTTTCCAGTTTATATCCGGAAGATTGAAGTCTCCCATAATGATAACTTCTCCTTTCATTGTCATTTTAGATATTTTTTCAACTAGTAGATCATCTACTTCTTTAACTTGGCCAGGTGGTCTGTATATCACACCTACACGAGTTACTGCATGGTTACCAAACTGCAACGTAACCCAAACTGACTCTGTGGTTTCCTCACTAACTTGTATTAGGTTAGATTTTATGCTATCTTTCACATACAGGGCCACTCCTCCTCCTTTCTTGCCTTCTCTGTCTCTTCTGTATAAAGAGTACCCTGGTATGGATATGTCCCAGTTATTCCATTCATTAAACCATGTCTCAGTAACGGCATTGGTTGTGTAGTGTTTTTATGGTACATTCACATGGGCGGAGATTTACAGTAAGTTTGAGCTGCAATGGAAAATTTGGAAAAACTCCCAGCATGCACTGACAGACCATACATGCTGGGAGTTGTAGTTATGCAACAGCTGGAGGCACATTGGTTGGGAAACACAGAGTTTGTTACTTTACTCAGTGTTTCGCAACCATTGTGCCTTCAGCTGTTGCAAAACTAGAACACCCAGCATGTACAGTCTCAGTGCATGCTGGGAGTTGTATTTTTGCAACAGCTGGAGGCACACTGGTTGCAAAACACTGAGGTAGGTAACAAACTCTGTTTCACAACCAATGTGTCTCCAGCTGTTGCAAAACTGCAACAATCAGCATGCATTGACAGCCGAAGGGCATGCTGAGAGTTGTAGTTTTGCAACAGCTGGAGGTACACTGCTACAACTCCCAGCATACCCTTTGGTAGTCTGTGCATGTTGGGAGGTGTAGTTATGAAAAACTAGATGCACACTTTTTCATAGAAAAAATGTGCCTCCAGCTGTTGCATTACCACAACTCCCAGCATGCACAGACTACCAAAGGGCATGCTGGGAGTTGTAGTTGGAACTCCAGCTGTTGCAAAACTACAACTCCCAGCATTCCCTTTGGCTTTGCATGCCGAGAGTTGTTGCTAAGCAACATCAGGAGGTGAACAGGCCTCACCTCCTGCTGTATCCTGCCGCCAGGACCGCCGCACTGTATCCTGCCGCCGGGCCCAATCCTGCTGCTGCTTCGACCGATCAATCACGTGATCGTGAGGTGGCACCCATGCCACCTCACTCCTGCTGAGTAAGGGGGAATGGGGCTGTCTCGGACAGCCCCATTCACTCTTTTTTTCCGGGTCACCGGGTCACCAGAGACCCAATTGACACGGAATAACCACAAATCGCACATCTGAATGGACCTCTGGACCCCCCTGGGCAATATGCCGGGATGCCTGCTGAACGATATCAGCAGGCATCCCGGTCCATGCCCAGCGATCGGCAGGAGCTGGAAGAACGCAGGGCATACCTATATGCCCTGAGTCCTTAAGGACTCGGAAATGGGGGCATATGGATACGCCCTGCGTCCTTAAGGGGTAAATATTTTAAAAGCAGCACAAGAGACCTTTAAAAATGTGAGGAGAAAAAAAATGGTGTGATTAATATCGCTGGAACAGAAATTACAGTAATTTTTTAATATCTCACCCAATGTGAACTGAACTCAACCCACTTGTAAGTCTGAGTTTACCTGCTACTTCATTGAGATGTGGTGACTGGGGTGTTGCAATATGTAACAGGGTCTGGTTGTATAAACCCTGGGGGCAAGATGTTGTTAACCCCTTAGTGTTCGTGACGCCAGGATGTGGTTATTCCGGTATGGTAACCGCCGTCAACCAATCCAGAAATGGTTTGTAATAAAGGAATGTCCACAGCAAGGATTCTGAATAAACTGGAACTTTTACTTGAAATGTTTAGGGAACAGTCTTTACAATTATGCAGTTCCTTCAGAGGCAACCGGGACACAGGATACCTTGCAGGTTTGCTGGGACTTGTAGTTTTGAGGATATTTATGCAGGCCACTGTGCTACTAATATATTCCTTAGCTGAGGAGTAGTCACTGGATTTGTAGAGAGAATTGTAACTCACGTTTTAGAAGTGGTTGTGTTTCTTTAGGCTTTGGCCTAGATGAGATGAATTTGCAGTATACAGGACTTTGTGCTTCCTTTTAAGTCCAAGAGATAAGAGAGAGAGAATAGAGACTGCAGCCCCTTAAATACTAGGGGGCTGGACTAAAGCCCATTGGTTGCTAATTCCTGGGGTTCCTGTGGCCATGGAACACTGGGTATATCACATGACAGTAGATCACATGACCAAGGAAGGTCCTATACATTTTATACAAACTGTACAACTTTATACATATGAATAATAGATGCACATAATGAATATACACTGCATTTATATGAGACAACAAGGGGGGAGCCCTGCAGGAGAGCCCTATGGACCTAAGAGACTCTTCCTGAGGGGACAGGTCCTGTACCGGGACACCTCAAATCCCCTTGTTTAATGAAAGTCGCCCTCAACGTCTGTCCCCTTAGGGAGAGGAGCGAAATGGCCATTGGGCCGAATGTAGTCCTGAAGCATTTAACTATAACGTCCAATTTCAGTACACATTAAAATGTCCATACATGCTCTGTAACTTGGGAACAGGAGGATATTGGTTAACTTTAGTACTTGCTGGATATAATTTACCATTTAATGGTTGAGACAAGGTTCCTTAAAGGGGTACTCTGCTGCCCTGTGTCGGAAGCTCCGCTCCCCAGCGTCCGGAAGTTTATTGTTCCTGACGCTGTGTGCGGGCTTCCGTGTTCAGGGCTGCCCCTCGTGACATCACGCCCGCCCCCTTCATGATGTTATGCCCGCCCCCTCAATGAAAGTCTATGGGAAGGGGGCATGATGGCCATCGTGCCCCCCTTCGCATAGTCTTTCGCTGAGGGGGAGGGGGCGGGTGTGACGTCACGAGGGGCAGCCCTGAACACGGAAGCCCGCACACAGCGTCCGGAACAATAAACTTCCGGACGCTGGGAAGCGGAGCATCGGACACAGGGCAGCGGAGTACCCCTTTAAGAACACAGCCATGAATATGGTAACAATACTTTTACATTTTACAACAATACCTTTATTTATTTTTATTATTGTTTTTTTTATAGAGATATACCTACATATTATTATGCATCTCTAATGACTATGCACATATTATTAGTACTATCAAATTTGACTGACTGACAATCTTACTGACATTTGACTGCTATATAGAGTGGGGATCAAAAGTTTGGGCACCACATGTAAAAATTTGTATTAAAGAAGCCAAGGAAAGATGGAAAAATCTCCAAAAAGGCATCAAATTACAGATTTGACATTCTTATAATACGTCAACAAAAGTTAGATTTTATTTCCATCATTTACACTTTCAAAATAACAGAAAACAAAAAGATGGCATCTGCAAAAGTTTGGGTACCCTGCAGAATTTATAGCATGCACTGCCCCCTTTGCACAGCTGAGACCTGCCAGTATCATGGATTGTTCTCAATCATCATCTGGGAAGACCAGGTGATGTGAATCTCAAAGGTTTTAAATGCCCAGACTGATCTGACCTTGCCCCAACAATCAGCACCATGGGTTCTTCTAAGCAGTTGTCTAGAAATCTGAAACTGAAAATAGTTGATGCTCACAAAGCTGGAGACGGCTATGAGAAGATAGCAAAACATTTTCAGATGTCAATATCCTCTGTTCGGAATGTAATTAAGAAATGGCAGTCATCAGGAACAGTGGAAGTTAAAACAAGATCTGGAAGACCAAAAAAATTTCAAACAGAACAGCTCGCAGGATTGTGAGAAAAACAATTCAAAACCCAGAAAGATCTGGCAGACACTGGAGTTGTGGTACACTATTCCACTATAAAAACATACTTGTACAAATATGGTCTTCATGGAAGAGTCATCAGAAGAAAACCTCTTTTACATCCTCATCACACCCCTACCCCTTAATCACACCCCTACCCCTTAATTCCCTGGTTGAACTTGATGGACATATGTCTTTTTTCGACCGTACTAACTATGTAACTATGCAACTATGTAACCACAAAAATTAGCGTTTGACCGTTTTGGAAACAAGTTCTGTGGATCGATGAGGTTAAAATTGAACTTTTTGGCTGGAATGAGCAAAGGTACGTTTGGAGAAGAAGGGGAACAGAATTTAATGAAAAGCACCTCTGTCCAACTGTCAAGCATGGGTGGGAGGATCAATCATGCTTTGGGGTTGTATTGCAGCCAGTGGCACAGGGAACATCTCACGAGTAGAAGGAAAAATGGATTAAATAA
Organism: Hyla sarda; assembly: GCF_029499605.1. NCBI lineage: Eukaryota > Metazoa > Chordata > Amphibia > Anura > Hylidae > Hyla > Hyla sarda. The sequence continues at coordinate 470,582,965 of NC_079190.1, forward strand.
AACTTCAGCAAATTTTGGATGATAACTTGATGCCATCTGTGAAAAAGCTGAAGTTAAATAGAGGATGGCTTCTACAAATGGATAATGATCCTAAACACACCTCGAAATCCACGGGGGATTACATCAAGAGGCGTAAAATGAAGGTTTTGCCATGGCCTTCACAATCTCCCAACCTCAACATAATTGAAAATGTATGGATAGATGTTGAAAGAACAGTGCGTGACAGACAGCCCAAAAATCTCAAAGAACTGGAAGACTTTAGTAAGAAAGAATGGGCAAAGATACCTCAAACAAGAATTGAAAGACTCTTGGCTGGCTACAAAAAGTGTTTACAAGCTGTGATACTTGACAAAGGGGGCAGTACAAGATATTAACTCTGCAGGGTGCCCAAACTTTTGCAGACACCATTTTTTTGTTTTCTGTTATTTTGAAAGTGTAATTGATGGAAATAAAATTTAAATTTTGTTGACATATTATAAGAATGTCTAATCTGTAATGTGATGCTTCTTGGAGATTTTTCAATCTTTCCTTGGCTTCTTTATGCACGTTAATACAAATTTTTACCTGGGGTGCCCAAACTTTTGATCCCCACTGTATGGTATGCATGATGTCTGCAATGGTTATACATACTCGACATTATCTCACTGTTGCTGCTACTACATTGAGATGTGGTGACTGGGGTGTAGCAGTATGTAACAGGGTCTGGTTGTATAAACCCTGGGGGCAAGATGTTGTTAACCCCTTAGTGTTCGTGACGCCAGGATGTGGTTATTCTGGTATGGTAACCGCCATCAATCAACCCAAGAACGGTTTGTAATAAAGGAATGTCCACAGCAAGGATTCTAAATAAACTGGAACGTTTACTTGTTTAGGGAACAGTCTTTACAATTATGCAGTTCCTTCAGAGGCAACCGGGACACAGGATACCTCACAGGTTTGCTTGGACTTGTTATTATTGAGCTATTTAGGTAGACCACTGTGCTACTGATATATTCCTTAGCTGAGGAGTAGTCACTGGATTTGTAGAGAGAATTGTAACTCATGTTTTAGAAGTGGTTGTGTTTCTTTTGGCTTTGGTCTAGATGAGATGAATTTGCAGTATACAGGACTTTGTGCTTCCTTTTGAGTCCAAGAAATAAGAGAGTATAGAGACTACAGCCACTTATATACTAGGGGGCTGGACTAAAGCCCATTGGTTGCTAATGCCTGGGGTTCCTGTGCCGATGGAACTCTGGGTATATCACATGACAGTAGATCACATGACCAAGGAAGGTCCTATACATTTTATACAAACTGTACAACTTTATACATATGAACAATTAATACACATAATGAATATACACTGCATTTATAAGACAAGGGGGGAGCCCTGCAGGAGAGCCCTATGAACCTAAGGGACTCTTCCTGAGGGGACTTAAGGATGGTACAGGACAGCAACTCACCAGCTTCCGTAGGATCCAAGGAGCCGCATCGTCGTTCTCCTCTTCTGCCGCCGATCACCCCCATCGATTGCCGCCTGCTACCGCCGCCCATGAGTAATTAAACTTCGGCGGCAGTCCCTGTCAGTTTCCCCATTCTGCCCAGCCTACTGTGGGTGGGCAGAACAGGGAAACCAAAAGTTAACCCCCCGCCCCCGATTTACTATTGGTTGTCGCTTCTTGATGACCAATAGTAGGGATAGGAGGGGTGGCACCCCTGCCACCTCACTCCTATTCCTTCAGGGGGATCGTGGGTGTCTCGGACAACCGATATCCCCCTTATATTCCGGGTCACCATAGACCCGTATGACCCAGAATTGGCGACATGTTGCATGGGATGCCTGCTGAATGATTTCAGCAGGCATCCCGGTTCAGTCCTCAACCGGTGCGCGGCGGGGACTTGAATTCCCATGGGCGTATGTATACGCCCTGGGTACTTAACGATCAAAAACCCAGGGTGTATCCATACGCCCTGGGTCCTTAAAGAGTTAAGGGGTTAATAATAATAATAGTAATTAAAATAATGATATTGTTTCTACCATATCCACTTATCCAGAGATATTATGCTAGAGTTATATTGTCATCCTCCATTCCTGGGAATCCACCTCTCCCCTTCTACAGATCTCTGATTCCTTAATCATCCAATAGGGGGGCTTGTTTTCCCACTTATGTGCAAAATCCATGTGGACAATATCTTCTGTCTCCATTACAAGCTGTATGTCCAATATGGGAAATGTGCCTTGAATTATGCAGCTCCTCGCTCACTTGTTAATGTATCAAGTGACCCAGAGCCCACCACGTGGAGGTGGCTGCATTTCGGGCTCCTCCCCACCCCCACCCCCAACCATATGTAGATCTTGTGTGACCCAATCAGACGTCTTGTTAAATTGGTTCACATTGATCATCAATGGCCTTTGCTGTAATACTTCTTAGCTTTGTATGTAGGAAGTAAAATGGCATCTTGAATGTGGTCATCATGCCGGTTACTGTCCATTTGGCCATGGCCCATGCTCCAACCCAAACATTGGATACATAATTGGGCCACTTCAGTTTGCTTTTAGCATATTGCCAAGTCCGCTGCAGCCAAGACACTTTGGGCTCCGAGGCATCTTCAGAGGTTGTTGGTAAATCCATCTGGTTATCTGCCATGGTGACTGTCACATGATCGCTGTGCCTGGATTCATGTGGGTCTGAATTGTCACCTAAAGCCATGTCAATAGCCACATCTGCTCGCTGACCACGGTGCTTAATCTTCTTCCCAGGTATTTTATGGATCTCATAATATGGTGGAGTGACCTTATAATGATATAGGTTAGTATACCGCCAAAGGAAACTCGTCACGTAATGTATGAGACACACGACAGGCACAGAGAGAACTGGGATATCTGTAAAATAGCGAAAGTATACAATATATTAGACCTATATTCATTTATTTATTTATGTATATATATATATGTAAATACATATGTTCATATATATGTATATATATATATATATATATATATATATATATATACTTTTTTTGTTAAAACTATAATTTATACGGCAAACTATCAATATTTTATAGGCTATATGCTAGAAGATTAGATGTCATGGGTCACTGTATGAAGCTTTTTTTAAACTTATGTGTGACTAAAACATTGTTATTATAATTATATTACTACTATTATTATATTATTTCACTAATATCAGAGTAGCTTCCCATGTTTTCTTTTAGAAGGCAAAATACTTAAAGCATTGATTCACAAACTGAAATCATTTATCTCACAGGAATAAACATTTGCTCAATTGCTGTAAGAGACTTAAAGGAGTACTCTGCCTCTAGACATCTTATCCCCTACCCAAAGGATTGGGGATAAGATGTCTGATTGCAGGGGTCCCGCAGCTGGTACCCAAGCGATCTCTGTGCAGCACCTAGCGTTCGTTCAGCATTCGACGGGGTCGCAACTTCACGGCCACGCCCCTCGTGAGGTCACACCACAACCTACCCATAGACTTACATTGAGGGGGTGTGGCCCTAATGTCACAACCCCCGCCGCCCGCTCCAAGCGTTTGGAACAAAATGTGCCGAACGCTGGGGAAGCCCCCCTTTAAAGCCACCCAGGATAGACTGTACAAGAGAACATCAGTAACTTTACTGCACTCTACTATATTAACTTTACACTAATACATTCATGTTAAATCCATTTATAAACTGAAATTTTGGAAGCTTTCATTATTCCTACCTCTTAGCTTCATGGTCGCCGTCCCTACAGGATCCTTTTGCCTAAATAGACAAAATTCTCTTCAATTTGCAAAATAAGCGCAGGTCTAGTAGGAGAACGTGTTCACCCGCCGAACCGAGGAAATAAGTGTTAGGGATTGGATTCTACCCTGGAGAAAGTCTCTTTGATGTGTGATGTCACAGCAGATGACATCACGTGTATGTGTATCCATTGTAATGGCTGTACTGTACTTTACTTACACTATGTACAGTTATATACTGGGGGTTTACAAAGGATTTGAAGATTACAGTTTTAACCCCTTCAGGGTTACAGCCCTTTTTGGTCTTGAGGACAAAGGACATTTTCATTTTTACATTTTTCATTTTTTCCTCCTCCCCTTCTAAGAGCCATAAATCTTTTAATTTTCCACCCAAAGACCAATATGAGTTGTTGTTTATTTTGCGACCAACTGTACTTTGTAATGTACGGTAACATAAAATGTACGGTACTATAAAAAAATATATATATATTATTTACGGCTGGAAATTGAAAAGAAAACCACAATTTGGCAACTTTTGAGGGTTTTCGTTTTTATTCACTGACATGTTCTTTTTATACTGCGGGTCAATGCTTGGGTAAACGCTTTACTCTTTTTGTACTGCTTCAAAAATATCTAACTTTTTGAACAATATAAGTATGTTTTAAACTGTATGAGGGCTAATTGTTTGCTGTATACGGAAAAATAAAAAAAAAGTTATAGAGGTCAGAAGAGGACAATTTTAAACGTACTAATTTTGGTGTAAAAGTAATAATTTTTTTTTAACAGAAGTAAAACAAAATCAAACCTTAATAAGCTGTGTATCAATTTAATCGTATGGATCTACAGAATATATATAAGGTGTCATTTTTACCGAAAAGTGCACTGTGTAGAATCTGAACCCCCTAAAAAAAAAAAAATCAGAATGGAGTTTTTTTTTTCCCCCTAGTTTTGCCGTAGATTTTGTGGTGAAATGATTGTTGTCATTACAAAGTACAATAGGTTGCACAAAAAAACAGCCCTTATAGGACTGTGTATGTAGAAAATTGAAAGTGTTATGATTTTAAGAAGGTGAGGAGGAAAAAACTAAGTGCAAAAATGAAAAAACCTGTCCTGAAGGGGTTAAAAATATATAAATACCGTATATCCCGGCGTATAAGACGACTTTTTAACCCCAAATTTTCTTCTGAAAAGCCGGGGGTCGTCTTATACGCCGGGTATTTAGGTCCGGGATAGGAAAACTTCTGATTATCTGCCCGGGCGGGTTCCTGTGTGTAGCTGCAGGCAGGGGCCGGCCAGAGCAAGTAAAAACTAATACTGTATACTAAAAACCAGGGTGCCTCCAGCTGTTGTGAAACTACAACTCCCAGCACGGCAAAGTTGGGGGTCGTCTTATACGCCAAGTCATCTTATACGCCGGCATGGTCACTGCACCTGCACTCACATTTAAAGAAGATCTGTAGTGCTTATAACTTATCCCCCATCCTAAGGATAGGGTATAAGTTATAGATCACGGGGGGGGTACGAGCGATCGGGCCCCCCGCCATCTTCTGTACGGGGCCACAGTTATGTACAGGAAAGGGGGCATTCCGTCCCCGCTTGACGCGGCAGAGGGCACGCCCCTCCATGTATTTCTATGGAAGTCATGGAAGGGCGTGCCGGCTGCCGCGTCATGCGGGAACAGAATGCCCCCTTTCCTGTTCATTGCCACGGCCCCATACAGGAGATCGTGGGGGGCCCCAGTGCTCGGACCCCCCCGCGATCTATAACTCATCCCCTATCCTTAGGTTGGGGTATAAGTTATAAGCACTAAAGATCTCCTTTAACCTGTTGGGGACGGAGGGCATACCTATACGCCCTCCGCCCACCACCTTTCTATAATGCGGGGCCACGCCGTGGCCCAGCGTCATAGCGGGTCGGGCCAGGCCCCTAACAACAGCCGGGAGCCGAGGCTAATAGCGAGCAGCACTGATCGTGGTTTCGCGCGCTATTAACCCTTTAGATGCAGCGTTCAACTTGATCACTGTCCGAACGCCGAATGACTGCTCAGTGCCTGAGATCCAGGTATGAGCAGTCAAGCGGCAGAATCATTGATCAATGGTTTCCTATGAGAAACCATTGATCAATGTAAAAGATCAGTGTGTGCAGTGTTATAGGTCCCTATGGGAGCTATAACATTGAAAAAAAAAGTGAAAAAAGCTTGAATCACCCCCCTTTTCCCGTAAAAAAAAAATCCAAAAACTGTGTAGATAAACATATATGGTATAGCCGCATGCAGAAATGTCGGAATTATAAAAATATATAGTAAATTAAACCGCACAGTCAATGGTATACGTGCAAAAAATAAGCCATCATATGGAGCCATCATATGGAGGAAAAAACGAAAGTGCAAGAACGGGAAAACCCTCCGTACCCAAGGGGTTAATCCCTGGACATGTTTTATTCATATGGTTATGCTTGTATGGGCACTTAATCTGTGATTTGTTGTTTTCATCGGTACCACATTTGTGTATATGTGATTTTTGAGGACTTTTTATTCCTTTTTTTTTTTCCCCGGGATGTGATCACAATTCAGCATTGGACTTTGTTATTTTTATGTTTTATGTCGTTCACCGTATGGAGTCATTAACGTTATATTTTAGTCATTCAGACTATTCTACCAAATATGTTGATTTATTTTATTTAAATAAAAAAAAAAATTTTATAAAATGGGAAAAGAGGGGGAATTCATTTTTTATTGGAGGAGGCACTTATTCCCTTTATTAAACTGTAACAGTTAATAGCTATATTTAGATTTTTAACCCCTTAAGGATGCAGCTCATTTTCACCTTAACAACACGGCCCTTTTTTGCAAATCTGACCACTGTCACTTTATATATGAATAACTCTGGAATGATTTTACTTTTCATTCTGATTCTGATATTGTTTTTTCGTGACATATTCTACTTTAACATAGTGGTAATTTTTGTCGTTACTTGCATCTTTTCTTGGTGAAAAATCCCAAAATTTTGAAAATTTAGCATTTTTCTGCCTGTAAGAAAAATGGACATTCCAAATTATATATTGATTCACAAATACAATGGGGGACATTTATCAAGGGATTTAGAGCTCTTTTTTTGCTTACAAAAGTCGCAGAAAAAGTCGCATTAGCACTTAAGCAATTTTTTGTGCGACTTTTGGCTGTAAGCAAAAAGCTACAAAAGAGCGTACGAAAGTAAATTTTATTTTTTACTTTGCAATGGTCAGGGATTTATCAAGTGCGAAAGTCGCATAAAAAGTCGCAAGCCCTCAAAAACTGCATAAATATAAGCCAGCTCGGAGCTGGCACACAAAACGGCTTTTGAGAGCAAATTTTATATTTCCCGCTGGCAGCCGTGATCACAGCTCCAGCGGGAAATATATTGCAACTGTACAAAGGAGCCCGGGCTGGCATCACTCTGCAGCCGCCCAGCTCTGTCTGATTCTAACCCCGCTACCCTAACATAATGACACCCCCCCTTGTTTCCCACCCGCCTGCGCTGCACATCTCCCATCTGTCTGCTACCTGTTGCAAGACTACAACTCCCAGCATGTCCATACAGTGAGGGCATGCTGGGAGTTGTAGTATTGTAGCGGGCGGACAATGTGCGGCGCGGGCGGGTGGAAGACAAGGGGGGTGGGGGTTATATAAAGCAGTGTCCCCATCCCCATCATTGTATTAGGGTAGCGGGGATAGAATCGGAGGAACCCGGGCGGCTGAAGACTGACTCCAGCCTGGGCTCCTTTTAACAAACCTCGGCGCAGCAGAGTTTCTATTTCCCTTAATGTAATTTCATATTTCCCACTGGGTCCCGTAATTGGCCAGGACCGAGCAGCCAATCACGGGAAATTTGATATTACATTAAGGACTAAAAGCTCCGCGGTTCGGCTAGATGTTAAAAGGAGCCCGGGCTGGCATCAGTCTGCACCCTCCCGGGCTCCTCAGATATCCTGCGGCGCCGTGGTAAGGTGCCCGGGCTAACCTCACTCAGCAGCCCCCCACGGGACTCCCACAGCCGTCAGGGAGATGTGTAGGTGTACTTACTGTAAGGACATGCTGGGAGTTGTAGTTGTGTGGCAGGTGACAGGCTTTTCACCTGCCCCCCTACAACTCCCAGCATGCCCTTACAGTAAATATATGCTGGGAGTTGTAGTCATGTGGTGCGGGAGATTGTTACCCCCCCCCCCCCACACACACACACACTACAACTCCCAGCATATCCTTACTGTAAGGGCATGCTGTGAGTTGTAGTCATGTGGGGCGGGAGATTGTCACCCCCCCCCCTACAACTCCCAGCATGCTCTTACTGTAAGGGCATGCTGGGAGTTGTAGTCAGGCGCGGACGAGTGACAATAAATGTATTAACCTATTTTTCTTTTTTTCTCCTCATTTCAGATCCATGTATCCTGTGGACTATTGCGGATTTGGTGGACTGCTTCAATGACCAGCGTCTTTTTTAAACCTGTTTAATGTTAATGAGAGTGTTTTTTGGAATAACATTTTTTGAAACGTGTTGTGTTTTTATTTTTTTTATTACTTGAAAGGCTTAGTCTAATAGACGGAATCCATTACTAAGCCTATGCTTAGTGTTAGCCCCCAACACAGCTAGCGCTAACCTTCAATTATTACCCCGGTACCCACCGCCACAGGGGTGCCGGGAAGAGCCGGTACCAATAGGCCCGGAGCATCAAATATGGCGCTCCTGGGCCTAGGCGGTAACGGGCTGGCATTAATTAGGCTGGGGAGGGCCAGTAACAATGGTCCTCGCCCACCCTGGTAACATCAGGCTGTTGCTGCTTGGTTGGTATTTGGCTGAAAATAAAAATAGGGGGAACCCTATGCGTTTTGTTTTTTTTTATAATTATTCATGCAAAACAAAGATAAGGTTCCCCCTATTTTTATCCAAATACCAACCAAGCAGCAACAGCCTGATGTTACCAGGGTGGGCAAGGACCATTGTTACTGGCCCTCCCAAGCCTAAATAACACCAGCCTGTTACCGCCTAGGCCCAGGAGCGCCATATTTGAGCCTCTGGGCCTGGTGGTACCGGCTCCTCCCAGCACCCCTGTGGTGGTGGGTAACGGGGAAATAATTGGGGGTTAGCGCTAGCTGTTTTGGGGGCTAATGCTAAGCTTCAGCTTAATAATGGACTCTGTCTATAATACTGCTTCCACTACTAAGCCTGCCAAGTAAATAAAAAAAAACAACACATTTAAAAAAAAATGTATTCCAAAAAAACACTCCCCCAAAAGTCCTCATTCACCATTTTATTAACATTAAACCAAAAAAACTCCCCTCAATCTAAAGTAATCCACAAGATACACGTATCTGAAATGAGAAGAAAAAAAATTAGTTAGTACATTTAGGGTAAAAAAAAAGTGGTAAAAAGGGTAAAAAAAAAAAACATACATACCGTATATACTTGAGTATAAGCCGAGTTTTTCAGCACGATTTTTCGTGCTGAAAACACCCCCCTCGGCTTATACTCGAGTGACCTCTCCGCCCTCAGTGGTCTTCAACCTGCGGACCTCCAGATGTTTCAAAACTACAACTCCCAGCAAGCCCGGGCAGCCATCGGCTGTCCGGGCTTGCTGGGAGTTGTAGTTTTGAAACCTCTGGAGGTCCGCAGGTTGAAGACCACTGCGGCCTTCGACATCATCCAGCGCCCCCTTTCACCCCCTTTAGTTCTGTACTCACCTCTGCTCGGCGGGACGGTGCTCCGCTGGTCCAGTGCTGCAGGACTGTCCGGTGGGAGGTCGTCTGGTGGGATAGTGGTTCCGAGCTGCCATCTTCACCGGGGGGGGGCCTCTTCTCCGCGCTTCGGGCCCGGAATAGTCACATTGCCTTGACGACAATGCAGGGGGACGTTCATTACCAACGTCCGTCTGCGTCGTCATCAAGGCAACGCCTCTATTTCGGGCCCGAAGCGCGGAGAAGAGGCCCCCCCGGTGAAGATGGCAGCCCGGAGTACAGAACTAAAGGGGGTGAGAGGGGGGGCTAGATGATATTGAAGGCCGCAGTGGTCTTCAACCTGCGGACCTCCAGAGGTTTCAAAACTACAACTCCCAGCAAGCCCGATGGCTGCCCGGGCTTGCTGGGAGTTGTAGTTTTGAAACCTCTGGAGGTCCGCAGAAGACCACTGTATCAGACATTGACAAGCGGTGATGGTGAAGGTGGGGCTGATGACAAGGGGATGATGACAAGGGGATGATGAAGGGGGTGGGGATGATGACAAGGGGATGATGAAGGGGGGGTGTGTGGGATGATGACAAGGGGATGATGAAGGGGGGGTGTGGGATGATGACAAGGGGATGATGAAGGGGGGGTGATGACAGGCGGTGATGATGAAGGAGGGGATGATGACAGGCGGTGATGATGAAGGGGGAATGATGACAGGCGGTGATGATGAAGGGGGGATGATGACAGGCGGTGATGATGAAGGGGGGATGATGACAGGCGGTGATGATGAAGGGGGGATGATGACAGGGTGATGATGAAGGGGGGATGATGACAGGCGGTGATGATGAAGGGGGGTGATGACAGGGTGATGATGAAGGGGGTGTTAATGACGGGGGTCTGGATGATGACAGGGGGGATGATGTATTTCCCACCCTAGGTTTATACTTGAGTCAATAACTTTTCCTGGGATTTTGGGGTGAAATTAGGGGCCTCGGCTTATATTCGGGTCGGCTTATACTTGAGTATATACGGTGTGTGTGTGTGTGTGTGTGTGTGTGTGTGTGTGTGTGTGTGTGTGTATATATATATATATATATATATATATATATATATAAAAATTCAAAGCTGCAAAATTGTGTTCTGTAGTCATTTATTAGTTTTTGCTTATGTGTGCAAAAAAAAAAAATGGTATTCAAAAGTGATTTATTGGTTTTTGCTTATGTAAGCCAAATTTATCAACCCCCTGTGGTAGTTTAATAATGTGTCACACAAAAGCAAAACCAAAAGCATGAAAAAAATGCCAACAGAACTCGATTACCAAAGCAACAATGATAAATGTCCCCGAATATGTCTACTTTATGTTTGCATCGTAAAGTTTTCATGTTTTTACTTTTTTAAGACATTAGAGGGCTTCAAAGTATAGCAGCATTTTTACAAAATTTTCACGAAAAATTAAAAATCAGAATTTTTCAGGGACCAGTCAAGTCTGAAGTGGATTTTGAGGGGCCTTTCTGTGAGAAATATACCACAAATGACCCCATTATAGAAACTGCACCCCTCAAAGTATTCAAATGCCATTAACAAAGTTTGTTAACCCTTTAGGTGTTTCACAGGAACAGCAGCAAAGTGGAGGAGAAAAATTAAGATTTCCATTTTTTATACTAACATGTTCATGTAGCCCAAATTTTTTTTCCATTTTTGCAAGGGTTCTTAGGAGAAAAAGTCCCACAAAATTTGTAGCCCAACTTCTCTTGAGTATGGAAATACCTCATATATTGAAGCAAAGTGCTCTGTGGGCCCACAACATGGCTCAAAAGGAAAAGAGCAACTGTGGGATTTTAGAGGGTGAATATTGCTGAAATGGTTTTTGGGGGGCATGTTGCATTTAGCAAGCCCCCATGGTGTCAGAAAAGCAAAAAAAAAAAAAAAAAAACATGGCACACTATTTGGGAAACGACACCCCTCCAGGAACGTAACAAGGGGTACAGCGAACCTTAACACCTCACAGGTGTTTAACAGGTTTGCATTTAAGTTGGACTTGAAAGTGAAAAATTAGATTGTTATACCCCTTGTTATGTTCCATGAGGGATGCAGTTTCCAAAATGGGGTCACATGTGGGTGTTTTTTTTTTTGTGCGTGTTTATGTCAGAACCGTTGCAACTATCAGCCACCTGTGCAAATCACCAATTTAGGCCTTAAATGTACATATTGCGCTCTCACTACTGAGCCTTTTCGTGCCTCTGCAGAGCATTGTACGCCCACATATGGGGTATTTCCGTACAAATTTTGGGGGTCTTGTTTGAAAATAAAAAGTATGAGACAACACCAGCATGTTAGTGTAAAAAAACATACTGGTGTAGACCCCAACTTTTCCATTTTATAAGTGGTAAAATTAGAAAAAGCCCCCAAAATTTGTAACGCAATTTCTCCCGAGTACGGAAATACCCCATATGTGTCCCTAAACCGTTTCCTTGAAATATGACAGGGCTCCAAAGTGAGAGAGCGCCATGCGCATTTGAGGACTAAATTAGGGATTTGCATAGGGGAGGACCCGGATGCAAGCATTACAATTGACTCTGCTACCATAAATACCCTACAGCAGTGTTTCCCAAACAGGGTACCTCCAGCTGTGACAAAACTTCCAGCATGCCTGGTCAGTCAATGGCTGTCCGGCAATGCTGGAAGTTGTTGTTTTGCTACTTTTTGCAAACAGTGCCGTACCAGACGTTTTGAATTTTTATAGGGGGGGGGGGGGTTTACACTGTGTAAGGGTATATGTAGTGTATTACTCTTTATTTTGTGGTAGCGTAGTGTAGGGTTTTTAGGGTATATTCACACGGGCAGGGGTTCATAGTGAGTTTTCCGCTGGGAGTTTGAGCTGCGGTGGAAAATTTTATGCAGCTCAAATTTGTAGCGGGAAACTTACTGTAAACCCCAGCTCGTGTGAATGTACCCTGTACGTTCACATTAGGGGGGGGTCAAACCTCCAGCTGTTGCAAAACTTCAACTCTCAGCATGGACTCACAGACCGTGCATGCTGGGAGTTGTAGTTTTGCCACAGCTGGAGGCCCACTGGTGAGGAAAACCGTGTTAGGGAACAGACAAACTCAGTGCTTCCCCACCAGGGTGCCTCCAGCTGTTACAAAACGAACACTCCCAGCATGCATGGTCTGTCAGTGCATGCTGGGAGTTGTAGTTTTGCAACAGCTGGTGGCACACTGGTGGGGAACCACTGAGTTAGGTTCTGTTACCTAACTGTGTTTCCTCACCAGTGTGCCTCCAGCTGTGGCAAAACTACAACTCCCAGCATGCACTGATGGCTAAAGCGCATGCTGGGAGTTCTAGTTGTGCAACAGCTTGAGGCACGTGTTCAGTGGCGTCGCTAGGGGGGGGGGGGCAGAGGGGGCCACAGCCCCCCCTACATCATGATTGGCCCCCCCTTGTGCCCCCCTAGCAGCAGTAGGTCACTAGCAGCTCTCATGGCCATCAGGGGGGTACCGCTAGTTCACCAGTAAGGGGCATCCTTTTTTTAAATAAACCTTCAGCCTGCAGCCCTGTCACCACGCAGGGGCCGCGCTATGCAGACTGGGAAGAGCAGACAGGAAGCTCCTCCCCCTCTCTCACTCCCCTGTATACTGGACCTTGTGGAGCAGGCCCGCTGTGTGTATACAGGCCCGGACACCACCAGTATGGAAGACTTACCTGCCCAGTGCCCACTGCTCATGCTGCCCTTTTAAAGTAAGTAACTTGCTTGGGGGAGAGGGGGAAAGTTGTAGTTCGGGAGACAGTGGGAGGTAGTTCAGTGTTTCCCAACCAGGGGGCCTCCAGCTGTTGCAAAACTACAACTCCCAGCATTCCTTTGGCTTTATGAGCATACTGGGAGTTGTAGTTTTGCAACAGCTGGAGGCCCCCAGGTTTGGAAACACTGATCTATCTATCTATCAATCAATCTATCTATCTATCATCTATCTATCTCATATCTATCCATCCATCCATGCATCTAACTTTCTATCTATCTTTCTATCTATCTATCTTTCTCATATCTATCTATCTATCTCATATCTATCTATCTAACTCAGATAGATGAGATAGATATGAGAGATAGATAGGTAGATAGATGATATATAGATAGATACATAAATATATATAGATAGATAGATAGATATGAGATAGATAGATAAATAGATGATATATAGATAGAGAGATGATATATAGAAAGATACATAAATAGATGGATAGATAGATGATAGACAGATCGATAGATAGATGATAGATACATAGATATGATATAGATAGATAGATAGACAGATAGATAGATGATAGATACATAGATATGATATAGACAGATAGATAGATGATAGAAAGATTAGATAGATAGATAGATAGATAGGAGATAGATGGATATGATATAGATAGATGGATATGATATAGATAAATTTATATGATATAGATAGATAGGAGAAAGATAGATAGATAGATAGATCAGTTTCCCAACCAGGGGGCCTCCAGCTGTTGCAAAACTACAACTCCCAGCATTCCTCTGGCTTTATGAGCATACTCGGAGTTGTAGTTTTGCAACAGCTGGAGGCCCCCCGAGTTGGGAAACACTGATCTATCTATCAATCAATCATCTATTATCTATCTATCCATCTATCTATCTCATGTCTATCTATCTATATAATATCTATCTATTTCATATCTATCTATCTATCCATCTATTTATGTATCTATCTTTCTATTTATCTATCTATCTATCTCATATCTATCTCAGATAGATGAGAGATAGATGAAAGATAGATAGATATGAGAGATAGATAGATGATATATAGATAGATAGATACATAAATAGATGGATATATAGATAGATATGAGATAGATAGAAAGATAGATAAATAGATGATAGATAGATGATAGATAGATATGATATAGATAGATAGGAGATAGATGGATATGATATAGATAGATGGGTATGATATAGATAGATAGGAGATAGATAGATAGATAGATAAAGAACAATATGATGCAGCACGCCACAGGTTTGCAGAAAATGGTGGTTTATTCCATCATGTGCATAGACTATGCTGCATCATATTGGGGGAGATTTATCAAAAGCTGTGCAAAGGAAAAGTTGCCCAGTTGCCCATAGCAACCAATCAGATCACTTCTTTCATTTTTCAGAGGCCTTTTCAAAAATGAAAGAAGTGAGCTGATTGGTTGCTATGGGCAACTAGGCAACTTTTCCTCTGGACAGGTTTTGATAAATCTCCCCCATTGTTCTTTGTTTGGATTGAAGAACCAGTGGACCCAGGTTCCAAGTATGCGGGCACCCCGACTTCTCTCTAATCTCTGGATTTTGTTTGTGCCGTTTTTATTTGTTTTAGATAGATAGATAGAAAGAGATAGTATCTATCTATCTATCATCTATTTATGTATCTTTCTATCTATCTCATATCTATGTATATATCCATCTATTTATGTATCTATCTATCTATATTTCATCTATCTATCTATCTCTCATATCTATCTATCTTTCATCTATCTATCTATATCTCATCTATCTCTCATCTATATGAGATAGATATGAGAAAGATAGATAGAAAAATAGAAAGATAGATAGATAGATAAATAGAAAGATGGATATAGAGAGATGGAGCGATAGATAGATAGGAGATAGATGGATAGATAGATATACAGCAAAAGAACAATGCAGCAGCACACTGCCAGCACAAGGATATAGGTGAAACATGAACATGCAGATAAAACATGGAGAGCTATACAGCTATGGTGTAATAGATGCAAATGTGAAACGATGAAATAGTGAGGCACTTAGCCCGCAAATTTGTCTCCGCCGGCGGTCAAATAGCTTGGACCGTCCCACCGCGATAAGGTGGCCTCCTTGGGACGGACCCTACACTGTGAATATGCCTCTGTGTGAACAGTTCAGTAAGCATGGCAGGGTCTGGAACATCCAAGACACCTTATATACACACCTGATAGAGGTGGGTGGGGTGCAAGGCCAACATGGAGGTAGCCACTCCCCCGTATGTGCAATACAGACAAAGAATAAGTCAGCCAGCACTTTAGTTGATACCAAACTATTATATGGACCTGGCCTACAGGTGCACGCTACTAGGCTAGATATACAACAACAGAAGAATGCAGCAGCACACTGCCAGCACAAGGATATAGGTGAAACATGAACATGCAGTTAAAACATGGAGAGCTATACAGCTATTTGCGAGCTAAGTGCCTCACTATCTCATAGTTTCACATTTGCATCTATTACACCATAGCTGTATAGCTCTACAGGTTTTATCTGCATGTTCATGTTTCACCTATATCCTTGTGCTGGCAGTGTGCTGCTGCATTCTTCTGTTGCTGTATATCTAGCCTAGTAACGTGCACCTGTAGGCCAGGTCCATATAATAGTTTGGTATCAACTAAAGTGCTGGCTGACTTATTCTTTGTCTGGATAGATAGATAGATAGATGATTGATAGATAGATAGATCAGTGTTTCCCAACCAGGGGGCCTCCAGCTGTTGCAAAACTACAACTCCCAGTATGCCCATACAGCCAAAGACATGCTGGGAGTTGTCGTTTTGGAATAGCTAGAGGCCCCCTGATTGGGATACACCTATCTATCTATCTCATATCTATCTATCTCAAATCTATCTATTAATCTACATTATCCAAGTGTTTTCTTCCCCCATGTATGTGTGACGTTTCAATAGCATCCCGCCATCTTTATCATACGTACATTCTTTAGTCTCTGTGACATCACTGTGCTTCATAATAAACTGTGACATCACTGTGCTTCATAATAATCTGTGACATCACCGTGCTTCATAATAATCTGTGACATCACCGTGCTTCATAATAAACTGTGACATCACCGTGCTTCATAATAAACTGTGACATCACTGTGCTTCATAATAATCTGTGACATCACCGTGCTTCATAATAAACTGTGACATCACCGTGCTTCATAATAAACTGTGACATCACCGTGCTTCATAATAAACTGTGACATCACCGTGCTTCATAATAAACTGTGACATCACCGTGCTTCATAATAAACTGTGACATCACCGTGCTTCATAATAAACTGTGACATCACCGTGCTTCATAATAAACTGTGACATCACCGTGCTTCATAATAAACTGTGACATCACTGTGCTTCATAATAAACTGTGACATCACCGTGCTTCATAATAAACTGTGACATCACCGTGCTTCATAATAAACTGTGACATCACCGTGCTTCATAATAAACTGTGACATCACCGTGCTTCATAATAAACTGTGACATCACCGTGCTTCATAATAAACTGTGACATCACCGTGCTTCATAATAAACTGTGACATCACCGTGCTTCATAATAAACTGTGACATCACCGTGCTTCATAATAAACTGTGACATCACCGTGCTTCATAATAAACTGTGACATCACCGTGCTTCATAATAAACTGTGACATCACCGTGCTTCATAATAAACTGTGACATCACCGTGCTTCATAATAAACTGTGACATCACCGTGCTTCATAATAAACTGTGACATCACCGTGCTTCATAATAAACTGTGACATCACCGTGCTTCATAATAATCTGTGACATCACCGTGCTTCATAATAAACTGTGACATCACCGTGCTTCATAATAAACTGTGACATCACCGTGCTTCATAATAAACTGTGACATCACCGTGCTTCATAATAATCTGTGACATCACCGTGCTTCATAATAAACTGTGACATCACCGTGCTTCATAATAAACTGTGACATCACTGCGCTTCATAATAAACTGTGGCATCACCGTGCTTCATAATAAACTGTGACATCACCGTGCTTCATAATAAACTGTGACATCACCGTGCTTCATAATAATCTGTGACATCACCGTGCTTCATAATAAACTGTGACATCACCGTGCTTCATAATAAACTGTGACATCACCGTGCTTCATAATAAACTGTGACATCACCGTGCTTCAGAATAAACTGTGACATCACCGTGCTTCATAATAATCTGTGACATCACCGTGCTTCATAATAAACTGTGACATCACCGTGCTTCAGAATAAACTGTGACATCACTGCGCTTCATAATAAACTGTGACATCACTGCGCTTCATAATAAACTGTGGCATCACCGTGCTTCATAATATAATTTGATGTCACTGTGTATAACAACCCTGTAGTGACATCACAGTTTATTATTCTTGAACGCTGACTTCACTGTGTATATTTTCCCGGTACAATGACATCACTGTATAGTTACCCTCTACTGTGACAACACTGCGTTTATTAACCCTGTAGTGGCAAAACTGTTTATTGTCCCTGTACAGAGACATTACTGTTTATATTAACTCTAAACTGTGATGTCACTGTATATATTAACTCTGAACTGTGATGTCACAGTGCAGTGTAAGTATCAACAGTGATGTTGCAGTATAGAGATAACACACAGTGATGTTATAGTTCAGAGATAATACACACAGTGATGTCACAGTACAGGGATAATACACACAGTGATGTCACAGTACAGGGATAATACACACAGTGATGTCACAGTACAGAGATAATATACACAGTGATGTCACAGTACAGGGATAATACACACAGTGATGTCACAGTACAGGGATAATACACAGTGATATCACAGTACAGGGATAATGCACACAGTGATGTCACAGTACAGGGATAATACACACAGTGATGTCACAGTACAGGGATAATACACACAGTGATGTCACAGTACAGGGATAATACACACAGTGATGTCACAGTACAGGGATAATACACACAGTGATGTCACAGTACAGGGATAATACACACATTGATGTCACAGCACAGGGATAATACACACAGTGATGTCACAGTACAGGGATAATACACAGTGATATCACAGTACAGGGATAATACACACAGTGATGTCACAGTACAGGGATAATACACACAGTGATGTCACAGTACAGGGATAATACACACAGTGATGTCACAGTACAGGGATAATACTAAGGATCGACCGATTATCGGTATGGCCGATATTATCGGCCGATAATCACGATTTTGGGCATTATCGGTATCGGCAATTACCTTGCCGATAAGCCGATAATTCCCCGCACCGCGACTGCCACCCCCTCGACCCGCCGCATCGCACCCCCGACCCACCGCGTCGCACCCCCCCCCACCGTGATGGTGGGCGGTATACCGGTATGGATTTTTGCCCATACCGCTATACCGGTCGGGCCCCTCCCCCACTCTCCGAGTCAATAAAAAAATTAAACTTACCCGTAATGGGGGTGGTCCGGGCCATCCATCCTTCCTTCCTGTAGTGTCCGGGGGCGTTCCGGGTGAAGAGTGAACCGGTCCGGGCTGTCCTTCTTCTCCGGCGGTCATCTTCTCCACTCCGGGCAGGCTCCGGCCTAGTACACTGCATAGACGCAGCTACGCCGTGACGTCAGGTGCGTCGCTGCACACGGGCGTCACTGCGCAGCGGCGTCTATGCAGCGTACTAGGCCGGAGCCTGCCCGGAGTGGAGAAGATGACCGCCGGAAAAGAAGGACAGCCCGTACCGGTTCACTCTTCACCCGGAACACCCCCGGACACTACAGGAAGGAAGGATGGATGGCCCGGACCACCCTGACAGGTAGGGGGAGAGAAGCGGGTTGTGGCGGCGGCCTATGGCCCCGCAAAAGCCACTGCAGATCATTGATTTAAAGCACCCGCTTTAAATCAATGATCTGCAGCGGTGTCGCAGGGGGTTAAATAGCCGATAACTTATACCGGAATATCGGTATAAGTTATCTGCTATCGGCCCTAACCTGCACCGATTATCGGTATTTTCCCGATACAATGACATCACTGTATAGTTACCCTCTACTGTGACAACACTGCGTTTATTAACCCTGTAGTGGCAAAACTGTTTATTGTCCCTGTACAGAGACATTACTGTTTATATTAACTCTAAACTGTGATGTCACTGTATATATTAACTCTGAACTGTGATGTCACTGTGCATATTTACCCTGTATTGTCACTCGCAGTGCAATGTAAATATGTACAGTGACATTAGGGTATACAGGCTTAATATATACAGTGATGTCACAGTGCAGTGTAAGTATCAACAGTGATGTTGCAGTATAGAGATAACACACAGTGATGTTATAGTTCAGAGATAATACACACAGTGATGTCACCGTACAGGGATAATACACACAGTGATGTCACAGTACAGGGATAATACACACAGTGATGTCACAGTACAGAGATAATATACACAGTGATGTCACAGTACAGGGATAATACACACAGTGATGTCACAGTACAGGGATAATACACAGTGATATCACAGTACAGGGATAATACACACAGTGATGTCACAGTACAGGGAAAATACACATAGTGATGTCACAGTACAGGGATAATACACACAGTGATGTCACAGTACAGGGATAATACACACAGTGATGTCACAGTACAGGGATAATACACACAGTGATGTCACAGTACAGGGATAATACACACAGTGATGTCACAGTACAGGGATAATACACAGTGATGTCACAGGACCGGGGATAATATACACAGTGATGTCACAGTACAGGGATAATATACACAGTGATGTCACAGTACAGGGATAATACACAGTGATATCACAGTACAGGGATAATACATACAGTGATGTCACAGTACAGGGATAATACACACAGTGATGTCACAGTACAGGGATAATACACAGTGATGTCACAGTACAGGGATAATATACACAGTGATGTCACCGCACATGGATAATACACAGTGATGTCACAGTACAGGGATAATACACACTGTGATGTCACAGTACAGGGATAATACACACAGTGATGTCACAGTACAGGGATAATACACAGTGATGTCACAGTACAGGGATAATACACACAGTGATGTCACAGCACATGGATAATACACAGTGATGTCACAGTACAGGGATAATACACAGTGATGTCACAGTACAGGGATAATACACACTGTGATGTCACAGTACAGGGATAATACACACAGTGATGTCACAGTACAGGGATGATATACACAGTGATGTCACAGTACAGGGATAATACACACTGTGATGTGTACAGCTGGTATCTACCACTATAAGGCCAGTGTATGTGGGAGTATTGGTATTTGTAAAATGAATTTTATACAGTGTCAATTGGTGTTAGTCGGTCATTAGTCAGTCACAATGGTAGTCGTGGTCATGGTGTGGCAGTATCATTTGTTTCTTGCTAGTAACGCTCACAACTAACAGTAAGCACCTTTTGTCTGGAGATGCTGACTATTTTTATTTTTTTGTACTGGTATTATCAGTAATATTGGTGTCAGTAACAGTATGACCATAATATGTATGATGACAATATTTCCTCCCTGTATGCTGGTATTATTGGTAATATTGGTCTCAGTATACAGGATTTGGTCAGTTACAGCATGATGGTAATATGTATGGTGATAATATTCCTCCTTGTATACTGATATTATTTGTAATATTAGTCTCAGTATACAGGTCATTGTTCGCACTAGCGTCTAGCTCACCGGTGCGTCATGGAGCCGCTTTGCCTGCACACCCTGGAATTAAGGGTACGTTCCCACACGGCGTATTTGCTGCTGCGTATTTTATTTTCCCTGTTGAAGTCAATGGGTAGGAAAATACGCAGCACCAAATACGCAGCAAATACGCAGCAAAATATGCCGTGTGGGAATGCACCCTTAAGCATGAAGTCTTGCAAAAGATTGGTGAGCTGCCTGTAATTTTTCTACATCATTGTGATTGGATGAACTGTCTTTACCTATATTACGTGAGCACCACCATATTACAAGCCTGTGCTGTCTGATACTTTAGAGTCCGGATTATAGGACCAACGTATTTTTTGTGAACCACACAATACAGGTAGTGCCAGCACGCTTCTATCTACACATATATTACTTATGTTAATGTTTGACAGGGAACTGGCCAAAAAATAAGTGACATGTCACTTCTTCTCCACGTAGACACCTGCTGAAGCTGCCTTTAAAGTCAATGAGATCTTCATGGTCCCCCGATGCTGCCCTTGGCTTGGATATAATTTGCACGTGCAATGTATAAATGTGGTGTTGTTATAATTGCCCCCCCTACTTTTGTCCTGGCCCCCAGTGTGCCCCCCCAAAATTTGAAAGCTGGAGACGCCACTGCGTGTGGTGTCCCGGTACCGCATCCTATACGGTACCTGTTTTTAGGTCCCCATAGCCAGAGTCCCTAGGACTCTGTGGACCTTCAGTCTTTATTCTTCTGCACCTATCGTTACTGGGAAGGGCGGCGATAGGCCGGAGAGTCATCTCAACATACAAGCCCTCAGCCTGGCGTCACCAACTATAGGGTTAACATTAACCCCTGATATACCAAAGCAAATCTCTGACTGTACTACCCCTACCCCTGAGACTTACCACACACGCAACTATAACTTCCAGCATGACAAGTCAGCAGTTTGCTGTTCGTGCATGCTGGGAGTTGTAGTTTTGCAACATCTGGAGGGCCTCAGTTTAGAGATCATTGCACAGTGATCTCCAAAGTGTGGCCCTCCAGATGTTGCAAAACTACAAATCCCAGCATGCCCTGACAGCCAACAGCTGTCTGGGCATGCTGGGAGTTGTAGTTTAGCAACATAAGGAGGCTCACAGTTTACAGAAATCACTGCATGGTGACAATCAGATATCCAAGACAGCTGATGTCCCCTAGACAGGAGCACTAGGATGGGTATGGGGGGGTTATAGGGGTCTGTTTGATGTTTTATTTCACACAGAGCTCACACAGCTCCAATCTCCTCACAGATCTCCCTACACTGAGGAGATCGGAGCTGTGAAAGGCAGTTTTTTTCAACTGCCTCTGCTGTGATTGGTCAATCTGGATTGATTGACCAATCACAACAATCAGGGGGCCAGGCCATCCATGGGGAGACCCGCGGACGATGTCTGTGATGATCAGCTGTCTATGAAAGCTGAAGTCACTTCAATGTCACAGCATGTTTCCATGTTTACATGCTGTGACAGTTTAGCTTCAGGACGAGCCGGCTCATCTAACGCGGCAAGTACTCGCTGATTAGGACGATCAATTAATACTGATCGGTAATATCGACAATCTACTTCTCTGGTCTGACAACGTCACAAAATGTGGGCTCAAAATTGAGCAAAAAAGCCCCCAGAGTACGGATATTCATGGTGCGGCATAGTATGTTTTTAATCCTTTTTTTTATTTCTGAGGACGGTGGATGGGACCAGAGCATTTTTTGCACATCTGACCACTGTCACTTTAAGCATTACTAACTCTGGGATGCTTTTACTTATGAAGTTGATTCCGAGATAGTTTTTTCGTGACATATTCTACTTTATCATAGTGGTAAGTTTTCGTCAATACTTGCATCATTTCTTGGTAAAAAATTCCAAAATTTGAAAATGTTGCTTTTTTTTAACCTTGAAGCTCTCTGCTTGTGAGGAAAATAGACATACCAAATAAATTATATGTTGATTCACATATACAATCTCTTCATGTTTGCATCATAAAGTTGACATGTTTTTTTTTTTTACTTTTGGAAGACATCAGTGGGCTTCAAAGTTCAGCAGCAATTTTCAAATTTTTCTCAAAATTTTCAAAATCTGAATTTTTCAGGGACCAGTTCAGATTTGAAGTGGATTTGAGGGGTCTTCATATTAGAAATACCCCATAAATTACCCCATTATAAAAATTGCACCCATCAAAGTGTACAAAATTATATTCAGAATGTTTGTTAACCCTTTAGGTGTTTCACAGGAATAGCTGTAAGTTTAAGGAGAAAATTGAAGACCCAGTATTTACACCCCACTGGCGTTTGACAGATCTTTGGAACAGTAGGCTGTGCAAATGAAAAATTACAATTTTCATTTTCAAGGACCACTGTTCCAAAAATCTGTCAGACACCTGTGGGGCGTAAATGCTCACTGTACCCCTTATTACATTATGTGAGGGGTGTAGTTTCCAAAATAGGGTCACATGTGGGGGCTTTGTAAACACACGTGGCCTTCAATTCCGGACAAAATTTATCTTTAAAAAGCCCAATGGTGCTCCTTCTCTTCTGAGCATTGTAGTTCACCCGCAGAGCACTTTACATCCACATATGGGGTATGTTCTTACTCAGAAGAAATGGGGTTACAAATTTTGGGGGGCTTTTTCATATTTTCCCTTGTGAAAATGAAAAATTTAGGTTAACACCAGCATATTATGTTTATTTTTTTTTTCTCATTTTCCCATCCAAATTTAATGAAAAATTTTCAAACACCTGTGGGGTGTTAAGGCTCACTGTACCCCTTGTTACGTTCCGTGAGGGGTGTAGTTTCCAAAATGAGCCGCTGTAAAATCAGCCACCCCTGTGCAAATCACCAAATTAGACCTCAAATGTACATAGTGCGCTCTCACTCCTGAGCCCTGTTGTGCGTCCGCAGAAAATTTTACGGCCACATATGGGGTATTTCCGTGCTCAGGAGAAATTGCGTTACAAATTTTGGGGGTCTTTTTTTCCTTTTACTGCTTGTGAAAATAAAAAGTAGGGGGCAACACCAGCATGTTAGTGTAAACATTTTTATTTTTTTACATTAACAGGCTGGTGTAACCCCCAACTTTTCCTATTCATAAGGGGTAAAAGGAGAAAAAGACCCCCACGCCAGTGATTCCAAACAGGGTGCCTCCAGCTGTTGCTAAACTCCCAACATGCCTGGACAGTCAGTGGCTGTCCGGAAATGCTGGGAGTTGTTGTTTTGCAGCAGCTGGAGGCTCTGTTTTGGAAACACGGCCATACGATAAGTTTCTCATTTTTATTGGGGGGAGGGGGACAGTGTAAGGGGTGTATATGTAGTGTTTTACCCTTTATTATGTAGTGTAGTGTTTTTGGGGTACATTCGCACTGGCGGAGGTTTTCGTTGAGTTTCCCACTAGGAGTTTGGGCTGTGGCGAAAAATTTGCCGCAGCTCAAACTTGAAGCAGAAAATTCACTGTAAACTCGCCCATGTGAATGTACCCTGTACAATCACATGGGGAGGCAAACCTCCAGCTGTTTCAAAACTACAACTCCCAGCATGCACTGACAGACCATGCATGCTGGGAGATGTACTTTAGCAATAGCTGGAGGCACACTGGTTGGAAAATCTTCAGTTAGGTTCTGTGACCTGACTCAGTACTTTCCAAACAGTGTGCCTCCAGCTTTTGCAAAACTACGATTCCCAGCATGTACTGATCACCAAAGGGCAAGCTGGGATTTGTAGTTTTGCAACAGCTGGAGGGTCACAGTTTAAGAGATCGCTGTACAGTGATCTCCAAACTGAGGCCCTCCAGATGTTGCAAAACTAGATATCCCAGCATGCCCAGACAGCAAACTGCTGTGTAGGCATGCTAGGAGTTGTAGTTTTGCAACATCTGGAGGGCTCCAGTTTAGAGACCACTGTATAGTGGTCTCAGACTGTAGACCTCCAGATGTTGCCAGGCAACTCACCAGCTTCCGTAGGATCCAAGGAGCCGCATCGTCGTTCTCCTCTTCTGCCGCCGATCACCCCCATCGATTGCCGCCTGCTACCGCCGCCCATGAGTAATTAAACTTCGGCGGCGGTCCCTGTCAGTTTCCCCATTCTGCCCAGCCTACTGTGGGTGGGCAGAACAGGGAAACCAAAAGTTAACCCCCCGCGCCCGATTTGCTATTGGTTGTCGCTTCTTGATGACCAATAGTAGGGATAGGAGGGGTGGCACCCCTGCCACCTCACTCCTATCCCTTCAGGGGGATCGTGGGTGTCTCGGACAACCGATATCCCCCTTATATTCCGGGTCACCATAGATCCGTATGACCCAGAATTGGCGACATGTTGCATGGGATGCCTGCTGAATGATTTCAGCAGGCATCCCGGTTCAGTCCCCAACCGGTGCGCGGCGGGGACTTAAATTCCCATGGGCGTATGTATACGCCCTGGGTACTTAACGATCAAAAACCCAGGGTGTATCCATACGCCCTGGGTCCTTAAAGAGTTAAGGGGTTAATAATAATAATAATAATAGTAATTAAAATAATGATATTGTTTCTACCATATCCACTTATCCAGAGATATTCTGCTAGAGTTATATTGTCATCCTCCATTCCTGGGAATCCACCTCTCCCCTTCTACAGATCTCTGATTCCTTAATCATCCAATAGGGGGGCTTGTTTTCCCACTTATGTGCAAAATCCATGTGGACAATATCTTCTGTCTCCATTACAAGCTGTATGTCCAATATGGGAAATGTGCCTTGAATTATGCAGCTCCTCGCTCACTTGTTAATGTATCAAGTGACCCAGAGCCCACCACGTGGAGGTGGCTGCATTTCGGGCTCCTCCCCACCCCCACCCCCAACCATATGCAGACCTTGTGTGACCCAATCAGCATCTTGTTAAACTGGTTCACATTGATCGTCAATGGCCTTTGCTGTAATACTTCTTAGCTGTGTATGTAGGAAGTAAAATGGCATCTTGAATGTGGTCATCATGCCGGTTACTGTCCATTTGGCCATGGCCCATGCTCCAACCCACACATTGGATACATAATTGGACCACTTCAGTTTGCTTTTAGCATATTGCCAAGTCCGCTGCAGCCAAGACACTTTGGGCTCCGAGGCATCTTCAGAGGTTGTTGGTAAATCCATCTGGTTATCCGCCATGGTGACTGTCACATGATCGCTGTGCCTGGATTCATGTGGGTCTGAATTGTCACCTAAAGCCATGTCAATAGCCACATCTGCTCGCTGACCACGGTGCTTAATCTTCTTCCCAGGTATTTTATGGATCTCATAATATGGTGGAGTGACCTTATAATGATATAGGTTAGTATACCGCCAAAGGAAACTCGTCACGTAATGTATGAGACACACGACAGGCACCGATAGAACTGGGATATCTGCAAAATAGCAAAAGCATACAATATATTAGACCTATATTCATTTATTTATGAATATATATATATATATATAGATATGTGTGTGTTCACACAAAATCATTTATCTCACAGGAGTAAACCTTTACCCAATTGCTGTAAGAGACTTAAAAGGGTACTCTGCCCCTAGACATCTTATCCCCTATGTAAAGGATAGGGGATAAGATGTCTGATCGCCGGGGTCCCGCAGCTGGGACCCCAGTGATCTCTGTGCAGCACCTAGCCTTTATTCAGAACACTGGGTGACAGGGTCGTAACGTCACAGCCACGCCCCTCGAGACATCATGCCACACCCCCTCCCATAGACTTACATTGAGGGGGCGTGGCTGTGATGTCATGACCCCCACCACCCGCTCCAAGCATTCAGAACTCTACTATATTAACTTTACACTAATACATTCATGTTAAATCCATTTATAAACTGAAATTTAGGAAGTTTTCATTATTCCTACCTCTTAGCTTCATGGTCGCCGTCCCTACAGGATCCTTTTGTCTAAATAGACAAAATTCTCTTCAATTTGCAAAATAAGCGCAGGTCTAGTAGGAGAACGTGTTCACCCGCCGAACCGAGGAAATAAGTGTTAGGGATTGGATTCTACCCTGGAGAAAGTCTCTTTGATGTGTGATGTCACAGCAGATGACATCACGTGTATGTGTATCCATTGTAATGGCTGTACTGTACTTTACTTACACTATGTACAGTTATACTGGGGGTTTACAAAGGATTTGAAGATTACAGTTTTAACCCCTTCAGGGTCACAGCCCTTTTTGGTCTTGAGGACAAAGGACATTTTCATTTTTACATTTTCATTTTTTCCTCCTCCCCTTCTAAGAGCCATAAATCTTTTAATTTTCCACCCAAAGACCAATATGAGTTGTTGTTTATTTTGCGACCAACTGTACTTTGTAATGTACGGTAACATAAAATGTACGGTACTATAAAAAAATGTATATATATTATTTACGGCTGGAAATTGAAAAGAAAACCACAATTTGGCAACTTTTGAGGGTTTTCGTTTTTATTCACTGACATGTTCTTTTTATACTGCGGGTCAATGCTTGGGTAAACGCTTTACTCTTTTTGTACTGCTTCAAAAAAATATCTAACTTTTTGAACAATATAAGTATGTTTTAAACTGTATGAGGGCTAATTGTTTGCTGTATACGGAAAAATAAA
The DNA here is from genome assembly GCF_029499605.1 of Hyla sarda. NCBI lineage: Eukaryota > Metazoa > Chordata > Amphibia > Anura > Hylidae > Hyla > Hyla sarda. Next base: position 470,610,552 of record NC_079190.1, read on the forward strand.
AAAAAAGTTATAGAGGTCAGAAGAGGACAATTTTAAACGTACTAATTTTGGTGTAAAAGTAATAATTTTTTTTTAACAGAAGTAAAACAAAATCAAACCTTAATAAGCTGTGTATCAATTTAATCGTATGGATCTACAGAATATATATAAGGTGTCATTTTTACCGAAAAGTGCACTGTGTAGAATCTGAACCCCCTAAAAAAAAAAAAATCAGAATGGAGTTGTTTTTTTTCCCCCTAGTTTTGCCGTAGATTTTGTGGTGAAATGATTGTTGTCATTACAAAGTACAATAGGTGGCACAAAAAAACAGCCCTTATAGGACTGTGTATGTAGAAAATTGAAAGTGTTATAATTTTAAGAAGGTGAGGAGGAAAAAACTAAGTGCAAAAATGAAAAAACCTGTCCTGAAGGGGTTAAAAATATATAAATACCGTATATCCCGGCGTATAAGATGACTTTTTAACCCCAAATTTTCTTCTGAAAAGCCGGGGGTCGTCTTATACGCCGGGTATTGAGGTCCGGGATAGGAAAACTTCTGATTATCTGCCCGGGCCGGCTCCTGTGTGTAGCTGCAGGCGGGGGCCGGCCAGAGCAAGTAAAAACTAATACTGTATACTAAAAACCAGGCTGCCTCCAGCTGTTGTGAAACTACAACTCCCAGCACGGCAAAGTTGGGGGTCGTCTTATACGCCAAGTCATCTTATACGCCGGCATGGTCACTGCACCTGCACTCACATTTAAAGAAGATCTGTAGTGCTTATAACTTATCCCCCATCCTAAGGATAGGATATAAGTTATAGATCACGGGGGGGTACGAGCGATCGGGCCCCCCGCCATCTTCTGTACGGGGCCACAGTTATGTACAGGAAAGGGGGCGTTCCATCCCCGCTTGACGCGGCAGCGGGCACGCCCCTCCATGTATTTCTATGGGAGTCATGGAAGGGCGTGCCGGCTGCCGCGTCATGCGGGAACAGAATGCCCCCTTTCCTGTTCATTGCCACGGCCCCATACAGGAGATCGCGGGGGGCCCCAGTGCTCGGACCCCCCCGCGATTTATAACTCATCCCCTATCCTTAGGTTGGGGTATAAGTTATAAGCACTAAAGATCTCCTTTAACCTGTTGGGGACGGAGGGCATATCTATACGCCCTCCGCCCACCACCTTTCTATAATGCGGGGCCACGCCGTGGCCCAGCGTCATAGTGGGTCGGGCCAGGCCCCTAACAACAGCCGGGAGCCGAGGCTAATAGCGAGCAGCACTGATCGTGGTTTCGCGCGCTATTAACCCTTTAGATGCAGCGTTCAACTTGATCACTGTCCGAACGCCGAATGATTGCTCAGTGCCTGAGATCCAGGTATGAGCAGTCAAGCGGCAGAATCATTGATCAATGGTTTCCTATGAGAAACCATTGATCAATGTAAAAGATCAGTGTGTGCAGTGTTATAGGTCCCTATGGGAGCTATAACATTGGAAAAAAAAAGTGAAAAATGCTTGAATCACCCCCCTTTTTCCTTAAAAAAAAATCCAAAAACTGTGTAAATAAACATATATGGTATCGCCGCATGCAGAAATGTCGGAATAATAAAAATATATAGTTAATTAAACCGCACAGTCAATGGTATACGTGCAAAAAATAAGCCATCATATGGATTTTGTGGGGTTGTGATCTTTAAAAGGTAAGGAGGAAAAAACGAAAGTGCAAGAACGGGAAAACCCTCCGTACCCAAGGGGTTAATCCCTGGACATGTTTTATTCATATGGTTATGCTTGTATGGGCACTTAATCTGTGATTTGTTGTTTTCATCGGTACCACATTTGTGTATATGTGATTTTTGATGACTTTTTATTCCTTTTTTTTTTCCGGGATGTGATCACAATTCAGCATTGGACTTTGTTTTTTTTATGTTTTATGTCGTTCACCGTATGGAGTCATTAACGTTATATTTTAGTCATTCAGACTATTCTACCAAATATGTTGATTTATTTTATTTAAAAAAAAAATTTTTTTTTGTTAAATGGGAAAAGAGGGGGAATTAATTTTTTTATTGGAGGAGGCACTTATTCCCTTTATTAAACTGTAACAGTTAATAGCTATATTTTGATTTTTAACCCCTTAAGGATGCAGCTCATTTTCACCTTAACAACACGGCCCTTTTTTGCAAATCTGACCACTGTCACTTTATATATGAATAACTCTGGAAGGCTTTTACTTTTCATTCTGATTCTGAGATTGTTTTTTCGTGACATATTCTACTTTAACATAGTGGTAATTTTTGTCGTTACTTGCATCTTTTCTTGGTGAAAAATCCCAAAATTTTGAAAATTTAGCATTTTTCTGCCTGTAAGAAAAATGGACATTCCAAATTATATATTGATTCACAAATACAATGGGGGACATTTATCAAGGGATTTAGAGCTCTTTTTTTGCTTACAAAAGTCGCAGAAAAAGTCGCATTAGCACTTAAGCAATTTTTTGTGCGACTTTTGGCTGTAAGCAAAAAGCTACAAAAAAGCGTACGAAAGTAAATTTTATTTTTTACTTTTCAGTGGTCAGGGATTTATCAAGTGCGAAAGTCGCATAAAAAGTCGCAAGCCCTCAAAAACTGCATAAATATAAGCCAGCTCGGAGCTGGCACACAAAACGGCTTTTGAGAGCAAATTTTATATTTCCCGCTGGCAGCCGTGATCACAGCTCCAGCGGGAAATATATTGCAACTGTACAAAGGAGCCCGGGCTGGCATCACTCTGCAGCCGCCCAGCTCTGTCTGATTCTAACCCCGCTACCCTAACATAATGACATCCCCCCCTTGTTTCCCACCCGCCTGCGCTGCACATCTCCCATCTGTCTGCTACCTGTTGCAAGACTACAACTCCCAGCATGTCCATACAGTGAGGGCATGCTGGGAGTTGTAGTATTGTAGCGGGCGGACAATGTGCGGCGCGGGCGGGTGGAAGACAAGGGGGGTGGGGGTTATATAAAGCAGTGTCCCCATCCCCATCATTGTATTAGGGTAGCGGGGATAGAATCGGAGGAACCCGGGCGGCTGAAGACTGATTCCAGCCTGGGCTCCTTTTAACAAACCTCGGCGCAGCAGAGTTTCTATTTCCCTTAATGTAATTTCATATTTCCCGCTGGGTCCCGTAATTGGCCAGGACCGAGCAGCCAATCACGGGAAATTTGATATTACATTAGGGACTAAAAGCTCCGTGGCTCCGCTAGATGTTAAAAGGAGACGGGCTGGCATCAGTCTGCACCCTCCCGGGCTCCTAAGATATCCTGCGGCACCGTGGTAAGGTGCCCGGGCTAACCTCACTTCAGCCGCCCGGGCTCCGTCAACTTTTATTTCCGCAGCGCCGTGGTAAGGAGCCCGGGCTGACATAACTCAGCTGCCCCCCACGGGACTCCCACAGCCGTCAGGGAGATGTGTAGGTGCCGTCCCTGTCATCCCTCAGCACTGCGGTACACACCGAGAGATGGCAGGGACGGCTTCTGCACATCTCCCTGCCTGGCTGAGGGAGTCCCGGGCGGCTGCAGTGTTATGTCAGCCCGGGCTCCTTACTACAGCGCCGCAGAGTTTGGTGTAATTTCAAATTTCCCGCTGGGTCCCGTGTCACGTGACGACAGGAAATATGAAATTACAGTGATTCTCTGATCACTGCAGCCAAGGAGCGGAGCGCATTACCACCCGCTTCTCTGGCTGGCACGACTACAACTCCCAGCATGTCCTTACAGGAAGGGCATGCTGGGAGAGTTGTGGGGGGGGGGGGTGACAAGCTTGTCACCTGCCCCCCTGCCGCACAACTTCAACTCCCAGCATGCCCTTACAGTAAGAGCATGCTGGGAGTTGTAGGGGGGGGGGGGGTGACAATCTCCCACACCACATGACTACAACTCCCAACATGCCCTTACTGTAAGGACATGCTGGGAGTTGTAGTTGTGTGGCAGGTGACAGGCTTTTCACCTGCCCCCCTAAAACTCCCAGCATGCCCTTACAGTAAGGATATGCTGGGAGTTTTATTCATGTGGTGCGGGAGATGGCTACCCCCGCCCCCCCCCCCCACACACACACACTACAACTCCCAGCATATCCTTACTGTAAGGGCATGCTGGGAGTTGTAGGGGGGCGGGTGACAAGCCTGTCACCTGCCCTCTGCCGCACAAATACAACTCCCAGCATGTCCTTATAATAATGATATGCTGGGAGTTGTAGTGTGTGCGTGGGGGGGGGGGTAACAATCTCCCGCACCACATGACTACAACTCCCAGCATATCCTTACTGTAAGGGCATGCTGTGAGTTGTAGTCATGTGGTGCGGGAGATTGTCACCCCCCCTACAACTCCCAGCATGCTCTTACTGTAAGGGCATGCTGGGAGTTGTAGTCAGGCGCGGACGGGTGACAATAAATGTATTAACCTATTTTTCTTTTTTTCTCCTCATTTCAGATCCATGTATCCTGTGGACTACTTCGGATTTGGTGGACTGCTTCAATGACCAGCGTCTTTTTTAACCCCTTCCCGCAGAATGTCATATATATACGCGGGTTGTGCAGTGCGTTCGGGCATCCCGGCGTTTATAAATGACATTCAGTTAACCCGGCGATGCGCAGCATCGCACGGGTTAACTGGCAGAAGTCCCGCTGTTTCCAGCAGGGGACAACTTCTGCTTCACCCCCAGGACCATCCATTGATGGTCCTGGTCAGCGATCACTGTGATTGGTCCCTGTGGACCAATCACAGTGATCTGGGGTGAAAGTTCAGATCTCCCGCACTGCCCGCCCCTGGAAGTCGGGCAGAACGGGGGACGATGGCTGCGGGGGCTCGCAGGGACCTGCGGCATAGGGGGGGAACATCAGGGGACCGGCGGCCTTACCTGGCGGGACCGAGGAGCAGCGGCAGGACCGGCCCCATGGACGAGCAGCGACGGGACCGGCAGGTAAGTATATGGTCCTCAGAAGCAGCAGTGAAGATCTTCACTGCTGCTTCTAGGAGTCTGAAAACTATAACTCCCAGCACGCCTAGACAGCCTTTGGCTGTCTGGGGATGCTGGGAGTTGTAGTTTTGCAACATCTGGAGGGCCCCAGTTTGGAGACCATTGTATAATGGTCTCCAATCTGTGCTCTTCCAGCTGTTGCAAAACTACAACTCCCAGTATGCACTGACTGTCCAAGCATGCTGGAAGTTTTAGTTCAGCAACATCTGGCCCTTCAGATGTTGCCGAACTACAACTCCCAGCATTCCCTTCAGCTGTCTGGGCATGCTGGGAGTTGTAGTTTTGCAACAACTGGAGACACACTGGTTGGGAAACAATGTTTCTAACTCAGTGTTTCCTAACCTGTGTGCCTCCAGCTGTTGCAAAACTATAACTCCCAGCATGCACTAACAGACCATGCATGCTGGGAGTTGTAGTTTTGCAACATCTGGAGGGCCCCAGTTTGGAGACCATTGTATAATGGTCTCCAATCTGTGCTCTTCCAGCTGTTGCAAAACTACAACTCCCAGTATGCACTGACTGTCCAGGCATGCTGGGAGTTTTAGTTCAGCAAAATCTGGCCCTTCAGATGTTGCCGAACTACAACTCCCAGCATGCCCTTCAGCTGTCTGGGCATGCTGGGAGTTGTAGTTTTGCAACAACTGGAGACACACTGGTTGGGAAACATTGTCTGTTTCTAACTCAGTGTTTCCTAACCTGTGTGCCTCCAGCTGTTGCAAAACTATAACTCCCAGCATGCATGCTGGGAGTTGGGGTTTTGCAACAGCTGGTGACCCCCCCCCCTGTGAATGTACAGGGTACATTCACATGGGCGAGGCTTTTACAGTGGGTTTATCGCATCTTGAGATGCAGCAAATTTTGCATCGGGAAACTCGCTGTAATCCCCCGCCCATGTGACTGTACCCTAAAAACACTACACTACACTAACACAAAATAAAATAAAAAGTTAAAAACACTACATATACACATACTCCTACACAGCCCCCCTCCCCCAATAAGAACGTCCGGTACGCCACTGTTTCCAAAGCAGAGCCTCCAGCTGTTGAAAAACAACAACTCCCAGTATTGCCGGACAGCCGTTGACTGTCCACGCATGCTGGGAGTTTTGCAAAAGCTGGAGGCACCCTGTTTGGGAATCACTGGCGTAGAATACCCCTATGTCCACCCCTATGCAAATCCCTAATATAGGCCTCAAATGCGCACGGCGCTCTCACTTTGGAGCCCTGTCGTATTTCAAGGCAACAGTTTAGGGCGACATATGGGGTATCGCCGTACACGGGAGAAATTGGGTTACAAGGTTTGGGGGGCTTTTTCTTCTTTAACCCTTCATGAAAAGGAAATGTTGGGGTCTACACCACAATGTTAGTGTAAAAAAATTTCATTTTTTACACTAACATGCTGATGTTGCCCTATACTTTACATTTTCAGAAGAGGTAAAAGGGAAAAAAGCCCCCCAAAATTTGTAATGCAATTTCTCCCGACTACAGAGATACCCCATATGTGAGCGCAAAGTGCTCTGGGGGCGCACAACAAGGCCCAGAAGGGAGAGCGCACCATGTACATTTGAGGTGATTTGCACAGGGGTGGCTGATTGTTACAGCGGTTTTGACAAACGCAAAAAAAAAAAAACCCACATGTGACCCCATTTCGGAAACGACACCCCTCACGGAATGTAATGAGGGGTGCAGTGAGAATTTACCCCCCACAGGTGTCTGACGGATCTTTGGAACAGTGGTCCGTGAAAATGAAAACTTGTACAGCTCACTGTTCCAAAGATCTGTCAGACACCAGTGGGGGGCAAATGCTCACTGTACCCCTTGTTACGTTCCTCAAGGGGTTTTGTTTCCAAAATGGTATGCCATGTGGGTTTTTTTTGCTGTTCTGGCACCAGAGGGGCTTCCTAAATGCGATATGCCCCCCGAGCAAAATTTGCTCTCAAAAAGCCAAATATGACTCCTTCTCTTCTGAGCATTGTAGTTCGCCCATAGTGCACTTCAGGTCAACTTATGGGGTACCTCCATACTCAGAAGAGAAGGGGTTACAAATATTGGGGGGTATTTCCTGCTATTAACCCTTGCAAAAATGTGAAATTTGGGGGGAAACACACATTTTAGTGGAAAATGTTTTTATTTTTTTTTACATATGCAAAAGTCGTGAAACACCTGTGGGGTAATAAGGCTCACTTTATTCCTTATTACATTCCTCAAGGGGTCTAGTTTCCAAAATGGTATGCCATGTGGTTTTTTTTTGCTGTTCTGGCACCATAGGGGCTTCCTAAATGCGATATGCCCCCCGAGCAAAATTTGCTCTCAAAAAGCCAAATATGACTCCTTCTCTTCTGAGCATTGTAGTTCGCCCATAGTGCACTTCAGGTCAACTTATGGGATACCTCCATACTCAGAAGAGAAGGGGTTACAAATATTGGGGGGTATTTCCTGCTATTAACCCTTGGAAAAATGTGAAATTTGGGGGGAAACACACATTTTAGTGAAAAAAAATAATTTTTTTTTTACATATGCAAAAGTCGTGAAACACCTGTGGGGTATTAAGGCTCACTTTATTCCTTGTTATGTTCCTCAAGGGGTCTAGTTTCCAAAATGGTATGCCATGTGAGGGTTTTTTGCTGTTCTGGCACCATAGGGGCTTCCTAAATGCAACATGCCCCCCAAAAACCATTTCAGAAAAACGTACTCTCCAAAATTCCCTTATCGCTCTTTCCCTTCTGAGCCCTCTACTGTGCCCGCCGAACACTTTACATAGACATTTGAGGTATGTGCTTACTCAAGAGAAATCGGGCTACAAATATAAGTATACATTTTCTCCTTTTACCCCTTGTAAAAATTCAAAAATTGGGTCTACAAGAACATGCGAGTGTAAAAAATGAAGATTGTGAATTTTCTCCTTCACTTTGCTTCTATTCCTGTGAAACACCTAAAGGGTTAAAATGATGACTGAATGTCATTTTGAATACTTTGGGGGGTGCAGTTTTTATAATGGGGTCTTTTGTGGGGTATTTCTAATATGAAGACCCTTCAAATCCACTTCAAACCTGAACTGGTCCCTGAAAAATAGTGAGTTTGAAAATTTTGTGAAAAATTGGAAAATTGCTGCTGAACTTTGAAGCCCTCTGGTGTCTTCCAAAAGTAAAAACTTGTCACTTTTATGATGCAGACATAAAGTAGACATATTGTATATGTGAATAAAAAAAAATTATTTGTAAAAAAAAGCAGAGAGCTTCAAGCAGAGAGCTTCAAAGTTAGAAAAATGCTAAATTTTCAAATTTTTCATCAAATTTTAGGATTTTTCACAAGGAAAGGATGCAAGTTACCACAAAAATTTACCACCATGTTAAAGTAGAATATGTCACGAAAAAACAATCTCGGAATCAGAATGATAACTAAAAGCATTCCAGAGTTATTAATGTTTAAAGTGACAGTGGTCAGATGTGCAAAAAACGGTCTGGTCCTTAAGGCCAAACTGTTTAACGTTAATGAGAGTGTTTTTTGGAATACATTTTTTTTTAAACGTGTTTTTTTTAAATTACTTGAAAGGCTTAGTAGTGGAAGCTGTCTAATAGACGGAATCCATTACTAAGCCTATGCTTAGTGTTAGCCCCCAACACAGCTAGCGCTAACCTCCAATTATTACCCCGGTACCCACCGCCACAGGGGTGCCGGGAAGAGCCGGTACCAATAGGCCCGGAGGATCAAATATGGCGCTCCTGGGCCTAGGCGGTAACGGGCTGGCGTTAATTAGGCTGGGGAGGGCCAGTAACAATGGTCCTCGCCCACCCTGGTAACATCAGGCTGTTGCTGCTTGGTTGGTATTTGGCTGAAAATAAAAATAGGGGGAACCCTATAGTTACATAGTTACATAGTTAGTACGGTCGAAAAAAGACATATGTCCATCAAGTTCAACCAGGGAATTAAGGGGTAGGGGTGTGGCGCGATATTGGGGAAGGGATGAGATTTTATATTTCTTCATAAGCATTAATGTTATTGTTACGCCGAGCGCTCCGGGTCCCCGCTCCTCCCCGGAGCGCTCGCTACACTCTCCTCACTGCAGCGCTCCGGTCAGATCCACTGACCCGGGGCGCTGCGATACCGCATCCAGCCGGGATGCGATTCGCGATGCGGGTGGCGCCCGCTCGCGATGCGCACCCCAGCTCCCGTACCTGACTCGCTCTCCATCGGTCCTGTCCCGGCGCGCGCGGCCCCGCTCCCTAGGGCGCGCGCGCGCCGGGTCTTTGCGATTTATAGGGCCACTGCGCCGCTGATTGGCGCAGTGGTTCCAATCAGTATCTTCACCTGTGCACTTCCCTATTTATACCTCACTTCCCCTGCACTTCCTTGCCGGATCTTGTTGCCATTGTGCCAGTGAAAGCGTTTCCTTGTGTGTTCCTAGCCTGTGTTCCAGACCTCCTGCCGTTGCCCCTGACTACGATCCTTGCTGCCTGCCCCGACCTTCTGCTACGTCCGACCTTGCTTCTGTCTACTCCCTTGTACCGCGCCTATCTTCAGCAGTCAGAGAGGTTGAGCCGTTGCTAGTGGATACGACCTGGTCACTACCGCCGCAGCAAGACCATCCCGCTTTGCGGCGGGCTCTGGTGAAAACCAGTAGTGACTTAGAACCGATCCACTAGCACGGTCCTCGCCAATCCCTCTCTGGCACAGAGGATCCACTACCTGCCAACCGGCATCGTGACAGTAGATCCGGCCATGGATCCCGCTGAAGTTCCTCTGCCAGTTGTCGCTGACCTCACCACGGTGGTCGCCCAGCAGTCACAACAAATAGCGCAACAAGGCCAACAGCTGTCTCAACTGACCGTGATGCTACAGCAGCTACTACCACAGCTTCAGCAATCATCTCCTCCGCCAGCTCCTGCACCTCCTCCGCAGCGAGTGGCCGCTTCTGGTCTACGACTATCCTTGCCGGATAAATTTGATGGGGATTCCAAGTTTTGCCGTGGCTTTCTTTCCCAGTGTTCCCTGCACTTGGAGATGATGTCGGACCAGTTTCCTACTGAAAGGTCTAAGGTGGCTTTCGTAGTCAGCCTTCTGTCTGGAAAAGCTCTATCATGGGCCACACCGCTCTGGGACCGCAATGACCCCGTCACTGCCTCTATACACTCCTTCTTCTCGGAAATTCGAAGTATCTTTGAGGAACCTGCCCGAGCCTCTTCTGCTGAGACTGCCCTGTTGAACCTGGTCCAGGGTAATTCTTCCGTTGGCGAGTACGCCGTACAATTCCGTACTCTTCCTGGTCTTCCTTCAGCGCCTCAGTTGGCTAAACAATTTTTTGTACACATTTTTCGTCTTCACGGGTTGCCCACACAAATCGTCTCGGATAGAGGCGTCCAATTCGTGTCAAAATTCTGGAGGGCTCTCTGTAAACAACTCAAGATTAAATTAAACTTTTCTTCTGCATATCATCCTCAATCTAATGGACAAGTAGAAAGAATTAACCAGGTCTTGGGTGATTATTTACGACATTTTGTTTCCTCCCGCCAGGATGATTGGGCAGATCTTCTACCATGGGCCGAATTCTCGTATAACTTCAGAGTCTCTGAATCTTCCTCCAAATCCCCATTTTTCGTGGTGTACGGCCGTCACCCTCTTCCCCCCCTCCCTACCCCCTTGCCCTCTGGTCTGCCCGCTGTGGATGAAATTTCTCGTGATCTTTCCATCATATGGAGAGAGACCCAAAATTCTCTCTTACAGGCTTCATCACGCATGAAGAAATTTGCGGATAAGAAAAGAAGAGCTCCTCCCATTTTTTCTCCTGGAGACAAGGTATGGCTCTCCGCTAAATATGTCCGCTTCCATGTCCCTAGCTACAAGTTGGGACCACGCTATCTTGGTCCTTTCAAAATTTTGTGCCAGATTAATCCTGTCTCTTACAAACTTCTTCTTCCTCCTTCTCTTCGTATTCCTAATGCCTTTCACGTTTCTCTTCTTAAACCACTCATCATCAACCGTTTCTCTCCCAAACTTGTTTCCCCCACTCCTGTTTCCGGCTCCTCGGACGTCTTCTCCGTCAAAAAGATTCTGGCATCCAAGAAGGTCAGAGGGAAAACCTTTTTTTTAGTTGATTGGGAGGGTTGTGGTCCATAAGAGAGATCCTGGGAACCTGAGGACAATATTCTAGACAAAAGTCTGATCCTCAGGTTCTCAGGCTCTAAGAAGAGGGGGAGACCCAAGGGGGGGGGGGTACTGTTACGCCGAGCGCTCCGGGTCCCCGCTCCTCCCCGGAGCGCTCGCTACACTCTCCTCACTGCAGCGCTCCGGTCAGATCCACTGACCCGGGGCGCTGCGATACCGCATCCAGCCGGGATGCGATTCGCGATGCGGGTGGCGCCCGCTCGCGATGCGCACCCCGGCTCCCGTACCTGACTCGCTCTCCGTCGGTCCTGTCCCGGCGCGCGCGGCCCCGCTCCCTAGGGCGCGCGCGCGCTGGGTCTTTGCGATTTAAAGGGCCACTGCGCCGCTGATTGGCGCAGTGGTTCCAATCAGTATCTTCACCTGTGCACTTCCCTATTTATACCTCACTTCCCCTGCACTTCCTTGCCGGATCTTGTTGCCATTGTGCCAGTGAAAGCGTTTCCTTGTGTGTTCCTAGCCTGTGTTCCAGACCTCCTGCCGTTGCCCCTGACTACGATCCTTGCTGCCTGCCCCGACCTTCTGCTACGTCCGACCTTGCTTCTGTCTACTCCCTTGTACCGCGCCTATCTTCAGCAGTCAGAGAGGTTGAGCCGTTGCTAGTGGATACGACCTGGTCACTACCGCCGCAGCAAGACCATCCCGCTTTGCGGCGGGCTCTGGTGAAAACCAGTAGTGACTTAGAACCGATCCACTAGCACGGTCCTCGCCAATCCCTCTCTGGCACAGAGGATCCACTACCTGCCAGCCGGCATCGTGACAGTTATTTTGTTCCAGGAATGTATCTAATCCTGTTTTAAAGCTGTTAATTGTTCCAGCTGTGACCAGTTCCTGACGTAGACCGTTCCATAAATTCACAGTCCTCACGGTAAAGAAGGCGTGTCGCCCCTTTAGACTAAACCTTTTCTTCTCCAGACGGAGGGAGTGCCCCCTCGTCCTTTGGGGGGGTTTAACCTGGAACAGTTTTTCTCCATATTTTTTGTATGGGCCATTAATATACTTATATATGTTTATCATATCCCCCCTTAAACGTCTCTTCTCAAGACTAAACAATTGTAACTCCTTTAATCGCTCCTCATAGCTAAGATGTTCCATGCCCCATATTAGTTTAGTCGCGCGTCTCTGCACCCTTTCCAACTCCGCAGTGTCCCTTTTATGGACAGGTGCCCAAAACTGAACAGCATATTCCAGGTGAGGCCGTACCAATGCTTTATAAAGGGGGAGTATTATGTCCCTGTCCCTTGAGTCCATGCCTCTTTTTATACATGACAATATCCTGCCGGCTTTGGAAGCAGCAGCCTGACATTGCATGCTATTCTGTAGTCTGTGATCTACAAGTACACCCAGATCCTTCTCTACCAGTGACTCTGACAGTTTAATCCCCCCTAAGACATACGACGCATGCAGGTTATTAGTACCCAGATGCATAACTTTACATTTATCCACATTGAACCTCATTTGCCAAGTGGATGCCCAGACACTGGTGTCATCTGCAAAGATAGAAACAGAGCTGTTAATACCATCCTCTATATCATTAATAAATAAATTAAACAACAGCGGGCCCAGTACTGAACCTTGGGGTACACCACTAATAACCGGGGACCAATCAGAGTACGAATCATTGACCACCACTCTCTGGGTACGATCCATGAGCCAGTGTTCAATCCAGTTACAAACTAAAATTTCCAAACCCAAAGACCTTAACTTACCTGTCAGACGTCTATGAGGGACAGTATCAAATGCTTTAGCAAAATCCAGAAACACTATATCCACAGCCATTCCTCTGTCAAGGCTTCTACTCACATCTTCATGAAAGCAAATTAGATTGGTTTGACAACTTCTATCCTTAGTAAACCCATGCTGGCTATCACTTATAATACAATTATCCCCTATGTATTCCTGTATGTAATCCCTTATAAGTCCTTCAAACAATTTACCCACAATGCACGTTAAACTTACCGGTCTATAGTTTCCTGGGGAAGACCTAGAGCCCTTTTTGAAGATTGGCACCACATTCGCCTTGCGCCAGTCCCTTGGCACAATACCAGACACCAGAGAATCTCTAAATATCATGAACAGGGGTACAGATATTACTGAACTTACCTCTCTAAGAACTCTTGGGTGTAGTCCATCCGGTCCTGGGGATTTGCTTACATTTATATCACTTAACTTACCTTGTACCATCTCTACACTAAGCCAGTTCAGTACATTACATGTTGTGTTACCAGCACTGACCTGGCCAATGTCAGCTCCTTCTTCCATAGTGTATACAGAACTAAAGAACCCATTCAGTAGCTCCGCCTTCTCTTGATCGCCTGTGACAACCTCCCCATTATCATTATTAAGGGGTCCTACATGCTCTGTCCTTGGTTTTTTTGCATTTATATATCTAAAAAAATATTTAGGATTAGTTTTGCTTTCTTTGGCCACCTGTCTCTCATTTTGAATTTTTGCTGTTTTTATTACATATGCGTTTTTTTTTTGTTTTTTTTTTATAATTATTCATGCAAAACAAAGATAAGGTTCCCCCTATTTTTATCCAAATACCAACCAAGCAGCAACAGCCTGATGTTACCAGGGTGGGCAAAGACCATTGTTACTGGCCCTCCCAAGCCTAAATAACACCAGCCTGTTACCGCCTAGGCTCAGGAGCGCCATATTTGAGGCTTTGGGCCTGGTGGTACCGGCTCCTCCCAGCACCCCTGTGGTGGTGGGTACCGGGGAAATAATTGGGGTTTAGCACTAGCTGTTTTGGGGGCTAATGCTAAGCCTCAGCTTAATAATGGACTCTGTCTATAATACTGCTTCCACTACTAAGCATGCCAAGTAAATAAAAAAAAAACATCACATTTAAAATAAATGTATTCCAAAAAAACACTCCCCCAAAAGTCCTCATTAACCATTTTATTAACATTAAACCAAAAAAATGCTAATCACTGCACTCCCCTGAATCTAAAGTAATCCACAAGATACACGGATCTGAAATGAGAAGACAAAAAATGAGTTAGTACATTTAGAGGAAAAAAACAAAGTGGTAAAAAGGGAAAAAAAAACATACATACCGTATATACTCGAGTATAAGCCGAGTTTTTCAGCACGATTTTTCGTGCTGAAAACACCCCCCTCGGCTTATACTCGAGTGACCTATCCGCCCTCAGTGGTCTTCAACCTGCGGACCTCCAGATGTTTCAAAACTACAACTCCCAGTAAGCCAGGGCAGCCATCGGCTGTCCGGGCGTGCTGGGAGTTGTAGTTTTGAAACCTCTGGAGGTCCGCAGGTTGAAGACCACTGCGGCCTTTGACATCATCCAGCCCCCCCTCTCACCCCCTTTAGTTCTGTACTCACCTCCGCTCGGCGGGACGGTGCTCTACTGGTCCGGTGCTGCAGGACTGTGCGGTGGGAGGTCGTCCGGTGGGATAGTGGTTCCAGGCTGCCATCTTCACCGTGGGGGCCTCTTCTCCGCTCTTCGGGCCCGGAATAGTCACATTGCCTTGAGGACAACGCAGGGGGACGTTCATTACCAACGTCCGTCTGCGTTGTCGTCAAGGCAACGCCTCTATTTCGGGCCCGAAGCGCGGAGAAGAGGCCCCCCCGGTGAAGATGGCAGCCCGGAACCACTATCCCACCGGACGACCTCCCCACCGGACAGTACTGCAGCACCGGACCAGCGGAGCACCGTCCCGCCGAGCGGATGTGAGTACAGAACTAAAGGGGGTGAGAGGGGGGGCTAGATGATATTGAAGGCCGCAGTGGTCTTCAACCTGCGGACCTCCAGAGGTTTCAAAACTACAACTCCCAGCAAGCCCGATGGCTGCCCGGGCTTGCTGGGAGTTGTAGTTTTGAAACCTCTGGAGGTCCGCAGAAGACCACTGTATCAGACATTGACAAGCGGTGATGATGAAGGTGGGGGGGGGGCTGATGACAAGGGGATGATGACAAGGGGATGATAAAGGGGGGGGTGTGGGATGATGACAAGGGGATGATGAAGGGGGGGTGTGGGATTATGACAAGGGGATGATGAAGGGAGTGGGGATGATGACAAGGGGATGATGACAAGGGGATGATGAAGGGGGGGTGTGGGATTATGACACGGGGATGATGAAGGGGTGGGGATGATGACAAGGGGATGATGACAAGGGGATGATGAAGGGGGGGTGGGATTATGACAAGGGGATGATGAAGGGAGTGGGGATGACGACAAGGGGATGATGAAGGGGGTGTGGGATTATGAAAAGGGGATGATGACAAGGGGATGATGAAGGGGGTGGAGATGATGACAAGGGGATGATGACAAGGGGATCGGCTGTCCGGGCTTGCTGGGAGTTGTAGTTTTGAAACCTCTGGAGGTCCGCAGGTTGAAGACCACTGCGGCCTTCGACATCATCCAGCCCCCCCTCTCACCCCCTTTAGTTCTGTACTCACCTCCGCTCGGCGGGACTGTGCTCCGCTGGTCCGGTGCTGCAGGACTTCCCCACCGGACAGTTCTGCAGCACCGGACCAGCGGAGCACCGTCCCGCCGAGCGGATGTGAGTACAGAACTAAAGGGGGTGAGAGGGGGGGCTAGATGATATTAAAGGCCGCAGTGGTCTTCAACCTGCGGACCTCCAGAGGTTTCAAAACTACAACTCCCAGCAAGCCCGGACAGCCGATGGCTGCCCGGGCTTGCTGGGAGTTGTAGTTTTGAAACCTCTGGAGGTCCGCAGAAGACCACTGTATCAGACATTGACAAGCGGTGATGATGAAGGTGGGGGGGGGGCTGATGACAAGGGGATGATGAAGGGGGGGTGTGGGATGATGACAAGGGGATGATGAAGGGGGGGGATTATGACAAGGGGATGATGAAGGGGGTGGGGATGATGACAAGGGGATGATGACAAGGGGATGATGAAGGGAGTGGGGATGACGACAAGGGGATGAGGACAAGGGGATGATGAAGGGGGGGTGTGGGATTATGACAAGGGGATGATGAAGGGGGGTGGGGATTATGAAAAGGGGATGATGACAAGGGGATGATGAAGGGGGTGGGGATGATGACAAGGGGATGATGAAGGGGGGTGTGTGGGATGATGACAAGGGGATGATGAAGGGGGGGTGTGGGATGATGACAAGGGGATGATGAAGGGGGGGTGATGACAGGCGGTGATGATGAAGGGGGGGATGATGACAGGCGGTGATGATGAAGGGGGAATGATGACAGGCGGTGATGATGAAGGGGGGATGATGACAGGCGGTGATGATGAAGGGGGGATGATGACAGGGTGATGATGAAGGGGGGATGATGACAGGCGGTGATGATGAAGGGGGGATGATGACAGGGTGATGATGAAGGGGGTGTTAATGACGGGGGTCTGGATGATGACAGGGGGGATGATGTATTTCCCACCCTAGGCTTATACTTGAGTCAATAACTTTTCCTGGGATTTTGGGGTGAAATTAGGGGCCTCGGCTTATATTCGGGTCGGCTTATACTCGAGTATATACGGTGTATGTATATATATATATATATATATATATATATATATATATATAAAAATTCAAAGCTGCAAAATTGTGTTCTGTAGTCATTTATTAGTTTTTGCTTATGTGTGCAAAAAAAAAAAAAAATGGTATTCAAAAGTGATTTATTGGTTTTTGCTTATGTAAGCCAAATTTATCAACCCCCTGTGGTAGTTTAATAATGTGTCACACAAAAGCAAAACCAAAAGCAAGAAAAAAATGCCAACAGAACTCGATTACCAAAGCAACAATGATAAATGTCCCCGAATATGTCTACTTTATGTTTGCATCGTAAAGTTTTCATGTTTTTATTTTTTTAAGACATTAGAGGGCTTCAAAGTATAGCAGCATTTTTTCAAACTTTTCACGAAAAATAAAAAATTTGAATTTTTCAGGGACCAGTTAAGTCTGAAGTGGATTTGAGGGGCCTTTCTGTGAGAAATATACCACAAATGACCCCATTGTAGAAACTGCACCCCTCAAAGTATTCAAATGCCATTAAGAAAGTTTGTTAACCCTTTAGGTGTTTTACAGGAACAGCAGCAAAGTGGAGGAGAAAAATTAAGATTTCCATTTTTTATACTAACATGTTCATGTGGCCCAATTTTTTTTTACATTTTTGTAAGGGTTCTTAGGAGAAAAAGTCCCACAAAATTTGTAGCCCAACTTCTCTGAAGTATGGAAATACCTCATATATTGACGCAAAGTGCTCTGTGGGCTCACAACATGGCTCAAAAGGGAAAGAGCAACTGTGGGATTTTAGAGGGTGAATATTGCTGAAATGGATTTTGGGGGGCATGTTGCATTTAGCAAGCCCCCATGGTGTCAGAACAGCAAAAAAAAAAACACATGGCACACTATTTGGGAAACGACACCCCTCCAGGAACGTAACAAGGGGTACAGCGAACCTTAACACCTCACAGGTGTTTGACAGGTTTGCATTTAAGTTGGACGTGAAAGTGAAAAATTAGATTTTTATACCCCTTGTTATGTTCCATGAGGGATGCAGTTTCCAAAATGGGGTCACATGTGGGTATTTTTTTTGTGTGTTTATGTCAGAACCGTTGCAACTTTCAGCCACCTCTGTGCAAATCACCAATTTAGGCCTCAAATGTACATAGTGCGCTCTCACTCCTGAGCCTTGTTGTGCATCCGCAGAGCATTGTACGCCCACATATGGGGTATTTCCATACAAATTTTGGGGGTCTTTTTTGAAAATAAAAAGTATGGGACAACACCAGCATGTTAGTGTAAAAAAACATACTGGTGTAGACCCCAACTTTTCCATTTCATAAGGGGTAAAATTAGAAAAAGCCCCCAAAATTTGTAACACAATTTCTCCCGAGTACGGAAATACCCCATATGTGTCCCTAAACCGTTTCCTTGAAATATGACAGGGCTCCAAAGTGAGAGAGCACCATGCGCATTTGAGGACTAAATTAGAGATTTGCATAGGGGAGGACCCAGATGCAAGCATTACAATTGACTCTGCTACCATAAATACCCTACAGCAGTGTTTCCCAAACAGGGTACCTCCAGCTGTGGCAAAACTCCCAGCATGCCTGGACAGTCAATGGCTGTCCGGCAATGCTGGAAGTTGTTGTTTTGCAACAGCCGGAGGCTCCTTTTTGCAAACAGTGCCGTACCAGACGTTTTAAATTTTTATGGGGGAGGGTGTACACTGTGTAAGGGTATATGTATATGTAGTGTATTACTCTTTATTTTGTGGTAGCGTAGTGTAGGGTTTTTAGGGTATATTCCCACGGGCGGGGGTTCATAGTGAGTTTCCCGCTGGGAGTTTGAGCTGCGCTGGAAAATTTTCTGCAGCTCAAATTTGTAGTGGGAAACTTACTGTAAACCCCAGCTTGTGTGAATATACCCTGTACGTTCACATCATTGGGGGGGGGGGGGGGGGGGGTCAAACCTCCAGCTGTTGCAAAACTTCAACTCTCAGCATGGACTCACAGACCGTGCATGCTGGGAGTTGTAGTTTTGCCACAGCTGGAGGCCCACTGGTGAGGAAAACCGTGTTAGGGAACAGACAAACTCAGTGCTTCCCCACCAGGGTGCCTCCAGCTGTTACAAAACGAACACTCCCAGCATAAACGGTCTGTCAGTGCATGCTGGGAGTTGTAGTTTTGCAACAGCTGGAGGCACACTGGTGGGGAAACACTGAGTTAGGTTCTGTTACCTTACTGTGTTTCGTCACCAGTGTGCTTCTTGCTGTGGCAAAACTACAACTCCCAGCATGCACTGATGGCAGTGCCATGCTCTGGGAGTTGTAGTTATGCAACAGCTTGAGGCACGTGTGGTGTCCCGGTACCGCATCCCTATACGGTACCTGTTTATAGGTCCCCATAGCCAGAGTCCCTAGGACGTCGGGGTCCTTTTGTATAGTCCGGCTTGCTGGGAGTTGTAATTTTGAAACCTCTGGAGGTCCGAAGGGTTGAAGACCACTGCGGCCTTCAACATCATCCAGCCCCCCCTCTCACCCCCTTTAGTTCTGTACTCACCTCCGCTCGGCGGGACAGTACTCCGCTGGTCCGTTGCTGCAGGACTGTCCGGTGTGGAGGTCGTCCGGTGGGATAGTGGTTCCGGGCTGCCATCTTTTCTTGCTTTTGGTTTTGCTTTTGTGTGACACATTTATTAAACTACTACAGGGGGTTGATAAATTTGGCTTACATAAGCAAAAACCAATAAATCACTTTTGAATACCATTTTTTTTTTTGCACACATAAGCAAAAACCAATAAATGACTAAAGAACACAATTTTGCAGCTTTGAAAAAAATGTGATATATATACACACACCGTATATACTCGAGTATAAGCCGACCCGAATATAGGCAGAGGCCCCTAATTTCACCCCAAAATCCCAGGAAATACATCATCACCGCCTGTCATCATCCCCCCTTCATCATCACCGCCTGTCATCATCCCCCCTTCATCATCACCGCCTGTCATCATCCCCCCTTCATCATCACCGCCTGTCATCATTCCCCCTTCATCATCACCGCCTGTCATCATCCCCCCCTTCATCATCACCGCCTGTCATCACCCCCCCTTCATCATCCCCTTGTCATCATCCCACAACCCCCCTTCATCACCCCCTTGTCATCATCCCCTTTTCATCATCCCCACCCCCCTTCATCATCCCCTTGTAATCATCCCACACCCCCCCCTTCATCATCCCCTTATCATCATCCCCTTGTCATCACCCCCACCCCCCTTCATCATCCCCTTGTCATCATCCCCTTTTCATCATCCCCACCCCCTTCATCATCCCCTTGTCATAATCCCCCCCCTTCATCATCCCCTTGTCATCATCCCACACCCCCCCCCTTCATCATCCCCTTGTCATTATCCCCTTGTCATCAGTCCCTCCCCCCCCCCACCTTCATCATCACCGCTTGTCAATGTCTGATACAGTGGTCTTCTGCGGACCTCCAGAGGTTTCAAAACTACAACTCCCAGCAAGCCCGGGCAGCCATCGGCTGTCCGGGCTTGCTGGGAGTTGTAGTTTTGAAACCTCTGGAGGTCCGCAGGTTGAAGACCACTGCGGCCTTCGACATCATCCAGCCCCCCCCTCTCACGCCCTTTAGTTCTGTACTCACCTCCGTTCGGCGGGACGGTGCTCCACTGGTCCGGTGCTGCAATACTGTCCGGTGGGGAGGTCGTCCGGTGGGATAGTGGTTCCGGGCTGCCATCTTCACCGGGGGGCCTCTTCTCCGCGCTTCGAGCCCGAAATAGAGGCGTTGCCTTGACGACGACGCAGACGGACGTTGGTAATGAACATCCCCCTGCGTTGTCGTCAAGGCAACGTGACTATTCTGGGCCCGAAGCGCCCACCCCTAGTCCACCCCTAGTCACCTCTCACCCCTATAGTTATTACTCTAGTCATATGCTCCTTATTTGTGGAAGTTTAACTGTATAAAATGTACATAAATAGTTAATTACCTTTGAGAAGCGTAGCAGGACCTGCGGGTCACGTGATCAGGTAAACTCAATGGTATTTTTGCTTGAGGACCTTTGGAGGTCCCTGTGACATAATGCACTCATTTCCTTTGTGACGGTGAGGGACAGATGGCTGGACCAATCAAAACGGCCCCGCCCCTGCCCATATAAGGGCGCGGTGGCCATTAATCTCTCTTGGTTTCTGGCTGTTGACGAGAAAGGATCTGCGCTGCTGTCATCAGTGTGTCTAGGCCTTAGCCTTGCGGCGACGGCTGTTCTATTCCAAATTGCAAGTGTATCAATCACTAAACACTCTGCAAGACCACCGGACCTTATCTATCCCCTAAATCCGGACGGATCTTCGCAATATACCCTGAATTCAGAGACTATTATCTAAAGTCAAGGTCCGCAACATCTGTCAGTCATTTAAGTATAGAGAAACTGTTTAATTGAGACTGTTACTACTCTGTGGATGTACCGCAAGCCTTTAAGTAAAGTTTATGCAAGTTCAAATTCAACTATCTTGTGGACCTTCAGTCTTTATTCTTATGCACCTATCGTTACTGGGAAGGGCGGCGATAGGCCGGAGAGTCATCTCAACATACTAGCCCTCAGCCTGGCGTCACGAACTATAGGGTTAACATTAACCCCTGATATACCAAAGCAAATCTCTGACTGTACTACCCCTACCCCTGAGACTTACCACACACGCAACTCTAACTTCCAGCATGGCAAGTCAGCAGTTTGCTGTTCGTGCATGCTGGGAGTTGTAGTTTTGCAACATCTGGAGGGCCACAGTTTAGAGATCACTGCACAGTGATCTCCAAACTGTGGCTCTCCAGATGTTGCAAAACTACAAATCCCAGCATGCCCTGACAGCCAACAGCTGTCTGGGCATGCTGGGAGTTGTAGTTTAGCAACATAAGGAGGCTTACAGTTTACAGAAATCACTGCATGGTGACAATCAGATGTCCAAGACAGCTGATGTCCCCTAGACAGGAGCACTAGGATGGGTATGGGGGGGCTATAGGGGTCTCTTTGATGTTTTATTTCACACAGAGCTCACACAGCTCCAATCTCCTCACAGATCTCCCTACACTGAGGAGATCGGAGCTGTGAAAGGCAGTTTTTTTCAACTGCCTCTGCTGTGATTGGTCAATCTGGATTGATTGACCAATCACAACAATCAGGGGGCCAGGCCAGCCATGGGGAGACCCGCGGACGATGTCTGTGATGATCAGCTGTCTATGAAAGCTGAAGTCACTTCAATGTCACAGCATGTTTCCATGTTTACATGCTGTGACAGTTTAGCTTCAGGACGAGCCGGCTCATCTAACGCGGCAAGTACTCGCTGATTAGGACGATCAATTAATACTGATCGGTAATATCGACAATCTACTTCTCTGGTCTGCCAACGTCACAAAATGTGGGCTCAAAATTGAGCAAAAAAGCCCCCAGAGTACGGATATTCATGGTGCGGCATAGTATGTTTTTAATACTTTTTTTATTTCTGAGGACGGTGGATGGGTTTTTGCGGGATAGTTGGAGTGCAGCTATTTAGTGCCAGGCAGGCTAGTTAGGGTGTCACCAGATGCGGTACCCCCCCTGTCACTCTCTAGCAATGCTACTGGTAATAAAGGGTAGATAAAGAACTTCAGCTATTTACATAAGGGAAAACTTTTCTGCTTTAACCCCTTAAGGATCGAGGTCATTTTGGCCTTAAGGACCAGAGCATTTTTTGCACATCTGACCACTGTCACTTTAAGCATTACTAACTCTGGAATGCTTTTATTTATGAAGTTGATTCCGAGATAGTTTTTTCGTGACATATTCTACTTTATCATAGTGGTAAGTTTTCGTCAATACTTGCATCATTTCTTGGTAAAAAATTCCAAAATTTTAAAATTTTGCTTTTTTTTTTTTAACCTTGAAGCTCTCTGCTTGTGAGGAAAATAGACAAACCAAATAAATTATATGTTGATTCACATATACAATCTCTTCATGTTTGCATCATAAAGTTGACATGTTTTTTTTTTTACTTTTGGAAGACATCAGTGGGCTTCAAAGTTCAGCAGCAATTTTCAAATTTTTCTCAAAATTTTCAAAATCTGAATTTTTCAGGGACCAGTTCAGATTTGAAGTGGATTTGAGGGGTCTTCATATTAGAAATACCCCATAAATTACCCCATTATAAAAACTGCACCCATCAAAGTATACAAAATTATATTCAGAATGTTTGTTAACCCTTTAGGTGTTTAACAGGAATAGCAGTAAGTTTAAGGAGAAAATTGAAGACCCAGTATTTACACCCCACTGGCGTTTGACAGCTCTTTGGAACTGTAAGCTGTGCAAATGAAAAATTACATTTTTCATTTTCAAGGACCACTGTTCCAAAAATCTGTCAGACACCTGTGGGGCGTAAATGCTCACTGTACCCCTTATTACATTACTTGAGGGGTGTAGTTTCCAAAATGGGGTCACATGTGGGAGGGGTCCATTGTTCTGGCTCTATGGGGGCTTTGTAAACACACGTGGCCTTCAATTCCGGACAAAATTTATCTTCAAAAGCCCAATGGTGCTCCTTCTCTTCTGAGCATTGTAGTTCACCCGCAGAGCACTTTACATCCACATATGGGGTATGTTCTTACTCAGAAGAAATGGGGTTACAAATTTTGGGGGGCTTTTTCATATTTTCCCTTGTGAAAATGAAAAATTTAGGTTAACACCAGCATATTATGTTTAGTTTTTTTTTTCTCATTTTCCCATCCAAATTTAATGAAAAATTTTCAA
The DNA here is from genome assembly GCF_029499605.1 of Hyla sarda. Lineage (NCBI taxonomy): Eukaryota > Metazoa > Chordata > Amphibia > Anura > Hylidae > Hyla > Hyla sarda. Next base: position 470,633,940 of record NC_079190.1, read on the forward strand.
ACACCTGTGGGGTGTTAAGGCTCACTGTACCCCTTGTTACGTTCCGTGAGGGGTGTAGTTTCCAAAATGAGCCGCTGTAAAATCAGCCACCCCTGTGCAAATCACCAAATTAGACCTCAAATGTACATAGTGTGCTCTCACTCCTGAGCCCTGCTGTGCGTCCGCAGAGAATTTTACGCCCACATATGGGGTATTTCCGTGCTCAGGAGAAATTGCGTTACAAATTTTGGGGGTCTTTTTTTCCTTTACTTGCTTGTGAAAATAAAAAGTAGGGGGCAACGCCAGCATGCTAGTGTAAACATTTTTATTTTTTTACATTAACAGGCTGGTGTAACCCCCAACTTTTCCTGTTCATAAGGGGTAAAAGGAGAAAAAGCCCCCCAAAATTTGTAGTGCAATTTCTCCAGAGTACGGAAATACCCCTTATGTGGCCCTAAACTGTTTCCTTGAAATACGACTGGGCCCCGAAATGAGACAGCGCCTTGCGCATTTGAGGACTACATTAGGGATTGCATAGGAGTGGACATAGTGGTATTCTACGCCAGTGATTCCAAACAGGGTGCCTCCAGCTGTTGCTAAACTCCCAGCATGCCTGGACAGTGAGCGGCTGTCCGGAAATGCTGGGAGTTGTTGTTTTGCAGCAGCTGGAGGATCTGTTTTGGAAACACGGCCATACGATACGTTTCTCATTTTTATTGGGGGGGGGGGAGACAGTGTAAGGGGGTGTATATGTAGTGTTTTACCCTTTATTATGTAGTGTAGTGTTTTTAGGGTACATTCGCACTGGCGGAGGTTTACGTTGAGTTGCCCACTAGGAGTTTGGGCTGTGGCGAAAAATTTGCCGCAGCTCAAACTTGAAGCAGAAAACTCACTGTAAACTCGCCCATGTGAATGTACCCTGTACATTCACATGGGGAGTTAAACCTCCAGCTGTTTCAAAACTACAACTCCCAGCATGCACTGACAGACCATGCATGCTGGTAGATGTACTTTAGCAATAGCTGGAGGCACACTGGTTGGAAAACCTTCAGTTAGGTTCTGTGACCTGACTCAGTACTTTCCAAACAGTGTGCCTCCAGCTTTTGCAAGACTACAATTCCCAGCATGTACTGATCGCAGAAGGGCATGCTGGGAGACGTAGTTATGCAACAGCTGGAGGTACGCAACTACAACTCCCAGCTTGCCGAGACAGCTGTTTGCTGTTTGGGCATGCTGGGATTTGTAGTTTTGCAACAGCTGGAGGGTCACAGTTTAAGAGATCGCTGTACAGTGATCTCCAAACTGTGGCCCTCCAGATGTTGCAAAACTACATATCCCAGCATGCCCAGACAGCAAACTGCTGTGTAGGCATGCTAGGAGTTGTAGTTTTGCAACTTCTGGAGGGCTCCAGTTTAGAGACCACTGTATAGTGGTCTCAGACTGTAGACCTCCAGATGTTGCCAGGCAACTCACCAGCTTCCGTAGGATCCAAGGAGCCGCATCGTCGTTCTCCTCTTCTGCCGCCGATCACCCCCATTGATCACCGCCTGCTACCGCCGCCCATGAGTAATTAAACTTCTGCGGCAGTCCCTGTCAGTTTCCCCATTCTGCCCTGCCTACTGTGGGTGGGCAGAACAGGGAAACCGAAAGTTAACCCCCCCCCCCCGCCCCCAATTTGCTATTGGTCGTCGCTTCTTGATGACCAATAGTAGGGATAGGAGGGGTGGCACCCCTGCCACCTCACTCCTATCCCTTCAGGGGGATCGTGGGTGTCTCGGACAACCGATATCCCCCTTATATTCCGGGTCACCATAGACCCGTATGACCCGGAATTGGCGACATGTTGCACGGGATGCCTGCTGAATGATTTCAGGAGGCATCCCAGTCCAGTCCCCAACCGGTGCGCGGCGGGGACCTGAATTCCCACGGGCGTATGTATACGCCCTGGGTACTTAACGATAAAAAAAACAGGGTGTATCCATACGCCCTGGGTCCTTAAGGAGTTAAGGGGTTAATAATAATAATAGTAATAAAAATTATGATACTGTTTCTACCATATCCACTTATCCAGAGATATTATGCTAAAGTTATATTGTCATCCTCCATTCCTGGGAATCCACCTCTCCCCTTATACAGATCTCTGATTCCTTAATCATCCAATAGGGGGGCTTGTTTTCCCACTTATGTGCAAAATTTGTTTCCATGTGGACAATATCTTCTGTCTCTATTACAAGCTGTATGTCCAATATGGGAAATGTGCCTTGAATTATGCAGCTCCTCGCTCACTTGTTAATGTATCAAGTGACCCAGAGCCCACCACGTGGAGGTGGCTGCATTTCGGGCTCCTCCCCACCCCCACCCCCAACCATATGCAGACCTTGTGTGACCCAATCAGCATCTTGTTAAACTGGTTCACATTGATCGTCAATGGCCTTTGCTGTAATACTTCTTAGCTTTGTATGTAGGAAGTAAAATGGCATCTTGAATGTGGTCATCATGCCGGTTAGTGTGCGGTTGGCCATGGCCCATGCTCCAACCCACACATTGGATACATAATTGGACCACTTCAGTTTGCTTTTAGCATATTGCCAAGTCCGCTGCAGCCAAGACACTTTGGGCTCCGAGGCATCTTCAGAGGTTGTTGGTAAATCCATCTGGTTATCCGCCATGGTGACTGTCACATGATCGCTGTGCCTGGATTCATGTGGGTCTGAATTGTCACCTAAAGCCATGTCAATAGCCACATCTGCTCGCTGACCACGGTGCTTAATCTTCTTCCCAGGTATTTTATGGATCTCATAATATGGTGGAGTGACCTTATAATGATATAGGTTAGTATACCGCCAAAGGAAACTCGTCACGTAATGTATGAGACACACGACAGGCACCGATAGAACTGGGATATCTGCAAAATAGCGACAGGATACAATATATTAGACCTATATTCATTCATGTATTTATGTATATATATATATATATATATATGTCTGTGTGTATGTTCACACAAAATCATTTATCTCACAGGAGTAAACCTTTACCCAATTGCTGTAAGAGACTTAAAGGGGTACTCTGCCCCTAGACATCTTATCCCCTATGTAAAGGATAGGGGATAAGATGTCTGATCGCCGGGGTCCCGCAGCTGGGACCCCAGTGATCTCTGTGCAGCACCTAGCCTTTATTCAGAACACTGGGTGACAGGGTCGTAACGTCACAGCCACGCCCCTCGTGACATCACACCACACCCCCTCCCATAGACTTACATTGAGGGGGCGTGGCCATGATGTCACGACCCCCACCGCCCGCTCCAAGCATTCAGAACTCTACTATATTAACTTTACACTAATACATTCATGTTAAATCCATTTTTAAACAGAAATTTTGGAAGTTTTCATTATTCCTACCTCTTAGCTTCATGGTCACCGTCCCTACAGGATCCTTTTGCCTAAATAGACAAAATTCTCTTCAATTTGCAAAATAAGCGCAGGTCTAGTAGGAGAACGTGTTCACCCGCCGAACCGAGGAAATAAGTGTTAGGGATTGGATTCTACCCTGGAGAAAGTCTCTTTGATGTGTGATGTCACAGCAGATGACATCACGTGTATGTGTATCCATTGTAATGGCTGTACTGTACTTTACTTACACTATGTACAGTTATATACTGGGGGTTTACAAAGGATTTGAAGATTACAGCTTTAACCCCTTCAGGGTCACAGCCCTTTTTGGTCTTGAGGACAAAGGACAGTTTCATTTTTATGTTTAAAATTTTTCCTCCTCCCCTTCTAAGAGCCATAAATCTTAAAATGTTCAACCTAAAGACCCATATGAGGGTTTGTTTCTTTTGCGACCAACTGTACTTTGTAATGAAACCTTTAATTTTAACATAAAATATATGGTACTATAAAAATGTATATATATTATTTGCGGCAGGAAATTGAGAAGTAAACGGCAATTTTGCAACTTTTGAGAGTTTTTATTTTTACACAGTGAAGTGTATGATAACACTGACATGTTCTTTTTATACTGTGGGTCAATGTTTGGGTACACGCTTTACTCTTTTTGTACTGTTTAAAAAAAAAAATCAAACTTTTTGAACATTGTAAGTACGTTTTAAATTGTACGAGGGCTAATTTTTTTCCGTATACATCCCTGCATACGGAAAAAGTCATAGAGGTCAGAAGAGGACAATTTTAAAGGTACTAATTTTGGTGCAAAAAGTTATAACTTTTAATGTTAAACAAAATCAAACCTTAATAAGCTGGATATCAATTTAATTGTATGGATCTAAAGAACAAGGTGTCATTTTTACCGAAAAGTGCACTGTGTAGAATCGGAAGTCCCTAAAAAAAAATTCAAAATGGTGTTTGTTTTTTTTTCAATTTTGCCCCACTAATATTTTTTTTCTCGTTTTGCTGTAGATTTTGTGGTGAAATGATTGATGTCATTACAAAGTACAATATGTGGCGCAAAAAAACAGCCCTTATAGGAGTCTGTGTTATGATTTTAAGAAGGTGAGGAGGAAAAAACTTAAGCACAAAAATGAAAACCTGTTGTCCTGAATTTTTCATGTTCACTGCACCTGCACTCACATTTAACCCCTGGACATGTTTTATTCATATGGTTATGCTTGTACTGGCACTTAATCTGTGATTTGTTGTTTTTGTCGGTACCACATTTGCGTACATGTGATTTTTGATGACTTTTTTTTATTTTATTTTTTTCTGGGATGTGATCACAATTCAGCATTGGACTTTTTTTATTTTTACGTTTTATGCCGTTCACCATATGGAATCATTAACACTATATTTTAATAATTCTGACTTTTCTGGACATTGTTATGCCAAATATGTTGACTAATTTTTTTTTTTTTTTACAAATTTTTATTTGTAAAATGGGAAGAGGGGGAATTAATTTTTTTATTGGTTGGAGATACTTATTCCCATTATTAAATTATAACAGTTAATAGCTATCTCTTGATTTTTAATACTGATCAGTAATATCGACAATCTACTTCTCTGGTCTCAAGATCTCTGGAGATGGCGCACTACAATGCTCAGAAGAGGAGGAGCGCCATTGAGCTTTTGGAGAGAGAATTTGTTTGGAATGGGAGTCAGGGACCATGTTCGTTTACAAAGGCCCCCGTGGTGCCAGAACAGTGGACCCCCCACATGTGAACCGATTTTGGAAACTACACCCCTCACAGAATTTAATAAGGGGTGCAGTGAACATTTACACCCCACTGGCGTTTGACAGGTCTTTGGAACAGTGGGCTGTGCAAATGAAAAAATGCATTTTTCATTTTCAAGGGCCACTGTTCCAAAATTCTGTCAGACACCTGTGGGGTGTAAATGCTTACTGTACCCCCTTATTACATTACATGAGGGGTGTAGTGTCCAAAATGGGATTACATGTGGGGGGGGGGGGTCCATTGTTCTGGTACTATGGGGGCTTTGTAAACACACGTGGCCTTCAATTCCGGACAAAATTTATCTTCAAAAGCCCTATGGCACTCCTTCTCTACTGAGCATTGTAGTGCACCCGCAGAGCACTTCACATCCACATATGGGGTATATTCTTAATCTGAAGAACAAATTTTGGGGGGCTTTTTTTCCTATTTTCCCTTATGAAAATGAAAAATTTAGGGTAATGCCAGCATTTTAGTGATTTTTTATTTTTTTTTTTCATTTTCCCATCCAACTTTAATGAAAATTATTTAGTGTTAAGGCTCACTATACCCCTTATGTTCTGTGCGGGTTGTAGTTTCCAAAATGGGGTCACATGTGGGTATTTATTTTTTTGCGTTTATGTCAAAACCACTGTAAAATCAGCCACCCCTGTGCAAATCACCAATTTAGGCCTCAAATGGTCATGGTGGGCTCTCACTCCTGAGCCTTGTTGTGCGTCTGAGAGCATTTTACACCCACATATGTTGTATTTACGTGCTTTTCCTTTTACCGCTTGTGAAAATAAAAAGTATGGGGAAACATCAGCATGTTAGTGTAAAAATTTTAATTTTTTTACACTAACAGGCTGGTGTAGCCCCCAAGTTTTCCTTTTCATAAGGGGTAAAAGGAGAAAAAGCCCCCCAAAATTTGTAGTGCAATTTCTCCCGAGAACGGAAATACCCCATATGTGTCCCTAAACTGTTTCCTTGAAATACGACTGGGCCATGTGCATTTGAGGACTAAATTATTGATTGCATAGGGGTATTCTTCGCCAGTGATTCCCAAACAGGGTGCCTCCAGCTGTTGCTAAACTCCCAGCATGCCTGGACAGTCTTTGGCTGTCTGGAAATGCTGGGAGTCGTTGCTTTGCAACAGGTGGAGGCTCCGTTTTGGAAACACTGCCATACGATACATTTTTCTTTATTGAAGCGGAAAACTCACTGTAAACTCGCCCGTGTGAATGTACCCTGTACAGACCGTGCCTGCTGGGAGTTGAACTTTTGCAACAGCTGGAGGCACACTGGTTGGAAAACCTTCAGTTAGGTTCTGTTACCTAACTCAGTATTTTCCAACCATTGTGCCTCCAGCTGTTGCAAAACTACAACTCCCAGCATGTACTGCTCGCCAAAGGGCATGCTGGGAGATGTACAGGGTGGGCCATTTATATGGATACACCTTAATAAAATGGGAATGGTTGGTGATATTAACTTCCTGTTTGTGGCGCATTAGTATATGTGAGGGGGGAAACTTTTCAAGATGGGTGGTGACCATGGCGGCCATTTTGAAGTTGGCCATTTTGAATCCAACTTTTGTTTTTTCAATAGAAAGAGGGTCATGTGACACATCAAACTTTTTGCGAATTTCAAAAGAAAAACAATGATTTGCTTGGTTTTAATGTTCATGAGTTATTTAGAAGTTTCTGACCACTTCTAAAATGTGTTCAATGTGCTGCCCATTGTGTTGGATTGTCAATGCAACCCTCTTCTCCCACTCGTCACACACTGATAGCAACACCGCAGGAGAAATACGAGCACAGGCTTCCAGTATCCGTAGTTTCAGGTGCTGCAGAATGGGCAAAAGAAATATTGGAACAGGACCCTCAGTTTACGCAGAAGATTTGTTCAGTGATGAGGCAAACTTTTATGTGAATGGTGAAGTTAAAGGGGTACTCCACCCCTAGACATCTTATCCCCTATCCAAAGGATAGGGGATAAGATGCCTGATAGCCTCACGCCCCTTCCCATAGACTTGCATTGAGGGGACGGGGCGTGACGTCACATGAGGGAGGAGTCATAACATCACAAACTTCTGTTCCCATGGTCGGGACTCAGACCCTCCAGCGCTTCCCGAGCAGAAAAAAAGGTGGGTGCCGCATGCTATATTGCGGGGGTCCCCAGCGGCGGGACCCCCGCGATCAGACATCTCGCTATAAGATGTCTAGGGGTGGAGTACCCCTTTAACAATCAAAACCACCGCTATTGGTCTGACACTAACCCACATTGCATAGATCCCTGCAAGACTGTTGGAACACAAAAATTGATGGTATGGTGTAGTATATGGGGTACAAAGATAGTGGGGCCATTCTTCATCAATGGAAACCTCAAGGCCACTGGATATGCGAAATTGCTACATGATGATGTGTTTCCCTCTTTATGCACTGAAGCTGGCACGTTCCCTGAGTTTTTTCTAGCAAGATGGTGCACCACCACATTATGGGTGTCAGGTCCGAGCATTCCTAGATGAAAAGTTTCCTGGAAAGTGGATTGGTCGTCGTGGGCCAGTTGAATGGCCCCCAAGGTCTCCCGATCTGACCCCCTTAGACTTTTATCTTTGGGGTCATCTTAAGGCAATTGTCTATTCTGTGAAGATACGAGATGTGCAGCACCTGAAACTACGGATACTGGAAGCCTGTGCTAGCATTTCTCCTGCGGTGTATATAGTAGTATATAGCAGTGTATACGGATACTGGAAGCCTGTGCTAGCATTTCTCCTGCGGTGTATATAGTAGTATATAGCAGTGTATACGGATACTGGAAGCCTGTGCTAGCATTTCTCCTGCGGTGTTGCTATCAGTGTGTGAAGAGTGGGAGAAGAGGGTTACATTGACAATCCAACACAATGGGCAGCACATTGAACACTATGTAAGTGGTCAGAAATTTGTAAATAACTCATGAAAGAATAAAGTTACGTTAAAACCAAGCACATCATTGTTTTTCTTGTGAAATTCCCAATAAGTTTGATGTGTCATATAACCCTCTTCTTATTGAAAAAACTAAAGTTGGATTCAAAATGGCCAACTTCAAAACGACCGCCATGGTCACCACCCATCTTGAAAAGTTTCCCCCCTCACATATACTAATGTGCCACAAACAGGAAGTTAATATCACCAACCATTCCCATTTTATTAAGGTGTATCCATATAAATGGCCCACCCTACAGTTATGCAACAGTTGGAGGTACGCAACTACAACTCCCAGCATGCCAAGACAGCTGTTTGCTGTTTGGGCACGCTGGGATTTGCAGTTTTGCAACATCTGGAGGGCTACAGTTTAGAGACCACTGCACAGTGATCTCCAAATTGTGGCCCTCCAGATATTGCTAGGCAACTCACCAGCTTCCGTAGGATCCAGGGAGCCGTACCGCCATCCTCTTCTGCCGCCGATCGCCGCCCGCTGCTGCCACCGATGGGTAAGTGGACTTCGGTGACGGTCCCTGACGGTTTCCCCGTTCTGACCCACCTATTGTGGGTGGGCAGAATGGGGAAACCGAAAGTTAACCCCCCCCCTGTCCCCAAACTGCTAAAAATAAATAAATAAATGTTTTATGGTCACTGCACTTGCACTCACATTTAACCCCTGGACATGTTGTATTCCTATAGTAATTGCTTGTATGGGCACTGGTAATCATGGAATATTATATGAGATGCTCCGCCAGAATTTTCCATGATTCAAAATTTGGTGACAAACTCAGCAATTTTGACGGAAAAAAAAGGGTTGCGAAAAAGAACTCTCACATATTTTAGTCCCTTAAGGACAGAGCCCTTTTTCACCTAAAAGGGGTACTCTGCCCCTAGACATCTTATCCCTTATCCAAAGGATAGTGGATAAGATGGAAGATTGCCGGGGTCCCGCTGCTGGGGACCCCCAGGATCTCTGCTGCGCCACACCTCTATTGTTACTGCACAGAGCGTGTTTGCTCTGCGCGTAATGACGGGTGATACAGGGGACGGAGCATCGTGATGTCACGGCTCCGCCCCCTCGTGACGTCACGACCCGCCCCCTCAATACAAGTCTATGGGAGGGGGCATGGCGGTTGCCACACCCCCTGCCACAGACTTGCATTAAGGGGGTGGGCCGTGATGTCACAAGGGGCGGAGCTGTGACGTCACGCTGCTCCGTCCCTTGTATCACCCGTCATTACGCAGAGAGTGAACTCGCTCTGTGCAGTAATAATAGTGCGGTGCCGCAGCGGCGATCCCGGGGGTCCCCAGCAGAGGGACCCCGGCGATCGGACATCTTATACCCTATCCTTTGGATAGGGGATAAGATGTGTAGGGGCGGAGTACCCATTTAAGGATTCAGCCCTTTTTTGCAATTCTGACCACTGTCACTTTATACATTAATAACTCTGGGATGCTTTTACTGATTATTCTGATTCCGAGATTGTTTATTCGCGACATATTCAACTTTAACACAGTGGTAAATTTTCATCGTTACTTGCATCCATTCTTGGTGAAAAATCCCCAAATTTCATGAAAATTTTGCATTTTTCTAACTTTGAAACTCTCTGCTTTTAAGGAAAATGGATATTGCTAATAAATGATATATTGATTCCCATATACAATATGTCTACTTTATATTTGCATCATGAAGTTGATATGTTTTTGCTTTTGGAAGACATCAGAGGGCTTCAAAGTTCAGCAGCAATTTTCCAATTTTCCACAAAATTTTTTCAGGGACCAGTTCAGTTTTGAAGTGCGTTTGAGGGGTCTTCTTATTAGATATACCCCATATATGACCCCATTATAAAAACTGCACCCCCCAAAGTATTCAAACTGACATTCAGAAAGTGTGTTAACCCTTTAGGTGTTTCACAAGAATAGCAGCAACGTTAAGGAGAAAATTCAAAATCTTCATTTTTTACACTCGTATGTTCTTGCAGAACCATAGAAACATAGAATGTGTCGGCAGATAAGAACCATTTGGCCCATCTAGTCTGCCCAATAATCTGAATACTATGAATAGTCCCTGGCCCTATCTTATATGAAGGATAGCCTTATGCTTATCCCATGCATGTTTAAACTCCTTCACTGTATTTGCAGCGACCACTTCTGCAGGAAGGCTATTCCATGTATCCACTACTCTCTCAGTAAAGTAATACTTCCTGATATTACTGCAAAGACCTTTGCCCCTCTAATTTAAAACTATGTCCTCTTGTGGTAGTTTTTCTTCTTTAAAATATGCTCTCCTCCTTTACCTTGTTGATTCCCTTTATGTATTTAAAAGTCTCTATCATATCCCCTCTGTCTCTTCTTTCTTCCAAACTATACATGTTAAGGTCCTTTAACCCCTTAAGGACCGGGGTTTTTTCCATTTTTGCATTTTCGTTTTTTGCTCCTTGCCTTTAAAAAATCATAACTCTTTCAATTTTGCACCTAAAAATCCATATGATGGCTTATTTTTTGCGCCACCAATTCTACTTTGTAATGACATCAGTCATTTTGCCCAAAAATCTACGGTGAAACGGAAAAAAAAATCATTGTGCGACAAAATTGAAAAAAAAAACGCAGTTTTGTAACTTTTGGGGGCTTCCGTTTCTACGTAGTACATTTTTCGGTAAAAATGACACCTTATCTTTATTTTGTAGGTCCATACGATTAAAATGATACCCTACTTATATAGGTTTGATTTTGTCGGACTTCTGGAAAAAATCATAACTACATGAAGGAAAATTAATACGTTTAAAATTGTCATCTTCTGACCCCTATAACTTTTTTATTTTTCTGTGTATGGGTAGTATGAGGGCTAATTTTTTACGCCCTGATCTGAAGTTTTTAACGATACCATTTTTTGCATTGATAGGACTTATTGATCGCTTTTTATTCATTTTTAAATGATATAAAAAGTGACCAAAAATGCACTATTTTGGACTTTGGAAATTTTTTTGCGCGCACGCCATTGACCGAGTGGTTTAATTAATGATATATTTTTATAATTCTGACATTTCCGCACGCAGTGATACCATATATGTTTATTTTTATTTACACTGTGTTTTTATTTTTTTTATTGGAAAAGGGGGGTGATTCAAACTTTTAATAGGGGAGGAGTTAAATGATCTTTATTCACTTTTTTTTTTGCAGTGTTATAGGTCCCATAGGGACCTATAACACTGCACAAACTGATCTTCATCATTGATCACTGGTTTCTCATAAGAAACCAGTGATCAACGATTCTGCCGCATGACTGCTCAGGCCTGGATCTCAGGCACTGAGCAGTCATTCGGCGATCGGACAGCGAGGAGGCAGGTAGGGGCCCTCCCGCTGTCCTGTCAGCTGTTCGGGATGCCGCGATGCAGCTCTGAGCGCGCGGCTAAAGGGTTAATAGCGCGCGGCGCCGCGATCGGTGCTGCGCGCTATTAGAGGCGGGTCCTGGCTTCACTATGACGCTGGGCCCGCCGTGATATGACGCGGGGTTACTGTGTAACCCCACGTTATATCAGGAGAGCAGGACCAAGGGCGTACCTGTACGCCCTTGGTCCTTAAGGGGTTAACCTTTCCTTGTAAGTTTTATTCTGCAATCCATGTACTAGTTTAGTAGCTCTTCTCTGAACTCTCTCTAGAGTATCTATATCCTTCTGGAGATACGGCCTCCAGTACTGCGCACAATACTCCAATTGAGGTCTCACCAGTGTTCTGTACAGCGGCATGAGCACTTCTCTCTTTCTACTGCTTATACCTCTCCCTATACAGCCAAACATTCTGCTAGCGTTTCCTGCTGCTCTTTTACATTGTCTACCTACCTTTAAGTCTTCTGAAATAATTACCCCTAAATCAATTTCCTCAGATACTCAGGTCAGGGCAGTGTCAAATAATCTATATTCTGCCTGAGGGTTTTTACGCCCCAGGTGCATTATCTTGCACTTATCCACATTTAATTTCAGTTGCCAGAGTTCTGACCATTCTTCTAGTTTGCCTTAATCCTTTTCCAATTGGCGGATCCCTCCAGGAACATCAACCCTGTTACATATCTTTGTGTCATCAGCAAAAAGACATACCTTACCATCGAGACCTTCTGTAATATCGCTAATGAAGATATTAAACAATATTGGTCCCAGTACAGATCCCTGAGGTCCCCACTGGTGACAAGACCTTGCTCTGAATATTCTCCATTGACTACAACCCTCTGTTGTCTGTTACTCAGCCACTGCCTAATTCACTCAACAATATTGGAGTCCAAGCTCTATGACTGTAGTTTATTGATAAGTCTTCTATGTGGGACAGTGTCAAAAACCTTACTAAAATTTAGATATGCAATGTCTACTGCCCCTCCGCCATCTATTAGTTTAGTCACCCAGTCAAAAAAATCTATAAGATTTGTTTGAAATGATCTCTCTGAAGTCAACCCATGTTGTTTTTCATCTTGCAATCCATGGGATTTTAGATGTTCCACAATCTTATCCTTTAGTAGGGTTTCCATTAATTTCCCCACTATTGATGTCAGACTTACTGGCCTATAGTTGCTTGATTCCTCCTTACTACCTTTCTTGTGAATGGGCACAACATTTGCTAATTTCCAATCTTCCGGGACGGCTCCTTTAACCATTGATTGGTTAAATAAATCTGCTAACGGTTTTGCTAGCTCACCACTAAACTCTTTTAATAATTTTGGGTGTATCCCATCAGGCCCCTGTGATTTATTTGTCTTCACTTAAGGCAGTCGGCTAGCCCCTTATTCTCTTCTACATGCCTTCCTTCCTTTGTTTTTAATTTAGTTATTCCTTTTTTTGATTTCCTTTTTTCATTTATATATCTGAAGAATGTCTTATCCCCTTTATTCACAGACTGAGCTAGTTTTTCTTCTGCCTGTGCTTTAGAAGTTCTTATAACTTGCTTGGTCTCTTTCTGCCTATCTTCATTGCTCTGGTTGTTTTATAATTACTAAATGCTAGTTTTTTGTTTTTTATGATTTTGGCCACTTCTGCTGAGTACCACAGTGGTCTCTTCCTTTTTCTGCTTTTACTGACAAGTCTTGTGCAATTTTCTGTTGCCTTCAATAAAGCGTCTTTTAAGTAGTCCCATTTCTCCTGAACTCCATGTAATTTGTTCCAGTCTGATAGGGACTCATTTATGACTAATTTCATTTTTGAAAATTCTGTTTTTCTAAAATCTAAAACTTTTGTTTTTGTGTGGTGTGACTCCTTCACTGTTCTTATATTAAACCACACTGACTGGTGATCACTAGATCCAGAGCTTTCGCCTACAATAACATCATATACCAAATCCCCATATGTGAATACCAAATCCAAAATGGCCTCCTTCCGCGTTGGCTCCTCAACCACTTGTTGTAGAGATAATCCCAGTAGGGAATTTAGAATATTTGTACTCCTGGCCGAATCAGCTATTTTGGTTTTCCAGTTTATATCCGGAAGATTGAAGTCTCCCATAATGATAACTTCTCCTTTCATTGTCATTTTAGATATTTTTTCAACTAGTAGATCATCTACTTCTTTAACTTGGCCAGGTGGTCTGTATATCACACCTACACGAGTTACTGCATGGTTACCAAACTGCAACGTAACCCAAACTGACTCTGTGGTTTCCTCACTAACTTGTATTAGGTTAGATTTTATGCTATCTTTCACATACAGGGCCACTCCTCCTCCTTTCTTGCCTTCTCTTTCTCTTCTGTATAAAGAGTACCCTGGTATGGATATGTCCCAGTTATTCCCTTCATTAAACCATGTCTCAGTAACGGCATTGGTTGTGTAGTGTTTTTATGGTACATTCACATGGGCGGAGATTTACAGTAAGTTTGAGCTGCGATGGAAAATTTGGAAAAACTCCCAGCATGCACTGGCAGACCATATATGCTGGGAGTTGTAGTTATGCAACAGCTGGAGGCACATTGGTTGGGAAACACAGAGTTTGTTACTTTACTCAGTGTTTCGCAACCATTGTGCCTTCAGCTGTTGCAAAACTAGAACACCCAGCATGTACAGTCTCAGTGCATGCTGGGAGTTGTATTTTTGCAACAGCTGGAGGCACACTGGTTGCAAAACACTGAGGTAGGTAACAAACTCTGTTTCACAACCAATGTGTCTCCAGCTGTTGCAAAACTGCAACAATCAGCATGCATTGACAGCCGAAGGGCATGCTGAGAGTTGTAGTTTTGTAACAGCTGGAGGCACACTGCTACAACTCCCAGCATACCCTTTGGTAGTCTGTGCATGTTGGGAGGTGTAGTTATGAAAAACTAGATGCACACTTTTTCATAGAAAAAATGTGCCTCCAGCTGTTGCATTACCACAACTCCCAGCATGCACAGACTACCAAAGGGCATGCTGGGAGTTGTAGTTGGAACTCCAGCTGTTGCAAAACTACAACTCCCAGCATTCCCTTTGGCTTTGCATGCCGAGAGTTGTTGCTAAGCAACATCAGGAGGTGAACAGGCCTCACCTCCTGCTGTATCCTGCCGCCGGGACCGCCGCACTGTATCCTGCCGCCGGGCCCAATCCTGCTGCTGCTTCGACCGATCAATCACGTGATCGTGAGGTGTCACCCATGCCACCTCACTCCTGCTGAGTAAGGGGGAATGGGGCTGTCTCGGACAGCCCCATTCACCCTTTTTTCCGGGTCACCGGGTCACCAGAGACCCAATTGACACGGAATAACCACAAATCGCACATCTGAATGGACCTCTGGACCCCCCCTGGGCAATATGCCGGGATGCCTGCTGAACGATATCAGCAGGCATCCCGGTCCATGCCCAGCGAACGGCAGGAGCTGGAAGAACGCAGGGCATACCTATACGCCCTGAGTCCTTAAGGACTCGGAAATGGGGGCATATGGATACGCCCTGCGTCCTTAAGGGGTTAATATTTTAAAAGCAGCACAAGAGACCTTTAAAAATGTGAGGAGAAAAAAAATGGTGTGATTAATATCGCTGGAACAGAAATGACAGTAGTTTTTTGATATCTCACCCAATGTGAACTGAACTCAACCCACTTGTAAGTCTGAGTTTACCTGCTACTACATTGAGATGTGGTGACTGGGGTGTTGCAGTATGTAACAGGGTCTGGTTGTATAAACCCTGGGGGCAAGATGTTGTTAACCCCTTAGTGTTCGTGACGCCAGGATGTGTTTATTCCGGTATGGTAACCGCCGTCAACCAATCCAGAAATGGTTTGTAATAAAGGAATGTCCACAGCAAGGATTCTGAATAAACTGGAACTTTTACTTGAAATGTTTAGGGAACAGTCTTTACAATTATGCAGTTCCTTCAGAGGCAACCGGGACACAGGATACCTTGCAGGCTTGCTGGGACTTGTAGTTTTGAGGATATTTATGCAGGCCACTGTGCTACTAATATATTCCTTAGCTGAGGAGTAGTCACTGGATTTGTAGAGAGAATTGTAACTCACGTTTTAGAAGTGGCTGTGTTTCTTTAGGCTTTGGCCTAGATGAGATGAATTTGCAGTATACAGGACTTTGTGCTTCCTTTTAAGTCCAAGAGATAAGAGAGAGAGAATAGAGACTTCAGCACCTTATATACTAGGGGGCTGGACTAAAGCCCATTGGTTGCTAATGCCTGGGGTTCCTGTACCCATGGAACTCTGGGTATATCACATGACAGTAGATCACATGACCAAGGAAGGTCCTATACATTTTATACAAACTGTACAACTTTATACATATGAATAATAGATGCACATAATGAATATACACTGCATTTATATGAGACAACAAGGGGGGAGCCCTGCAGGAGAGCCCTATGGACCTAAGAGACTCTTCCTGAAGGGACAGGTCCTGTACCGGGACACCTCAAATCCCCTTGTTTAATGAAAGTCGCCCTCAACGTCTGTCCCCTTAGGGAGAGGAGCGAAATGGCCATTGGGCCGAATGTAGTTCTGAAGCATTTAACTATAACGTCCAATTTCAGTACACATTAAAATGTCCATACATGCTCTGTAACTTGGGAACAGGAGGATATTGGTTAACTTTAGTACTTTCTGGATATAATTTACCATTTAATGGTTGAGACAAGGTTCCTTAAAGGGGTACTCCGCTGCCCTGTGTCGGAAGCTCCGCTCCCCAGCGTCCGGAAGTTTATTGTTCCTGACGCTGTGTCGGGCTTCCGTGTTCAGGGCTGCCCCTCGTGACGTCACGCCCGCCCCCTTCATGATGTTATGCCCGCCCCCTCAATGAAAGTCTATGGGAAGGGGGCATGATGGCCATCGTGCCCCCCTTCTCATAGTCTTTCGCTGAGGGGGAGGGCGTGACATCACGAAGGGGGCCGGCATGACGTCACGAGGGGCAGCCCTGAACACGGAAGCCCGCACACAGCGTCCGGAACAATAAACTTCCGGACGCTGGGAAGCGGAGCATCGGACACAGGGCAGCGGAGTACCCCTTTAAGAACACAGCCATGAATATGGTAACAATACTTTTACATTTTACAACAATACCTTTATTTATTTTTATTATTGTTTTTTTTATAGAGATATACCTACATATTATTATGCATCTCTAATGACTATGCACATATTATTAGTACTATCACATTTGACTGACTGACAATCTTACTGACATTTGACTGCTATATAGAGTGGGGATCAAAAGTTTGGGCACCCCATGTAAAAATTTGTATTAAAGAAGCCAAGGAAAGATTGAAAAATCTCCAAAAGGCATCAAATTACAGATTTGACATTCTTATAATACATCAACAAAAGTTAGATTTTATTTCCATCATTTACACTTTCAAAATAACAGAAAACAAAAAGATGGCGTCTGCAATAGTTTGGGTACCCTGCAGAATTTATAGCATGCACTGCCCCCTTTGCACAGCTGAGACCTGCCAGTGTCATTGATTGTTCTCAATCATCATCTGGGAAGACCAGGTGATGTGAATCTCAAAGGTTTTAAATGCCCAGACTGATCTGACCTTGCCCCAACAATCAGCACCATGGGTTCTTCTAAGCAGTTGTCTAGAAATCTGAAACTGAAAATAGTTGATGCTCACAAAGCTGGAGACGGCTATGAGAAGATAGCAAAACATTTTCAGGTGTCAATATCCTCTGTTCGGAATGTAATTAAGAAATGGCAGTCATCAGGAACAGTGGAAGTTAAAACAAGATCTGGAAGACCAAAAAAATATCAAACAGAACAGCTCGCAGGATTGTGAGAAAAACAATTCAAAACCCAGAAAGATCTGGCAGACACTGGAGTTGTGGTACACTATTCCACTATAAAAACATACTTGTACAAATATGGTCTTCATGGAAGAGTCATCAGAAGAAAACCTCTTTTACATCCTCACCACAAAAATTAGCGTTTGACCGTTTTGGAAACAAGTTCTGTGGATCGATGAGGTTAAAATTGAACTTTTTGGCCGGAATGAGCAAAGGTACGTTTGGAGAAGAAGGGGAACAGAATTTAATGAAAAGCACCTCTGTCCAACTGTTAAGCATGGGTGAGAGGATCAATCATGCTTTGGGGTTGTATTGCAGCCAGTGGCACAGGGAACATCTCACGAGTAGAAGGAAAAATGGATTCAATAAAACTTCAGCAAATTTTGGATGATAACTTGATGCCATCTGTGAAAAAGCTGAAGTTAAATAGAGGATGGCTTCTACAAATGGATAATGATCCTAAACACACCTCGAAATCCACGGGGGATTACATCAAGAGGCGTAAACTGAAGGTTTTGCCATGGCCTTCACAATTTCCCAACCTCAACATAATTGAAAATGTATGGATAGATGTTGAAAGAACAGTGCGTGACAGACAGCCCAGAAATCTCAAAGAACTGGAAAACTTTAGTAAGAAAGAATGGGCAAAGATACCTCAAACAAGAATTGAAAGACTCTTGGCTGGCTACAAAAAGTGTTTACAAGCTGTGATACTTGACAAAGGGGGCAGTACAAGATATTAACTCTGCAGGGTGCCCAAACTTTTGCAGACACCATTTTTTTGTTTTCTGTTATTTTGAAAGTGTAATTGATGGAAATAAAATCTAAATTTTGTTGACATATTATAAGAATGTCTAATCTGTAATTTGATGCTTCTTGGAGATTTTTCCATCTTTCCTTGGCTTCTTTATGCACATTAATACAAATTTTTACCTGGGGTGCCCAAACTTTTGATCCCCACTGTATGGTATGCATGATGTCTGCAATGGTTATACATACTCGACATTATCTCACTGTTGCTGCTACTACATTGAGATGTGGTGACTGGGGTGTAGCAGTATGTAACAGGGTCTGGTTGTATAAACCCTGGGGGCAAGATGTTGTTAACCCCTTAGTGTTCGTGACGCCAGGATGTGGTTATTCTGGTATGGTAACCGCCATCAATCAACCCAAGAACGGTTTGTAATAAAGGAATGTCCACAGCAAGGATTCTAAATAAACTGGAACGTTTACTTGTTTAGGGAACAGTCTTTACAATTATGCAGTTCCTTCAGAGGCAACCGGGACACAGGATACCTCACAGGTTTGCTTGGACTTGTTATTATTGAGATATTTAGGTAGACCACTGTGCTACTGATATATTCCTTAGCTGAGGAGTAGTCACTGGATTTGTAGAGAGAATTGTAACTCATGTTTTAGAAGTGGTTGTGTTTCTTTTGGCTTTGGTCTAGATGAGATGAATTTGCAGTATACAGGACTTTGTGCTTCCTTTTGAGTCCAAGAAATAAGAGAGTATAGAGACTACAGCCACTTATATACTAGGGGGCTGGACTAAAGCCTATTGGTTGCTAATGCCTGGGGTTCCTGTGCCGATGGAACTCTGGGTATATCACATGACAGTAGATCACATGACCAAGGAAGGTCCTATACATTTTATACAAACTGTACAAATTTATACATATGAACAATTAATACACATAATGAATATACACTGCATTTATAAGACAAGGGGGGAGCCCTGCAGGAGAGCCCTATGAACCTAAGGGACTCTTCCTGAGGGGACTTAAGGATGGTACAGGATAGGTCCTATACCGGGACACCACAAAGCTTAATGTTAATTATAGAAACAATTATATAACAACTCTATTATTTTATGGTTAAAAATACACACTGCACACCTTGTTAATTGTAGGACACGTACATGCTGGCGTACCCACTATATTTGAAAATGTTGTGTAAAAAATAGAATAAGGCACAAAATAATTGTGTAAGATTTTTACAGACTATGTAAATAACCCATATGTGGCACTAAAATTTTCCATAAAAAAAAAAATAAAAAATCCATAGTAATGCAGCTTCATGCACATTTTGGGGTGGGTAATGTACCGAGCCGCTTTTTTTTTGTGTGGCTTCACTATTGTTTATGTGCCTGTTGGTGCTGCGCTGCCTTCCTTCCTGATGTAAACTCCTTCCTCAGCGCGGTGGCGCAAGTCTCCACCCACCAACGTCACAAAATGTGGTCTCAAAATTAAACAAAAAAGCCCCCAGGGTACGGATATTCATGGTGCGGCATAGTATGTTTTTAATACTTTTTTAATTTCAGAGGAGGGTGGATGGGTTGTTGCGGGATAGTTGGAGTGCAGCTATTTAGTGCCAGGGAGGCCAGTCAGGGTGTCACCTGATGCAGTACACCCCCTCCCAGTCACTCTCTAGTAACACTAATGGTAATAAAGGGTAGATAAAGAACTTCGGCTATTAACATAAGGGAAAACTTTTCTATTTTAAAAAAAGGCTTTTGCAAGTGGGTTTCCCAGGTTTTGCTTCCGTGCGATTTATTTTTCAAAGTCGTGCGACTTTTTGATAAATAGGTCACACATAAGCAAAAGTAAGTTAAAAAACAATTGTCATATAAAAGCCGTACGTTTGAAAAGAATGATAAATCTCCTTCAAAAAGTTTTTTCTGGAACTTCGTTTCTCGGCACAGACATCTCTACCATGATATCCGTCTTCCAGAGCTGCCAAGGAGACTTCCAATAACAATACTCCAGATCACAAAAATTCTGGAGACGGCTTCAGCAGCAGCGGAGGAGCAAGATGAGACACACAACTCGTGTTGCTTTTGGCTCCAAAAAAATGGAATCTGCATTAAGTGCAAGTTCCCACTTCAAAGGTTAGGACCATTCCCATATAATCTTACACTAAGAGCTATTCTCATACCGGCCCCACTGCATCTGTACAGCACAGTGTTTCCCAACCAGGGTGTCTCCACCTGTTACATAACTACAACTCCCAGCATGCCCTTTGGCTGTGCATGCTGGGAGTTGTAGTTATGAAACAGTAGGAGGCACACAGGCCTCACCTCCTGCTGCCAGTCATTTCCTGCCCCCAACAGTAAGCTTTCCCCGCCGCTGCACACTACATGGTCGGTACCCGCTCTCGCCCTCCAGACTAGGGGCAGAACGGGTGCCGTCAGGACAGCCCAGAAGACGCAGTGATTCATCAGCCGGTCTCAGCCGACCAATCACCATGATCGTGAGGTGGCACCAGTGCCACCTCACTCCTGCTGGGCAATTGTGATTGGTGCTGTCTCGGACATTCGGTATTCGGTACATTCGGGTAAAT